>NC_085047.1:15086756-15387589 GCF_963662255.1 Cinclus cinclus | reverse complement strand
TGGATTTGAGTCTGACATTGACCAATTCCCCAGTAAAACTCGGTAGTGGAATAGATATGGGAGAATAATGATACAAAAGGAATAAATGGACAAAGCTTTAAAGCAGATCTGAAATAATATGAAGTTCTTACATTTACACTCTCCTGTAAATTGCAAGTCCACAGAGACTTTCCTCAGAGGGTCATTCCCTCTATTCCACACCGGAAAGAACAGGACCCCCCTTCATCTCTAGTAAGCAATCTGCCCTAAAACACTCATCCCTACTCCAGGGAAATGAAAACCCCAAGACAGCACCTTTAATCTCCTCTGTATTGCTTTAAAAATGTGAAGAAATCTGATTTTCTGCTCTTTAAACTCTTGCTTTTATCCTACAATTGGTGTCCAAGCTTGCTCCTGCTTCTTTTTTTTTGGCCAGAATAAGCCAAGGAGAAGTGGGATGTCATCACTTACATTCCCATCACACAAATCTGATCTGAGTACTTTAGGTCATTGCTCTATTATACTCATTGTATTAATTGCTTGAGCCAAGAACTAAATGATGAACAGGCCATGGGGACTTAGACAGGACAGGTCTGCCAGCCTTGATGTCTACCTGGGCATCAGGGTCATCACCCATCCCAGCTCCAGATAAGAACAGAGCAGAACACATTTGCGTTGAGGATGAAGAATTAGTTTCTTTCAACACAGCTACATCTCTGACTATTTTTCCTCTGAAATGCTCAGACTATATTCACTGCTCCAAGTTCCAACTTTGCCCCATTCTCCACACCAAGGCTCACGCTGACTACACAAGCCTGGCAATACACTTATGTTCAGCTCTTTCACACTTGTTAGCAGAAGGAGATTACTGCTGGTCACAGCACCGAATAGTTCCTTCAGAAAGTGCAGTGAGACATGGAGATGAGTGGCAACAGCTAAATTCTGTTCTTTAGCACATTCACACAGTATATAGGGTTTTCTGGTCAACCCCTCATGCCTTATAGGACTCCTGCTGTACCTTAACCTCTAGTAGGCTGTAAAATTAAGAATTCATACTAGACATAAACCAACTACGTGCCTTGGTACAGTGTTAGGATTTGTTATAATTCCATATGGAAGTGGTTTGTCCACAGGAAAAGAAAAATATTGAGGGAATTATCAGCACTTTCCAAGTGATGTTAAGGCCTTTGCATCAACACCCTTAAGTTCTAGTATAGGAAAGTGAAGACAAATTAGGGCTTTCAGAAGGTTAACTTCATCACACCTATAGTATTGCTTAGAACCTAGGAACAGAGGAAGCACAATTTTCCTCTGGTTTAAGCATAATACTCAGCAGTAGCCAAACCAGCAGTGATGTTGTTAATGTCTACTCCCACATTCCTTCCAAAAGGGAGAAAGCAGCTCTGGCTGGCCACAAGACTTGTCTGCCAGTCATACTGAACAGATTTAAGATAATTTTTTAAAATATAAAAAGGCTGCATGGAAACTTAAGCAACTCAACTAAATTTACAGATGTGACAGAGTGGAAAACAGATCCCAACTTCGCATATGCCTGCTGTCCTGTGAATTCTCAAGTTATGGACTTCACACAGCAACTAACATCAGTACAGGAAGATAAAAACCAGCTTGAGATACTGCCCTTTCTAGATAGGGACAAACCTTTTCAGTACCAGATCCAGTTAGTTTTTCCTCTCCCTCACTTAAGACAGTAATCTCAGAAATAGTCAATTCTAACAAGTCAGAGTCAGGTCTCCTATTGTCTTCCCAGCCATGGCACTTAAGATATCTGTTTTAAAGTCATTGATTGATTAATCAGTTCCAGAAATAGCAAACAGGTTACTGAATTGTTCAAATCAGTCTAAGTGTTACTCCCTTACCTCCCTCTAATTGACACGTGTCCTTGCTCCAACAAGGAAGCTCAGGCCATGCCAAGAACACTTGATTGGTATTTTAGACACTGCTTCCTCTGCCCATTTGTAACTTACAAGCCCTCCAGCATTAAAATCCTGGGCTCCATTAAAAGAGATGTATTAATGTAATTCAGCACACTTAATCACCACTGCATAATCCATGTGATCCACCTACAAGAATACTTTCAGGGAAGGGGCTCTCTGAAGAGCTGGTATCCTGCTATACTTCAGACTCTTTACCCCTGGCAGGCACCCAGCAGTGTGACTGGGTGCAGACAGCATCCACCACCACCATGAAACAGATGTGTGACAAGTTGTGGTAGTGAGCCCAGCAGCCGAGCTGGCCATGGTTACTTCAGTACCTTCAGTCAGTGCAACTTCTTCCTGTACCTTCACACAATAACTAGGACAACTTGGTTCCACGTCTCCACCTTCCACAACTACAGGTGTCAGATGTCTTTATGCTTTTGGACAAGAGTATCCTAGAGTTAAGTATGAACAGAGAGGAGCAGCCCAAACTAGTCATATTCACAGAATCACAGAATGGTTTGGGTTGGAAGGGACCTTACAGAACACCCTGTTCAAATTGCTGCCAGGGACAGGGACACCTTCCACTAGACAGGATTTCTCACATTTATTCACAGCTTCCTCTAGACAATTATATGAAAACAACGTTTGGGTGATGCTACCAGCAGGAAGTGGTTACGTGAGCTTCCCACAGAGCTTTTCTCTTGAAAGAAGTGAAGACAGCTCTGAGCCAAGAGCTTGAGCAGAGATGGCAGAGTGTGATTGTGCTTACCACCAGACATTAAGTAGTCCCTCAATATGGGCATCCTGAAGTTCCCAGCCAGGGTAGCAAGGTATGGTCGAATCCCAGGGAATTTCTGGCTGACACCCGTGGCCTCTGTGCTGAAGTTGCAAAAGGCACCCAAGCCCATGATGCCATGTGGATGGTACCCAAAAATGTAATTCCTGGTGGTCAGCAGATTGTGGGTTTTAACCAGCTAGGAAAGGAAAAAAGAGCTCAAATGAAGATGGGTATTTTCAGATAGTAAACAAAAATGGAAGAAAAAAAAAATTGCAATCACCCAGGTTTTGTCTCTCTTCCCACCAGGGAGAACAGCCTAAGAGCTCATGTATGGGCTCTCCTGGAATTCAGAGGTTCTGGTAGGAGCACCCATTTAGACTTCAGTTTCCTGAGCACAGGGAGTGGGGTAAACAGGCTGTTCTAGGACACAAGAAGCCTGCCAGTCAAGTAGGAACAGGGCATGGGTTGCTGCAGCCTGGGTCTTTTGCTTCTCTATTCCTTCTTAAGGAATTCTTACACACCCTCTTGCCCAAACCAACCAAGTCCTTCAGTCCTGTGGCCACAGCTACACCTCCTTCCAGGCCCTCTCCCAGCACATTAGTGGCTCAGATCCCAGTATGAGGAAGAAAGAGCATAAACATCCCTCCCTCATAGCAGAAGCAAGTTCACTTAATGCCTGAAAAAAGGAGCCAACCAATTAATGGGTCCATTGGCCACCTTCCAAGTGGTAAAATGTGCAGAAGGGTGGTAACTACTGGAAACTATCCCTCCTTTTACGTGGTTCTGCTCTGGCCTAAATGCCAAAGGGTCAACAAGACACCTCAAGCCACCTCTGATTCCTGCAGCACATGCTCTAGGAGTTGCCATCATATTGTTTTCAAGCTGTACAATATTCCTAACCGTTTACTCCTCTGTTTGCACAGCACAGACTCCCCATGGTTGTCTTAGCCAGCACAGAACAACCCATTCCCTGGTACCACTACTGACAGAAGGGGCTTTTTTGATGCTATAGGTAGCAGCAGCATCCCATGTGTCAGAGCATTTTTCCCCAGGCAGTACACATGCAGTCTGAGGAAGCACACAGCACAAAACACAGCAGGGCTGCTGCATCATCCTACAAAAATAGAGATCAAATTTAACTTTCTCCAGTATGTTAGAATAGTTAGTGTTGGAAGAGACCTTAAGGATCATCCAGTTCCAAACCTCTGCCATGGGCAGAGACACCTTCCCCTAGACCTAGATGCTCCAAGCTCTGTCCATCCTGGCCTTGAACACTTGGAGGGATCAGGCAGCCACAACTTCTGTGAGCAACCTGTGCCAGAACCTCACTACCCTAAGAATCAATCTCTTCCTAATATCTAATGTAAGCATCTCCTCTTTTCAGGCTGCAGTATTGCTACTTTTTACCAACTGCAACACCCCAGCAGCTCTCAGACCTACCAGCTGAAGCTTTGGCACCACATCCCTCAAACTGTAAATGCAAAGGCCACTCTGCATCAGTTCCCATAGGAAAAAAACCCACTGATTTCTAAGATGTCACACCAGCATTACCCACCCCGCTGCCTTGGACAAGAACTGTTTTGGCATTAAGCAAGTTCATTCTGTTGGATCACACTACAAGGAGCTGAAGTACCATTGCAACACACTAAAGCAACATGCCCAGAAACTTGATTCCCTCCTCCCAGTTCTCATCCTTGCCCCCAGATGAAGCTACAGCTCCTATGCCATTTAAAACAGTGGCTGTGATACAGGCATGGTGCAGCAGCACATTCTGCAAGTTGAGTGGCCCCCTTCACAATCTCCTCTGGCTCTGAGGTCATGTAGAGCTCCCAGAAGAGGGCACAGAGGCTTGTGGTTGCGGCAGAGCCCCATTGCCTGTATTACACCAAGTCATTCTTTCATCCCCTTTCCCTTCTTTCCCAATTAGTAGATTGCTTTGCTTTCACTTCCCAGGGTAGGAGGGCTGTCCCCTTGACCAGTTACAAGAAACAGACTAGAGGCCAAAAACCAATCTCCAGGAAAAAAACAGTGATATGGTAAGCAACCCCTCCATCTCTCAGTTCTTGCTCAGCTGTAGAGAGACTTCTACAACAGGCTATCCAGACACTGGTAGACTCCCCATCCCTGGAGGGAGTTAAAAGCTTTGTGGATGTGGCACCTGGGCACAAGCATTAGCAGTGGCCTTGGCACTTCCGGCAGAATGGTTGGACTTTAAGATCTTAAGGGACTTTTACAATCTAGACAATAGTCTGACTTTTTGACTACAGGCCTGGTAGATACAGAAACATGCCTTGGGCTGGACAAGCAGCAGACACGCCTTCCTTACAGCTCCTGTGAGAGCAAAGTGGCAATTTCCAAGCCTCATCTCACTTGCACCAAGCACAGCTCCTTTTATAGGAAAGGCAGCTGAAAGAGGGTTTGTCCTTGTCATTCTGGAGCACGAGGCACCTGCATGTTGAGTTTGGCAGAGCCACATATACAGAAGACACACTGTTCTCCTGCTCCAGTCCCTCCACCACACGCAAGGATACCAAGATCCCAGTGGAGCCCATTGCTTGGATACCTCATAGGAGCCCCAGCCAAGCTGCAGCCTTATCGCTGTGGATGTTTCCCAAGAGCTCCTGTTACAGAGCCATAGGGTTGGCAGTACCTATGACAATCAATCACCCACACCACTGCAGGAGCTGGGCACGGGGTATGCAGGGATCCAACTAACCAATGGCAAAGAAGAAGGGCTGAGATTTAGCCTGGTATTCATACACATGTGCTTTTCCCCTGTTTGTCCCATGCAGGCTGCCACTGTCCCCTACACCTATCCTATAACACAAGGGCTCAGAGAAGGCAAACATGGAGGGTACAGGTGAGGGTCAGTCTATTCTCCCAGGTAAGAAGTGACAGGACAAGAGGACACAGCCTCAAGTAGCACCAAAGGAGGTTTAGATTAGGTATTAGGGAAAAATTACCCAAAAGGCACTGGAATAGTTGGGCTCGATCTTCAAGGTCTTTTCCAACCTTAGTGATTCTATGTGTTCTTCCACCCAAGTCAAACCAGGGAGCCTAAGACCAACAGACATCAGACAGCATTGGGCACTTCTCTGCAAGTGGAGGCCTTGAAACTGCCAGTACATAAACTCAGCCCAGGGAGCATCTGACCTGCCAATACCTTAATCTCTCCCTAAATTTAATCTAGAAGCAGGAATTTTTGAAGTAGTGTAAATCATGTATTTCTAGACTCAAGCAAGAGTGAAGACAGTGAAGTGCACAAGATGGGGCTTTGGATCTAGAATGTATTTAAAGGTCCCTTCCAGCCCAAAACATTCTGTGATTCCATGCCTCTCTTCAGGAGGCTGATCACTCAGTGCTGCTTCTTTGAACCCCTCACCTTGGGAAACAAACAGTGTTATCAGGTTGCCCCAAGGAATTGCTCTAGCTGTCACTGAACAACACTATTGCAACTCTGTTCTGAGCCTCCAACTGTTTTGTTTTTTCTTTTGCCTTCAAGGTCTTCTCCAGTCCCAAACAGCTATTTGGAGCCTTGGTGCTCCCATGATGAGGCGGAGTCAGCACATCCCTGCTTCATCTCAGCCAGACAATCAGTACTGGAAGTGAAGCTGAACCTTCACCCCATTGCACTAACACACCTGTTCCCAGCTGCTGTTAGAGACCAAACCTGTTTCTCTGGGAGTAAAGTTCATCCACCTGTCTAATAATAACAAATTTCTTTACACAGAACTAATCCAGCCTATAGAAGTAGTAAGCCAGTGCAATAGTGTAAAAGAAATGAGTGTTAATATTTAAGTGCCAGATACAGCTTAAAGAACCATATTGCCAATTTTATTTTTAGGAACAGTGGTACATTCAGTAGTGGAGAAAGGGGACTGTGGAACCACTGCTGCTCAGCACCAGGAGCCAAAGAGGAGGGAAAAAAAAAAAATCAGTTGTCTGAGTGGGAGCTGAGCAGCACTGACTATGGAAGCATGCAGAGAACAGAAAACCAGAGCTCATCCTGCAAGATCCAAGCAAGTCTCATGAGCGTGTAAGCTTGCAAAACAACCCAAGAACTGCACTCAACTCCATCACACCCAGCAACACTAGGGAAAAAATTATCTTACCTTCCTAGCTGTGCAAACCAGGATGCAAAGACCACCATGCCCCCCCCCCCCCCCCCCCCCAAAATCAGGCTCCCAGTATTAGACATACCACAAATTCACAGAATGGTTTGTGTTGGAAGGGACATTAAAGCTCAGGTCTCAGCTTGTTCTAACCCCCTGTCACAGGCTGGAATGCCTTCCACTACTATAAGTTAGAGAGCAATCAAACACTTCTATTTCCATTCTCTAACTCATGCACAACAATTAAGGAGGAGCTTTGCTAGGAACTTAGCCAAGACACAGAATACAAGACAAATTGGGGGGGGGGGGAAATAGACACTTTTGGCAGCAATTCCTGCTCTGGCCAGATGCCCACTCTCCCACTGCAGTGAGCAGGTCCCCCTGCACACACCTCAAATGCTCACAGTCTGACAAAGGTGAGTGAAAGCTCTGAAGCCCTGGCTACCCGAAGTCCTATTGCACATGAAGATGTTCACATGTTCAGCTTCTTTACCTAAACAAAACCTTTAGATCATGGCACTCCCAGCACAACACCCTCAGATCAGCAGTGTGTGCTCAGGAGGCTGCTGGGATCAACAGCATGAGATGGAGATGGTGCATGCAGATGATGTCTGCCCCAGCCCAGCCCCATGCATACAGCTGCAAAGGCTTGGGCTTCACCTGTCACTTCAGGTCCAGGACTCAGTTCACTGGAACATTCCTCAGCTGCTTCACGTGCTGCTTAGCTTAAGCCACTTTTTACAAGGCCAGCCATTAAACAGCAGATAAGCTTAATTTTCTAGTGCCCTAAAATTGCTTATTACTGTCAGAGCAGCTACATGAAATCCCAGAGAATGTGGCCAATCACTGCTCATGCTGAGTAATTGAGCCAGATTCAGGCTGCTTTCCAAATCCACCTGGTATTACAAAACATGACCTCATATCTCCAGGTATGGGTACAGTAGTCCTGGTCTTTCAGCCTGGGATGCACTGCTGACTCCAGTGAGACCAGCCTATTCAGCACAAACATTGAAGCAGAGCTTGATTCTCATGCAGCTGCTCTAATACAGCAAGCCAAATAGGAAGAAATGCTTCCCTGTGAGGGTGGTGAGGCCCTGGCAGAGATTGGCCAAAGAAGCTGTGGCTGCCCCATCCCTGGAAGTGCTCAAGGCCAGGCTGGACAGGACTTGAAGCAATCTGGTCTAATGGAAGGTATCCCTGACCATGGCAGATGGGTGGAATGAAATGAGCTTTAAGGTTCCTTCCAACTGTACTGTAATTCTGTGAATGAAATCTGAACTAATAGCCCAACACAGCTGGTACCTGTGCAGGCATGGATGCAGTTACCATAGCTCGATGCGCAGACTTTGCTGCAGCCAAGTTCAGCATCACAAGTGGCACCAGTGTGACTGTCACTGGTGTGATCTGTCCTTGCAGTGCTCAGCAAACACATGGCACAGGATGAGGTGCAGCAGAGGACTGCCCTGACAAACCATAAGCCTGGGACACAAACCAAGCCCTACTGAGCCATTACACCTATCAGGATCCAGTAAAAGGGATTTTTGCAGAGAGAACATTTAAACAAGTTATCCTCTGTAGACCCATCTCCCTCCTGACCAAGAACAGTTAACTACTTTAACCCAGGAGTTCCCATGCTCAAGGCACTCTGGTTCTTGGTACGATTCCTAAAATCCAGAGATATTGTTCATACTGATGCATTGTCCATGCATCAGTCCCATAACTACAAAAAACCACCTCTAGCACCTCTCTTCCCCAAGATCCCTGTAGCAGTTTTTACTAGCCCTGCAGCCAGCTGTTCCCCCAAAACATGTGCAGGAGTAATCTTCCAGCTGTCAGCCCTCCTGTTCTGCCCTTTGCATGTGAATTACCAGTGGACTCCATAAACCTTGCACAACTCCTCCCCCTTAGTGGCAAAGGAATTACACACACAAACAGGCTATGTGTACTAGCAAGTATTTATTTTAAAACTGCTGCAAAGTTTAGTTTATCTACCCCATCTCATCTCTAAACCTACTTAAACAACCCAGCTCTTTGACAAACTTTTAATATCCACAGTGAATCTGACCTGCAGGGCTTCTGCAGAGCGTATTTCCAGGAAGACAAGGATAAATGTGCTATCAAAGCAATGATGGAACAGCAGAACCAGCACTACAGGTGACCCTTTGGAACCAAGTCCCCATCATAACAGAGCCCACCTCAGCAACATCCAAGGCAGCAGTGTTTAGTGCAGCACTGAGGACTTGGTACAAGAACCCAACACGTCTGAGACCTATCTTCAACAGCAGACCCTGCTCAGTTCTGTGTCAGCCATGAGACCCAGGCTGACTTTCAGCTTGTGCAGGCGTAGTGAATTTTTCCATGTACACTTAGACTTGCCAAGAATTACCTGTTAACAACAGCAAGTTTCATGGTGAACTTGGCAGTGCTGGGTTAATGGTCAGACTTGCTCTTAAAGGTCTTTTCCAACCTAAATGGTTCTGTGTCTCCAAGAGTACAACAAAAGGCTTGTTCACCAGCAGCACATTCAGGGACCCTGAGAGTTCAAGTGACTTTGCAAAGGAAGAACCCAGTCTAAGCTGCTTTGGCATCCTGCTGGAATTGGATTCCCTGTTCCCTTCTGAGGCTGGACTATCTTGGGGATAGGTAGCTCAGAAGCCATATCAAGGTCCCTCCCTCATACTCAAGCTGAATAAAACTTGCCAACAACCTTACATAATAGTCCTTTCAGCTGTGTGCCCTTCCAAAGGGATCGAGTTCCCTGCTAGCCGAATTTGACCCCTGCTCCCTTCCAAGTCATCCAGCTAATTCTGTGGTCCCAGAGCAACCTGGCAGCCCTGTCCTCTTTCTGCAATGTGCCTGAACCAGCAGGAAAAATACAAGTATGTAGTGAGCGAGTCACAAGCTAGAGAACTGAAGCTATTCCCTCTGCAGGAAAAACCACTTCTCCAAAGCAAATAGACTTGAGGACAAATTTCACTGCCCCCTGAGAAGTGCTAAAACTTTTGGTGAAGAGGGGTCCCAGATATTCTGGCCCAATACATCCCAGAGCAGAAGTGTTACTGGGAAACAGTCAAAAACTAGCTAGATTTTATGATTTATGAAAGGGGAACAGTGTTAAGATCAGGCACTACACAAGACCGCTGCAGCACAGAAGAGAATCACAGAGTGATTTGCATTGGAAGGAGCCTTAAAGATCATCCAATTCCCATTCCCTCCCATAGGCAGAGGCACTTTTCACTAGGCCACAGAGCTCCAAGACCCATCCAGCCTGGCTGTGAACACTTTGAGGGATGAGGCAGCCACCACTTGTTGCGACAACCTGTGCCAGTGTCTCCAGCAGCTGGAGAACAAGGATTGCATATTGCCTCCAAGAATCTGGTAAAAACACTAGAAACAGCAGCTTCTGGCAGCCACATTGCCACTACTAGTGATACACTTCAGATTTTCTAATCACAGCTGCCACAAACATGTATGGCAATGCTGAGCCATGTCCTGCTTACAGTTCAGTGTCACAGACTAATGCCAGTACAAGACACTAAAGCAGTTAAATCCCAGGGTATAGAGTTAAATTTTTACTTACTCTTATTGGAAAATAATCCCTGAAGTACCTCCATATGGCCCAATTTCTCACCCACTGGGACCTTCTTCCCCCTGTTGAGAAAAATGAATCATGTTTTTAAAGCTCTTTCCACATGGCTGTCCATCAAAATGCCAGGACTCCAGCAACTGCTGTCTCACTAGAGGAGTCAAGACTTTCATTCCTCCACATGTGACACCTGCATCATTCACTGAAATCAGGGCACACTCTGCAATACAAGGTACTTCAAGCAAATTAGGGCCTGACTACAAATTCACAGTAGACAACCCTACAATTCAAACTAGAAACACTCAGATTCAACCTTTGGGAAAGGCCAAAACCCTGGATGATTCCAGTCATCTTCAAGCAATGGAGGACTTGCTCATCTGGCTATAAAAGTAGTTGCCAAATCTTGTTACCACTGCTGGTTCCCAGAGCTGGCTTCTACAGGCTTTTTTCGGGGGGGGTCTTTTTCTGAAATTAAGTTTTCTGCTTAATTTGAAGCAACTCCTCCATAGAGGAACCACATCTTAACCATCACATCACAATCTGAACCTTGCAAGAGCTGGAGAGGACAGAAAGATCTAAAGATTCACAACCTTTCTGAACTACAGGAAGAACCTATGCCTTATAAATATGTTAGTAAAAGCCAACAATAGCACAATAGTAGTGAATATTAAGTTTACATTGCCCTCCGCATCAATGAAACCTGTAGTCACTGTGCTCATATAGAGGGCTGTAAATGCTTCGCTGAATAATGCTTTTGGTCAGTGATTCAGTTGAAGTCCCACTAAGAAAGGAAGTCATCCATTACAAGGAAGTGCTTCTTTGTACAAACACTGAGACAGGGACACTTTAAGAACAAGGATCTGTTCTGCAATATTTACCTTTCTTTGGTGTATTCCAGTCAAATACCAGCCAGGCTAAATATAGAGCAGCAATAGCCCAGCAATCTGTGCACAGTATGTACATGAGGATTAAAGTGCAAGCAATACCTGGAGAGGTGCAAGAAAGAAGAAAACAAGGCTGCATCAGGTACTGGTCTCCATTTACACCCCTTGCCTTTTGACTCTTCTGTGCTGAAATCTTAGTCTCAATCTGATGTCATTAATCCTCAATTGAACTAGATTTGGCTAAAAACCCCTTTTGTAGGGCCGAGGCAGCTTCCTCTAGAGCTCTGGAAAACCTCAACCTTCCCTTAATAGTGCCTCCAGGAATCTCCTGTATCTCCAGGTAGGGCAGCTGCTTCACCAGACTTGATGAGCACTAAGATTTCTTTGTGGCCCACACTAAGGGTTTTTTTCCCCACAGCTACACACATCTCCCACAGGTCACACCAGCTCTAGATCAGCCATCCCACCAGGGTGCAAAGGATGCCACCCACAAATGACATTGGGTAGGTAGAGTGAGACAGATGCTGAGAGCAGTCATTCTCCAGTTCAATCATTAACAATCCAATGGAGGAGAGCAGCCTGAGGTTTCAGATAATCCTAGTACCCAAGGGACAAACAGGCTTTACTCTTTTACTGGTCGAACACAAACATTTCTTGCCCATCTCTGGTACTTCCTGGAAAGAGACCCAAGTCAAGAGGAACACGTTCCTGTTGCAATCACTTGCATCAGTTACCAGCTGCTTCTAAGAATTCTCTGTGGATATTCCCATGAGCAAGCCAGGTAAGACATTTCCAATAATTTCAGCCTCATTTGCACAGTAGACACAGGCACAAGCTAAACATCAGTCAGTCTTTCCATAGCTCTTATGATTTTCTAGAGCCAGGAAAAGTCCTTTATAGCTGAAAATATCAATGTAACTGGTTTACAATATCAACACACTCCAGGAGCTACACTGCTGCAGTACACATCTAGTAATTAACACTTGTGTAAAAGTAAGCATTTTTGCATTAAAATTCACACAGAATTGCAGCCAAAACCCCTTTGCTTTAGGCCAAAAGGTGTTACCCATGATAAGGAAAGTGAGAACCCATTGCAGCACTGAGATGATTTGGAGTTGTTTCTCTACTTTGGATTTCAAGAGCCAGAACAAATCCTGCAGCGCAGAAAGAATGTTCGATCCTGTGCCTAAAGAAAGAAAAAGAAATAAAGTTACATTTGCACACTGAGAAAAGGGAAGAATATTTCTCCTTTGAAACAGAATTATAGAAGGAAGGGTCATCAAGTCCAGCTTATTTAGTAAGAGGTTTCAGATAAATGTGCAGTTTGCTTTTAGAGCAAGGCTTACTAAAAGCTAATATTTTCCATGGAGTTTGGGCATCCTGGAAGAAGAAGAATTATCATGTGCCAACATCCAGCTTTTTTCAGAATACTGGGGGGATTAATGGGTAACCATCAGTACCCACCCAAGCAAGCCTCCGTTCACTTGACCATAAAAATGCAGAGGATGTTAACACGTGTTCTTAACACATACCCTCACCTCAAACTGCCAGTTCCTGGAAGTGGTGCTTGGTAAGAGGGAACTCCGTGAGCTCACAGTAAGATAAAGATCAGCTGCCTCAAACCACAGGCAAGCAGACACCAGGCTGTGGTCTGAGCTATTCTCATCCACCCTTCTCAAGGCCTGTTGCACAACTCCCAGAGCTGTTCAAGGACAGCTCTGTGCTCCTGCCTTACTCAGCACAGCCCAAGGGCTAGTTGAGCAACGCCTCAACATAAAACCCTGAGGATCCACAGCTCCACAAGTAAGGAAAACTATCAGCATTCCTAAAGCAGAAAATAAGAAGGAAGGAGCTGAAAGCCACTCTAGTAGAAGCTTCAGATATTCAAGCAGGGAAAAAAAACAAAACAGAAGTGAGTAAAACACTGAAAGTGCTTGCTTTCTATATGAAGAACCACCCACGGCAGCTTTCGGCAGTACACTCAGCCTCTGGAAGGAAGCACTTGCAAGTGGGGTTTCCTTCACTTTATTTACAAGCACTGACCAAAATACAAATCACGTTCATGTGTATTTATTTCCTTTTGTATTTAAGGATCAGCCTGTTATTAGGACTATGAAAGAAGCTATTACATTGAATAGTTTCACTTCTTACTGACAAGATATGACCCTGCTAGTGTAATAGCATAGCAAGTGTTCACAGTCAAATGAAAGTGATTGCAAATAGCTTCTCTAGGTACAAGCAGGCACTAGGATTTTTGTTAGTTTCTACAACAATACTCTCAGTGGTACATCCTTTAAATATGTAAAGCAACTGTTTCATAGGAATGAGGGTCAAAAAATAAGTTTTTACTGTGAGGGTGGTAAAACACTGGCACAGTTACCCAAAGATGCCTCATCCCTGGCAATGTTCAGGGGGGGAGCCATACCAAAGGCTGCAGTCTAAATTTAGACCCAGACCACCCAGTTCAGACCCTTGGTTCTGCTTAGTCCATGGTACATGGACAATCCCAGTAGTGTTGGGCATTAATTATTCAATGCAGACCAAGTTTTAGGCTGGGATTAGATCATACCACTACAACCACCAGTAAACCAAAACCTGCAGCACTAATCCAGGTTGAAGCAGCAGCTAGAGCTGTAGGCAGTTCTTTACAAGATAATATAGTGCAGTATTAAGAATGAATCCAGCAAGTAGGTCTTCTGTTTCTGAAGCAGGACAGGAGAATATGTTGAGTTTAAGTATCACCATGCACTAACTTGCCACACTAGAGTATCAAAGCAGTGAGATTCAGCAACCCCATGCTGCAAAAATCTAGCAGCAAATCCCCAAAATTTGGGGTAAGGGATAAACTTCACTCATTTTTTACAATGGCAGCTGCCTGTTCAAGGGTAAAAGAAATCTTTGGGTTTGGAATACTTTGTATTGAAATAGACCTTTATAGCTCATCTCAATCAAATGCCCTGCCATGGGCAGGGATACATTCAGCTAGATCAGGTTGCTCAACTCTTGCTGAGGGGCCACAGCTCCAGGAACCTGCTATCCCAAAAACCTTACAAAACTGCATGTGGACAGGCTTGATGTAGACTGAAGATTACCAGATACAAGTTTAAAGAAAGCACTTAGCATATGTCTATGTCCTCAAAAGAAGCCCAAAGTCTTACAGATTATTTGTGACTCGCAACAAAAGCCCAGCCCCATGTAATTTTCTTCTTCCCATACCTTCATTTACACTACCAAACCTCTTTGGCTGCATAAACCCAACACTCCAGCCTTGGATTAGCTAAATCCCTACCCTCTTCCCAAAGAGAAGAACTGTTATCTCTCTAGATGGGAATTTGTACTTCTGCATTTTCTAGATGTTTGAACAAATAGTAGGCATTGCCAGCCCTGTAAATAGACCAGTATTGGGTAGCACAAGTCAACCTGTCAGCTTGTTTTTTGAGCCACATAAACTCACATTCAACTCCTGCAGACAGAGGGAAGGCAGTGGTTTGGGAGACAGCACTAAGTACCTGCCCTTGGACAAGTGTCCTGGCTCAGTTATTTGCTCAAACCAAAGATATCCTTCAAAGAGAATAAGATTCGCCACACCAGAAAAGTCATTAATTACCATGGCCTGAATATTAATACTTGATTCCCAGTTAAGAAATGAAAGATGCCCATTAGGAAAGGAAAGGACCATGGGAATGGTCAGTCAACCTGGCAAGTCCATCAGGTCTACCTTTGCACCAAGCCTGCAGACTCTAGATTAACCCATTTCATCAACCAGGCATTTACAGATTTTAGTGCCAACACAACCCTTTCCACACAGTCCTGAGCTTCCTTTTCATCATGTCAGACCCGACACTGTGTATTCAACTCCCCATGCAAGCCTTGTCCCCTTTCAGCTTCAGCAGTCAGGAGGCAATTTGGAAAGACCCTCCATGCTCTGGAGAACCAGACACTGAGCAGAAGAGCTTTGACAAGTCAACAGAAATGGGGGGAAAAGAAGGGTTGGCACTCAGCCACAGAAGAATAACCCAGAACTGACACTTCAGTCCATTAGAGAAAATACTTCCTCCTAAGGGCTCACCATCATTTAATTCCATTTAACATCAAATGCAGGAGTTGCTACCAAGGAGATCCTGGAGTCAGCAAATGGTTTGACCAAGCATTTGACTCCTGCAATATGGACTCAGCATCTGGTGTTCCTCTAGCACAGTTTCAGATAAATTACACAAACAACATTTATCTAGGCAGGGAAGTAGAATCAAAGATCCCACGAGTGGAAGTAAACAGGACTTCACACCTGGACACCAGAAAAACCCAGCTGACAGGACTTACTTTAAATTAAGCCGAAGAAATTAACTGAGAAGTACAAGTGTTACATATAGTTAAAAATACACTGAAACCTTGTTAAAGCCAATCTTCATCTGCCACCTTTTCCAGAAAATTAGTGTGTTAATTCTTGGCCAAGAATTAAACTGCCTCACATAGCTTATTTAGAGGAAAACTGTATTAGAGCCATCAAAGCATTAGCTGTAAATGGACATTTTGAGCTACAGATTTAGCAGAGAAGCTGAAATTGGAAGCATAGCAAAGATAGCTAAGAAAACCAGACCAGTACTGGAATATTCAGAAGGCCTCAACTTCCCATGCAAGAGCAAGAGCCCACACAGCACACTGGTGTACCTGTGAAACCCCTTGAGCAACACAAGCTCTTTTGTGTCTTGGGTTTATCTGGGTGCCCCAAGCACAAGTATATTCACTATAGAGTAAACAATTTGTTAAGAAAATAATTGTTATGTGAGGTCATAGGTTGGAGACAGACACGACTCACTGAGGACCATGCAACAAACAACTTGGTTCATTGTTCTAAACCATCTTTTATAAAGGGTTCAAAATTCCCAGGCTTAGACAATTGATTGGTGAGAGTCTCAACACCACCCAGTTTCCTGACTAATAATATACCTGTATCCAAGATAAAATTGAATCAGCAGAAGTCTCCTCTTTAAGTTTAAATCCAACCTATCATTGCCCACCCAGAGACTTGTTTACTTCTCTTCTATAACAAACTAAACTAACCCAAATTTCTGCCAAATACCTCTGTCCAGCTACAGACCAGCTCTGCTGTGACAATGAGTAACCAGCACAGAGTAGAGTTATCCTGCCCTGTACACAGTTTTAGAAGAGTTTGCTCCTGTCCCAGGAAGCTACTCAATCCCATATTATCTACAGTACACTGTATCTACAAGTGGAGATCAACAGCATTGTTAACAGGCACATGTAAATAAAAGTTTTTATCAGCTCTTTTAGAAAGGAGCTGGGATTCTCCAGACCCAGTAAACCTATCTGTCATGACACTTCTCATGTTAGTTGTGCACTTACTCACAGCACTAAACTCAGCCCTCAGTCTCCACACTCACGTGTGAGTACTCACAAGTGATGTACCCACAAGACCCCATTGTCCCAGACCAGCCAACAAGCTTAGATTTAAGTTAGCAAGACTGAACAGGCCTGGAAATGAGAAAATGACCCATCCTACTACAGCTCATCAATGTGTCCAGAGCACATGAGAGCCCTCAAAGAGGGGTTTCATATAAGCAAGCCCAGACCGCCACCTCCCAAGCAACTCTGTCAAGAGTAAACACCTCATTGCAGCCAGTCCTGATCCTGTTCTCCCAAAACAGGAGCTCCCAGGCTGCCCACCCCAGAGCAGAACTGAGGTCTGGTAAACCTCACATGCGGTGTAAGATGAACTCCAAGGTAAACCTAAGCAAAAATCACCTTCCTCCACCCAACTTCTGGCTGATGAAGCAACATTAGAAAAAAACACTTCAGCACAGGACAGTCTTTCAGTGTTCCAGCAACACTGGCACCTTTCCTCAGCAAAGAGGGATGAGACAGACCTCCTTGCTGCCCTGCCAAACAGAAGGAAGAGACCTCCTGGGCATCCTATGGCCAAAGTGGGGCAGGTCAAGATGAGGAGACCACAGCCTCTCCTAACCTGACCAGGTATATCAGAGCATCATCCAACCCTAGGTATTGGTCCAAGATCTGCTCTGATTTTTACAATACTGGGTTGATACCAAAGGATATTCCTCTGCATATATACATATATATTCTATTCCTCTGCATATATACAGGGATAGATAGAGAGGTAGATGCTTTCTTTTTTTTTTGCTTGTGTTTAAATAGGATCAGACTTAATTCAGCCAAATTTTACAAGCACCAGGACAAAACCAGATGCCAGGAAAGCAGTAAGACTACAGGACAGTATGAGCCATTCAGATGCTCACCCCAAAGTCAGCCCTTTGCACAAGCATGATACTTGGAAAAATCATATTCAGGGAGGTAAGAAAAAAAAATAAATCTAGTGGGTTTGTTCTGCATATCCTCTGTAGTGGGAGAGGCTATCCAACATGATCAAGCAGTACATAAGGTCTCATGAATGAACGTCTACACCACATCACCTCTGTCAGTTTTCATCTGCAGGGTCCCACATCTCTATCCTCAAAACCCAGTCTGAGTCAGAGCTTCTCTGGGAGGCACCTGGATTTGGCTTTGAAGCCAGTCCTGTGCTTTCCTGCCCAGGCAGGCTACAGCACTGGCAAGGGGTTGGCGGATGTTGCAGTTACCAAGGCAACATCCCAAGTCTCCCCAAGCAGAAATAAGGAAAATTAAGTTAAAAAGCAGAAATATCACTAGAGGATCCCCACGAGGTGCCTCAGAGGAAAACTGACCTTAAGAGAGTTAAGACAGCTTTCCATCACTAATCAGGATTATCTAGAGATGAGGCCAATCACTGTCCCTAAACCACACTCCATTTTGAATTATGCATGTGTCCTAGATCCATCATTAACATGCCAGTGCCAACAGGGTGGCTGCTGAGGTCTCAGGTCAACCCTACATATTTTATAGGTTTCCTGAATTATTTAGTCTCTGTACTTAGTTTGCAGTTAACTCTCAGTATAACAGTGCACATGCTGCTAATTAGAATGACCTCTCTCAACTGAAAATATAACTTGTCCTCTGCTAGTCGTGCAAGCAAGCAAAGTTATTTTAAGAAACAGATCTGAATACAGGAAACACACGCAGGTCTTCAATCAGTTCACAACTGATCCTTCAAATCAATCTCTAATATCCTTCTGGCTGAGATGAGCACCAGCAGCTCTATACCCAGGACTGGGCAGGACAAGTGCAAAAGCAAGACCTCAGAGGTTAATTCACCAGGTTCATGTCCTTTCAGCTCTGCTAATGATTTGTTTAATAAATCCATTTCACAGGTCTCTTCATCCCAGGAGGTATTAGCAGTTTCATGACACAGAGCAATCACTCAAGGACCCTCCACAAATCACAAGGCAAATCATGGCCCAACTACATTTCCCCACTGTTCGCAAATCCTGACCCTTCTCTAGCCAAGCACCCTTGCAGAAGGGATGCAAAACTCTATCCAGCAAAACATTTAGACTTGCTGCCTTTTTTTTTCCTGCAGGAACCTTTGAGACGCCTCTACGAGCGGGCAAGGTAGCTTGTGGTTTGGGATGTCCTATACTGTCTCTCCAAAGCCTTTAACCAACATGTTCCAGCGTACAGGGAGGGGAGTGTGTTCGGTGTCTATAGCAGCTCTGCCCACCATGGGTGCCAGCCACTAACACCCCTTCCCGTTCCCTCAAGT
Organism: Cinclus cinclus; assembly: GCF_963662255.1. Lineage (NCBI taxonomy): Eukaryota > Metazoa > Chordata > Aves > Passeriformes > Cinclidae > Cinclus > Cinclus cinclus. Next base: position 15,368,656 of record NC_085047.1, on the reverse strand, counting down.
CACTCACCAGCACGCAGGGCTGCTAAAGCAAGCTTGGCAGGACTGGTTACCACGGAACCCCTGCTGAACGCCGAATCTTCAGCTCCTCATTACAAAACAGCAAAAATAGCAACATGTTGCCATGTTTCCGCTCTCTCCTTGATGTAGGTGTGGGGGGACACAGCGTTATGAAACAGCCGGACTCGCTAAGGAGGCCTTTTCCAAGCTAAATGGTTCTACGAAAATAGAGCTGAACTTTATCAGCCACGCAGTGCTGATATAAAACTATAACACTTCTCTTCCTACCACGACAAAAAAAAAAAGGGGGGGGGGGGGGGGGAGGGAAAAACTCGTTTATACGCAAGTGTCCCACGCCCACATTTTGCCAAGGTGCGAACTCACTACAGCTCGCACACCTTGGCAAAACGCGCAGGAGCAACAGGAGCCACTTCCAACAGCCCCAGGAGCGCACCCCGAGCCCCTGAACACAAAACCTGCGCAGAGACCTGTAATCCTCGACCCAGGAAAAGCTGCAGCTGCCTCCCCGCCATTGCACATGGCTCTTCCCCCGCCTCATTCCCCCTGAACAACGTTCCTGCCGCCATAAAAAAAATGGGAGGAATAGCATAAAGCTGAGTGTTTGGGTGCTGCTCCCACCCCAGCCCGCAGCACCGGGACGCCGCTCCGCCCCGCCAGCATCCCCCTGCGGGAACCAGGATTCATCTCCAGCCCTTCCCACCGCCCCCGGTACCTCGGAGAACCCCGGAGTAGGCAGCGATGATGGTCTTCATGGTGGGAAGCGTGGTTAGGACTCGGGCAGGGCCATGGGATGGAGAAGGGCACCACGCCGCAGAGCGCCGGTGCAGCCAGCAAGTAGGAGCGACTCCGGCCGCGTATCCATATATAGCCGGGAGAGGAGGAGGGGAAGGGGGAGGGAGCAGGGGCGGGCCCGGCCCGGCTGGCAGCCCGGGTCTCTCAGACTGGGGGTGGGGGGAAGCTCTTGACCCCGGCGATGAGGGTTTCTGCATGGGATAGGGATTTGGGAGCGGCGAGACCGAGCGGAGGCCCGCCCCCTCTACAAGCTGTTTCATGCCCTGGTTTACAGAATGGCAGGGCGCTTTGGGTTGGCACAGAACGTTCCGACTTATCCATTTCCAGCACCCTGCCGTGGGCAGGGACACCTTCCACTAGACCAGGTTGCTCTGAGCCGCATCCAGCTCGGTCCTGAACGCTTCCAGGGATGGGGCAGCCAAAGCTTCTCTGGGAAATCTGCCACGGCCATAGCACCCTCACAGGGAAGAATTTCTTCCCACTATCCCATCTAACCCTGCTCTCTGGCAGTGGGAAGCCACTCCCCCTTGTCCTGTCCCTCCAGGCCCCTGTCCAAATTCCCTCCCAAGCTCTCCTGGAGCCCCTTTAGGCACTGGCTGGCTTTCTAGGGTCTCCCTGGATCCTTCTCCAGGATGAGCACCCCCAGCTCTCCCAGCCTGTCTCCAGAGCAGAGGGGCTCCAGCCCTCAGAGCATCTCCATGGCCTCCTCTGGACTCTCTCCAGCAGTTCCACATCCTTCTGATGTTGGACCCCAGAGCTGGAGGCAGCTCTGCAGGTGAGGTTCTCCCCTGGGTAGGGCAGTGGGACAGAATCCTCCCTCCCCTGCTCCCACACTGTGGGATCAGCCCAGCACATGGGAGCTTCTGGGCTGGCAGAGCACATGAATGGGACATATCCAATTTCTTGTCCAGCAGCACCACCCCCAAGTCCTCATTTTCAGGGCTGCTCTCAATCCATTCTCCCCCCTCACTGGCAGGGAGCGAATCACCCCATTCCTCTTCTAGTGATGGGCTGTTTAAGACACCATGGCCCTCTTCTCGCTCAAGTGCTCTCCCACCCCACTCTTGGCTGCTTTTATCTTCCCCAGTTGGCTCCAGGAGTTCTGGGGTCCTGGAAGAATCATTAAATTAAGACAAAAAGTAGAAAGGAGAAAATAGTAATTTTGATGCATTTTTAAATCAATTTTAATGAAAATAGAATTAATGAAAACTTTAAAAGTTAACAGAAGCTGTAATGGTTTCATTAAATATAATTTTCATTAAGATAACCTGCAGGTAATGTCTGAACCACTGACCAAGCCTCATTTTCATCTAACAACATGTTTTAAAGGTCTATTCAACTGATCAATTAGAAATAGGGTCTCATTTAGGTTGAGTCCAAGGTTTTAATGTTGCTACACTTGCCACTTGAGATTTCTGGGGACAGATGGGTTTGTCCCAGCTCCCATGACATTAAACCAGATTCTTTATAACTGTATCATGTCTGGGTAAGTTGGTAAAGGAGACACTTTGCTATACCTCTGGGCAAAGGCCTCTGTCTCTTCCCTAATCTCAGATGCATTTTCTGTAAATTGGAGAAATTGGAATAATCTGTATTTAAGAAGCACTTCAACATCCCTCAAAGAAAAGCCTGTGGAAAGTAATGAGCATGCAGAGGACATCTCATGTGCAGAGGACAGGTAGCAATCACTACTGATAGCCCTGAGAATGCTTCAACTTTTGACTAGTTTTTTGGGTGGGAGCAGGATCATGCCTAGCTGTGTCAGCAGTTTTTTCCAGTTGCTTCTGGAGATGCTGCTGCAATATCCACTTTTTGGCCCAGAGAGACATGTCTAGCAGTGTGTTTCATTGAAAAAAAAAAAAAAAAGTCTTATTTTCTGCTGTGGAGAGCTTAAATCTACGATTCAGAGGTGAAAGAATGGTTTATTTTTCTTCTCAGTCCCCTGAGGCATTCCCACACCCATCCTTATGAGTCAAAATAGCACCAGCACTTGTTTGCTCCCCATTAGGGCATAAGGCTGTGTTCCAACACTTGTAGTAGCCTGTGGAAATCTGCATAATAATGTAAAATTGCAAGAGCATGTCTGAAGAAAGGGTCTTGACCAACAGGTCTTGACTAAGACCTCCAAAAGGGAGCCCAGAACTGAAATAAATCACTCTAGGATACTGTTGAGTAAAAAGAGAATGTTCTCCTTCCTGCCTGTGTTCCCCGTTGAATTAAATAGTTATCTTCAAGCAAAGAAGGGGTGAGGTATCTCTTCTTATTGTAACTGAAGGAAAAAAAAAATCACACTGCTAGTTCATGATAGGCAGATGGAAAATAGATTAATTGCTTGGGTCACTATCTGTCCAGATCCATCATCTCACTATTTATATATTTTTTGTATGTATTTTATGTGTTTTGGTGCAAATTCTCTGAATCCTGATTGTAGAATCACATAATGTTCTGGCTTGTAAGGAAGCTAAAGCTCATCCATTTCCATTCCTCTGCCATGGACAGGGATACCTTCCACTAGACCAGGTTGGTCCGAGCCCCATCCTACCTGTCCTTGAACACTTCCAGGCATGGGGCAGCCACAGCTACGTTGGGCAACCTCTGCCAGGGCCTCACCACCCTCACAGCCAAGAATTTCCTCCCATTGTCCCATCTAACCCTGCCCTCTGACAGTGGGAAGCCATTCTCCTGTCCTGTTCCTCCATGCCCTTGTCTAAAGTCTCTCTCCAGCTCTTTTGGAGCCCCTTTAGGAACGGGCAGGGCCTCTAAGGTCTCCAGTAGCTCCATATCCTTCTGATACTGGAGGCAGCACTGCAGTTGAGGTCTCAACTGAGTGGGGCAGAGGAGCAAAATCACCCCCTCCCCAGCTGCCCATGCTGTAGGATCAGCCCAGACCGAAGACATGGGGGTCTTCTGGGCTGCCTTTCTTGCTCCATATACTGCAATGGTATCCCAGCCTAGATGCATGCATTAAAATTTAAATAAATAAACTAATAATAACAAAATCCTTTGGTGCTTCATGGATTATTGCAACTGTCAGGAGTAAAGATGCAACCACCCTCAGCCTCAGCAGCTGCTTTAATTTGTGACTTGAAGTTGCAAATTGCACCACCAAGTTTCTTGCAAAGAAGGTGAACTTCAGCCTCGACCTGGTGATACAGCTGAGCCCCAGAACAGCCTCTACCTTCACACGGGCACGTAGTGACACAATCAGGAGAATCCCTTTAAACTGAGAGAGAGCAGGGTTAGATGGGATATTTGGGAAGTAATTCTTGGCTGTGAGGTTGGCAAGATCCTGGCACAGGTCGCCCAGAGCAGCTGTGGCTGCCTCATCCCTGGAAGTGTTTAAGGGCAGGTAGGACAGGAGCAACCTGGTCTTGTGGGAGGTGTCCCTGCCCTTGGCAGGGGGTTGGAACAAAATGGCTTTAAGGACCCTTCCAACCCAAACTGTTCTCGGATTCTTTGACTCCCACTACTCGAGCAGTGCAGTGCAGTATCTCACTTCTTTTACCAGTACTTGTCCTGAAACATTTTTTCCCTCTCCCATGCCACTCACTGAAAGTCAGCACAGTCTAAAATAATATATTAGAAATATCTTGGCTGTGTTCCCACAAGGATGTTTTTCCCAACAAGAAGCCACACACCGGGTGCTAGTTTGATAGATGATTTTGGAAATACCCAGGACTTTTTTTCTTGATGTTTTGGTTGATACAGGAGATACACTTTGTTATTAATATGTGTGTCGAGCATGATTATTCTTGAACAATAACATATTTTCAAATACCGTACTATTACTTCACATGAGTTGAGTCTGAAAAACATGGGCTGTGGACAGACAGACACAGATGGGAGCCAGTCCTCCAGCTCTCTGCAGCCAAGAACAATTCACAATAGCTTTAGACTCCTTTATTTCTGGGTTTTAGTGGCAACAGAATCTCACAGCAGTACGGCTACTTAGCCGCAAAAAAATGCCCTGTTTTCAAAGAATTAGTGTTCAATGTCTTCACCCAGAGGCTTGGATGTATTTAAGAAACTTCCTGTATTTGGCTTGTCAGAACACATTACACTCCGGTGTAGGGCTTATGTGTCTTTGTAATTCCCTTCTCTGGTTTATAACCATAGAACTCTTTACCTGCATGAGTCAAACCCATGCTTATGGATTTTCAAGTTTTGTCTTTTAGGGGAGTAGTATTTTTAGGAAATTTTTGTTTCAAGAGTTGATATGTGTCTTAAAAACAGAGGATTTAACAGCCACCAGGGGTATTCATTAATCCAGTAGTCTCTGCACAGGTTGCAACCACAGCATCTCAAAAAGGGCTTTTCTCCACAACTTAGGTTCCTGAGCCTACTAAGATATCTCATTCTGCTATAAAAGGGAGGAATTCTTTTGATAGATTTCTCAGATGATGGCGGTTGCGGTTTGATTGCGGCGGTGGCTGGGGTGCACAAGGTCTTAATGGGGATGAGCTGGTTCATGGAAATGGTGCAGCAGGGCAAAGCAGGTATGGGCAGGGAAATGGGAACACAGGGAAGAAGGCATGGGAGCAGAAGGGCCAAGCTGAGCCACCGAGCAAGCCCCTGATACCTCCAAGCAACCCAAACCCAAACCAAAGCAACGCAAAGCAAAATGGCTGTGGCTGTGGAGCAGCTGGTTGCTTTTATGTGCTAAGGCTCCTTCCATAGTCTGGCTTTGGAGCATTTTTGGCGGGCATTCTTCGCAGGCATCCGAGCAAGTGGCTGGAGGGAGGGAGGGAGGGAGACACTCATCGTTTAATCATGGAAGTTCTCTCTGCCCTGCTTGGCTGCCAGGTGAAGCCTCTCCAGGGACAGGGATGCCTGCACAGTCTTCATAGGAATCTTTCACCTCCTGTGTAACATGTGTTGAGGCATAAATAGAAATCAGACTGGTCCCTCTCAGAAGATGATAGATCTGTTCCTGTGGTAGAGACCACTGCCCAGATAACACAATCAGGTCCAACTCAGTGTTTATTTTGTAGAATCACAGAACCTTTGGATTAGAAAAACTCTCTAAGATCAAGTACAACTGTTCCCCCAGCACTTCCAAGCCCACTACTAACCCTTGTCCCCAAATGCCACATCTACATGCCTGTTAAATCCCTCCAGGGATGGGGACTCCAACACTGCCCTGGCTGACTGTGCCAGGGCTTGACAACCTTTCCATGATGAAATTTTTGCTAATATCCAATTTACCTCCCCTGGGACAACTTAAAACTGTTTTCTCTCATCCTGTCCCTTGTTCCCTGGGAGCAAAGCCTGATTCCCACCTGGCTCCACCCTCTTGTCAGGCAGTTGTACAGAATGAGAAGGTCCCCCCGAGCCTCCTTTTCTCCAGTCTGAGCCTCTGCAGCTCCCTCAGCTTTTGCTCGTGTGACTTGAGCTCCAGACTCTTCCTCAGCTTTGCTGCCATTCTCTGGACATGCTCCACCACCCCTTCTGATGTCTGCAGTGAGATGAATTCAGATTGGAAATCTCTTTCTGCTACCTCTGCAGACAACTTGTTGTGCATGAGGAGCATCCTCAAGGAAAGGGAAAATCCTGCATTAAGCAGGAGGACTTTGCAAGAACACCAAGTTTGTTCCACCAAATTAAGCCCCACCAAAGAGCTCCTCCCAGACCACAGGGACCTCCAGATCATGCCTGCTTTCATCCCTATATTCTCCTCTGAACCATGATCATCCCCTCACAGGAAGTGATACAAGTTTCATCAGTGAATGACAAGCCAGACAGTAAGAGCTGGGATTTCACAAGGAGTTTGAACTGGAGTCAGCCAACCAGCAAGATTTGCTTTGTCAAGCTGCCAAGCAGGCAAAACTGTGACAAGACCCCTTCTTACTCTTACAGTAGGTATTTTTTTTTGTCTGCCATGAATGTGGCATCAGTGCTTACTTTGTTTGCACTGTGTGTCACCAACAGTGTTCCCCACTTTCCCTCCAAAACATTGCACCCTTTTCCTTTGCCAGTTAATTTAGGCACTTCCTAGGAGGCTAGGAAGAATCAGCCTAAAATGCAACCTGAGTCTGCACGTGCCACTTGGGAGGCTCTCACAAACATCAGTGCTGACAAAATTATGCTCCTGGACATCTGCCCCTGCCTTTTTGAAGGTCCATCCATCACCTCCCTGAGGGTATTTTAGCATTTTGTACTGAGGTAGCAGAAAGTCAGTGGAGGGTTCATCTGTCTTTTGATTTTCCTGCCTCGATGGGAATGTTTCACATTCTAAGTAATATTTATGAAGTGTGCTGTTGGCTCATACATCACCTGAGTGATGAGCTAAATCTCGAGCTAAGGGAGAAGAGGTGTGTTCCCACATCACCTGCTTCCTTACAGAACTTCAAATAAATCCAAAAGCTGTGTAACCCAAGGGTATGGTGAGGGAAATTGAGGCACCAGCTTACTGGGGAGCTGAGCTGCTCTATCCTTCTGAAGTAACAATGCAGATTTAGGGGGTTGTAGGAATTTCACACTTGGTCTTTCAGCCCTTTCCTTAGTCTTGAATTCATGAGCTTCAAAGCTCCCTTTGGTCTCTCCTTCTTCTGGCTGTGGCTTCTGGTAGGATCCTTCAAGTCCTGTTTGCTCTTGTAGGTGGGTGGAAGCAATATGTCACCCCAGGTTCACATCAGTGTCTGGATTCTCTTCTCTTCCATGCTTCTGGGCTAGGTGTTATGATTTTAAGAGCCCAGACAGGTACTTTCCAGTGCTACATCACCAGAGAAGTGCCTGCCATATGAGCAGGAACCAGCCACACTTCAGACATGTAAAACAGATGTCAACCAGGGTATCTCTGAACCCATTAACAAATTGTGCACGGCCCATTCTTTGCTGTACAAATGACAACCACTGATCATAGAATTATAGGATCATAAAAACACAGAATGGTTTGAGTTAGAAGGGACATTAAAGATCTTCTAGTCCCAACCCCCCTTCTATGAAGGCAGGCAACTTCCTAGGTTATTCCAAGCCCCATCCAACCTGGCTTTAAACACCTCCAGGAATGGGGCAGCCACAGCCTCTCTGGACAGCCTGTGCCAGGGCCTCATGGGAATTTCTTCTTAATCTCTACTCTAAACCTGCTCTTTTTTTCAGTGCAAAGCCATCTTTAAAGTGAAACGGTTTAAAGTGAAACAGTATACTTTCTAACAGGGGCATAAAAGGGCAACGTGTTACAGACCCATGAAGTCATCCCGGGCCAGGTCACTGGCATGGTCCAGTGACATTGGCTTATGTTTTGCCAGGGAGCAAAGATGCCCACTACCATGTCCAGAGCCAGAAAGAGCTGAATGAGCAGGGAGCAATGCCTCCCTCCCCAGGAGACCTCAGCAGAGCCCATGTTGTGATAGCTGCAGACATCTGATGTCCACACCACCATGATCATTAAACTGGTTGACCTGAGGATCCACCTCATGTGGCCAAAAAGGTTGTCCAAGCCCCCAGCCCATGGCTTGATTTTCAGCCAAGTTGTGCTTTACACCCTTCCTGTGTGTTAGTGTCACACCCAGCTGTTATCTCACAGGGATTTATCAGGATTTTTGTTCAAAGAATTTGCTTGGGAAGGGGATGTTTGCATGACAGAGCTTTGCAAACCCTATTCTCTAGAGGGATTTCTGCAGCTATGGGCACCTTAGGACTATTGACACATAAAATCACAGAATGGTTTGGGTTGGAAGTGACCTTCAAGATCATCCAGTTCCCTCTGCCATGGGCAGGGACACCTTCCACTAGACCAGGTTGTTCAAAACCCCTGCCAACACATCCCTGGGACATCCCCAGGAAAGAAACTAAGGAAGAACAAGCATTTATTTAGATGGTGGGGCAAAGCCTCAATCTATCCCAACTGTGTTAAAAGCAAATTTGTCTGATGAGCAGACCACTGATGCAAGAAAGGAACAAGCAGACGGTAGAACCCCAATGGACATGGAAGCACAGAATCATTTAGGATGAAAAAGCCCTTTAAGATCATCATGTCCAGCTGTTAAACCAGCACTGCCAAGGCCACCACTAAACCATGTTCTCTGTGCCACATCCACATGCCTTTCAAACACTTCCAGAGATAATGACTCGACCACTTCCCTGGGCAGCCTTTATAATGCCTAACAACTCTTTCAGGGAAGAAATTTTCTCTTATATCCAACCTAAACCACACCTGAGGCAAATTGAAGCTTCTGTTTTGTCCTCTCACTTGTTCCCTGGGATCAGAGCCTGACCCCCACCTGGCTCCACCCTCCTGTCAGGGAGTTGAGGAGAGTGAAAAGGTCCCCCTTGAGCCTCCCCAGCTCCCTCAGATGCTCCTGGTGCTCCAGATCCTTTCCCATCTCCATTCCCTTCTCTGGGCACACTCCAGCCCCTCAATGTTTTTGCTGGAGTGAGGGGCCTAGAACTGCCCCCAAGACTGGAGGTGCCTCAGCAGTGCCCAGCTCAGGAGGAAATGCCACATTTCTTCTGTCACATGGTGGATACTGGTCCTGTATCCTTTCTGATGCCTCACCACCTTTTTGGTATTGTCTGGGGTAGGAGCACAAACACTGCAAACCTCCATGCTCAGTGTACACAGCCACTAGTTTTGTAGTGTTGGAGCAAAGACAATTTCCTCTGCAATTCACTGGTTAATAGTGCAACCAATATGAAGCCCAAAGCTGGCATCAGCTGTTTTCATAGCACTTGCCTTTTTTGTTCATGTAGTTAAGTTATTTAACATTTACAGAGGTTTTGAAATGTAGCCATTTCTTCCCCTTCTAAGGTGCACTGACACCTCCTTTTTTTCACAACTGGAAGCAAAGTTCAGGCCAAAATTGCAAGAGAGACACTTTATAGTGAGCTTCGTGCTAGAGGGCATTATTTTTTAATTTTTTTTAAATCCCACCCTCACTTTTCCCCAGAAGACAGATAGGAAGATTTTTGCGAGTCAGAGAGCAAAGATTTTGGCTTTTTGGCAGCAAGTCGTGGTAGAGCTGCCTAGCTGCAGTCTAAAATTAGAGCACCTAAAAGTTAACTGCATGTCTAAAGAACTTTGGTCCCTGTGCTGAATGAGAACAGGAGAGAGAAGAGGAGGAGAATTACTAACAGACAGTTGACCATCTGCACTTCTAATCCAGTAGCAGGGTGTTTAGTAAAACAAGAATTGACACACACAGACCAGCAAAGGTGATTTTAGTGTTTTTGTTAAACAGGTTTGCTTGCTTTGCTGTGGGAGGGCTGTGGGAGAATGAGACATGGGAAAGTGGTTAAATATAATAGCAAAAAATTATTATTGAAGGGTGGGAGACTTTCATGATCTTTTAGGAAGCATCTTGCTATATACTTCTTTAAAAATGAGCATTTTCAGCATTTTTTGCCCATGATGAAGATTGCATTTTCCTAAAGGCTCCCCTGAAAAATCCTCAGACCTCTGTTTTTTCCCCATGTTTGCAACCAGACAGCTGTGGGACAGCACCAGTCTCCAAACACAGGTGGGGAAACTGAGGCACAAGTTTTGGAAAGGTGACTGGCCACACATAGACCATGCATTTCTGGTGAAACCAAGGCAAGTGCTCCTCTGCACCTCCCTGCCTCCACCCCAGTCTCATGCCAGACAAATTCCTAGCAAAAGAATTATATACCCTCCATCCCCTGGGCACAGCAAGGTCTGATAAACAAGGCTTTAAAGCTGTTAGCCGAGGGTGTCCTTCTCCCCCTGACCTTTCAGGCAGTCAGCCCTCTCCAGGGCTCTCCACTACCCTGGGCATGACAGGTATGGCCCCAAATTCTGTGCAGGATCCATCAGTCCCAATATAATAAAACAAAAATGGATTAAAGGAAGTAGAAATTTACCCAACAGATCACTTGCAGTTTGTAAGGACATATCCAAGAATTGCCCCATGGAATTAGCCCATCCCATGCATTCCAGCTTCCAAGGATTTTACCAATTGCAGCAAACCTCCCTGAGCCCTTTGGGGCCTCTCCAGCACCAGCACCCATTGCAGAGAAAAGCAGAGGCTGGGAAATCCTCCCTTTGCCCCAGATTCCTGCAATCCTCCCTGCAGGTTTCAGCCATGCACAGAGCACAGGATGACTTCAAGCAGGGAGGAAGGAAAGATGCACTCCAGCCTTGCAAAGCAGCCTGGAGAGAAGAGACCACCTTGCTACATGGCAGAAAGAGAAGCTCCCCACTGCTGCACAGGCACCTGGTTTCTCAAGGCTGTGAGAAACATAGCATGTTTTGTGTACATCTGCTCCATGAGAAGCAGTTGTGGGTTTTTTCTTAGGAGACTGTCTCCCTTCAGCTGGTCTATCTCTGTTCCATGTTGTTGGCTGCTTGTCCCTTCACTGGAGAAAAGCTGTAGGTTTTTAGAAATGGTGGGTGGATTGCTCCTATGGGAGGATGCTTGTGGCCTTTTTAAGATGTTAGGATGGGTTCCTTAGGACTGCAAACTGGTGTTTGGAGGTGTAGTTTGGAGGAAACAGACATTGTTTTTTTTATTGAGTTCATGTCTACATCTCGGGTTTTGCCTCAGTGGGAGGAGAGGAGGTGAAGACTGCACATGGATGGTCCCCAGCATGTGGATCTCTAAGGAGAAGGTGAAGGGGATATGCATGAGAGCACAGGGATAAGGGAGATCTTCCTGCAGCTTTCCAGTACTAAAGGAAACCTACAAGAGAGCTGGAGAGAGACTTTGGTCAAGGGCCTGGAGGAACAGGACAAGGGCAATGGTTTCCCACTGCCAGAGGATAGGGTTAGATGGGATATTGGGAGGAAATTCTTGGTGGTAAGGATGGTGAGGTCCTGGCACAGGTTGCCTAGTGTAGCAGTGGCTGCCCCATGCCTGGAAGTGTTCAAGATGAGGTTGGATGGGGCTTGGAGCAACCTGGTCTAGTGGAATGTGTCCCTGTCCACATCACGGGGCTAGAATGAGATGAGATTCAAGGTCTCGACCAACCCAGACTTATCTGTGATCCCATGATTCTTTGATCCCAGCCCTGAAATGTTGAGGCTGAAGCTTCCTCCAGTCTGAGTGGCCCTGGCCTATCCTTGGTCTGACCAGAACTTCTGTGAGCTTTGTGCTGGGGAAAGGTGCAAGAGAAGAAATGCATGGCCATCTGCTGTACCATTTTCCTCAATGCATGTGGGTCTGCCCACAGGCTTGGGAACACACGGTCACCCGCCTACCTGTGCTTTATGGGTAGTGCAGAGGCCCACATTACTCTGTCCAAGCTGCTTTTTGAGGTCTTGAACCAAATTATTTCTGCTGATGAGGGGCTGGAAGCCAAACAAGGGGACTCAGGAGGGTCTCAGACTGAGCGAGTCTCTTTCCCAAGAATGTTCTTTCTCCCCAGGCATGTTGGAAGTCTGATTTCACCATTTCTACCAGAGATTTAACCTTTTCCCCCCTGTATTTTCACAGGTTTTCCCCCTTGGCTAAGTCTGGCTACAACTTCCAGATACAAGACAAGATTGTGATGCCAAATCAAAACTTACTGAGATACTCCTTGGACCACACATAAGAAGCTCTTGCAACACAAATCAGTAACAACGAACTGAAATTTAGCAGGACATTTGTCTTAGTTTGAAAGACAGATTTCTACTAAGGAAGGCAGGAGGTCCCCTTGAAATGGCAGATGTAAACCCCCTCCCTCTGAATCATTATAATTCTGAAATTAAGGAGCTCTCAGACAAAGATAGGGAAATAGGAATAGCAGTTCTTTACTAGTATGTGTAAATATAAAAAAAATTATACCAAACAAAATAAACAAACTGGAACTTAATAGGAAAATGAAAATAAAATGCAGTAGTATAAAAAAACTACTGACAGAGTCAGAATACAACCTGACACCCTGTTGGTCAGGGTGTTGGTAGCAGTTTGATTAAGTGGTGGCTGCAGTCTTCATGGAGTGACAGATGTGCTTCTGTTGGGGCAGTGGTCCTCTAAAAGGGTGTGCAGTTTTCCTCCAAAGGTCCAGTGGTGGTGTGGAAAGGTCTTGTTTTCCTCTGGAATCCAGTGGAAAAAGGCTGCTCTGATGTTCCAAATATCAGATTTTTATCTAAGTAGGAAATGCTTGGCTCCTCCTCCTGGGTGGAGCATCTCCCAAGGGGATGACGTAATTTTCTCAGTCATGCAGTGGGACTCAATGGCTCATTAACAAAATATATCTTCCTGGAGGGAGGATGGTTTGTGGAAAAGATGAAGATCACTCCCCTACCTGGTTTTGACAGATGGTGACATAATACATACTTTTGGCTACATCCTGCATTGCAACCCAAGACAACATTCAAAAGAGGCCCCAGATCTGCTGCAGATGATCATTTAGAAGCCTTCACCTTCATCAGTTTGCCTCCTTTCACCATGGCCCAGAGCTCCCTCCCTCTGAATGCTGGACAGCATCACTGTTGGTGGTCTTGGGGACGCAAATGGCACAAATGCTCTTGCCCTGAAGTACCTCTGTTTATAAAAAGCCGCATCTCTATACTACAGAAATGGACAGAGGAAAGTTATAGGGCTTGTTTGCAATGCTTTAGTTTGTTGTTTTAGATCAACCACCCATCACACCAATTAAAATTGAGGGCTATTTTAGCACAGAAAAAAAAATTACAAAATTGGAAATTTTGCAGAAGCAAAGAGAAAAACATAGAACTCTCAGAGCAAAGTGTCAGGACCTACCTGATTTTCTTCTGATGTTATTTCTGCAGCCTGATTTGTTCTAATGCACTTGGAGTCCTAAAGTCATAGAGTCATAGAATCCTTTTGGTTGGAAAAGCCCGCTAAGATTATTGAGTCCAACCGCTCCCCTAGCACTGCCAAGGGCAGCTCCTAAACCATGTCCCCAAGTGCCACATCCACACACCTTTCAGTTTCAGGAATGGTGATTCCACCACCTGTTCCAGTGTCTGACCACCCTTTTGGTGAAGACATTTTCCCTGATATCCAACCTAAACTCTCCACAACTTGAAAAAGTTTTCTCTTGTCCTGTCACTTATCCCATGGGAGAAGAGCCCAACCTCCACCTGGCCGCACACTCCTTTCAGGGAGTTGCAGAGAATGAGAAAGTCCCCCCTGAGCCTCCTTTTCTGTAAGCTGAGCCCCCCCCTAGGTCCTTCATATGCTCCTCATAGGACTTGTGCTCCAGTCCCTTCCCCAACTCCACTGTCCTTATCTGTACACCCTCCAGCATGCCTTGCCACTAAAAAAAGCCCAAAACACCCTGCTTGGCAGGGCTCTGGTACCAAAACACCATTTTCTCTGGGTCTTTGACTTATGCCTCGCTGAATATTCTATGTAGGCTCTTGAATTTCAAAGCACATCCCTAGAAGCCATGCATGGTTGAAAATATCTCCCCATTGTGGATGAAGAAGGGTCTTGCAATAGAAATTATTCTCCTTCCCTCAGCAAGATAGCTAACACACCATCCCCACTGCACTTTGCATGTTGCATGGCAGAAAGGGTTTGTTGACATCGTGTGGGAAGATAAATCTTAATTCCTCCTGGGTCAGCCAATATGAGCAACAACCTGAGCCTCCCCGCTGTGTTAGAATAGCTTGAAATGTGGAAAGCATATAATTTCTATAATATTTTTATAGCCCTGCTTCTTCAGGAATTGATGTAGAGATTACATGCGATGGACTAGAGCTGCCTGAGTCTGCCATGCTGTTAAATTTAGGGGGTTGCATCACAATCAAATATAAAACTACAAAAAGCTAAGAATTAACAAAGTCTGCAGGAAGAGGGTGCCAGCTTTATTTCACAACTCCCGCAGGTCCCAGTAGGGTTGTTCCACACATGCATGTGGGCTGTAGGCACCAGGCAGACTGAGTCTTGCAACCCTTTATTTACCAGGGGGTCACACTGGGGACTGCAACCAGACTGTTTCTGCAGATGCTCCCTGTGCACTCCACAACTTCAGGAACAGGCCAGGAAATGCAGAATAAGAGGGGTACTTCTTGGTGCCATCTGCAGGCTGAAGGACAAAAAACGAATCTGGTCGCCTGAGGTTGTCTTTACCCTCCACAGAGCCTTTCAATGGCTCTTCATCTCATCCCAACATTTCTGCGGTGTTCTAAGAAAAGTTTATCATAGAATCAGAGACTGGTTTGGGTTGGAAGGGACTTTGAAATATCTTCTGTTCCAACTCCCCTTTCTTCATGGGCAGGGACATTTTCAACTAAATCATGTTGCAGGTCTTTTCAGAAAACTGCCACATGAGAAGTTTCTTGGCCAAATACGGACCAGTGTTTTGAGGACACACAAAAACAGATAAACGGCTTTGGAATAGAAATGGGAAGAAGGGAAATCCTCCTTTCACAGGTCACTTTCTGTAAGCTCTTTTGTGCTGGAGTACTTCCAGACTCATGGAAGTCCTCATAACTCTGTGTTGTCCAACTCCAGAAGTTGAGATGATCATCGAAATATACATGTTTGTGTACACTCAAGCACACATTCTGATAGAGCCTATTATGGAGATTTTACTGGATCCAACTCATCAAGTAAACATGGTTTAGCCTGAAAAACTGTGGATTGAGAAGACAAGATATGTGATGACATAAAGACAGATGAGAAGGGAATAATCTTATCTTCATTCCCATACTGGATGGGGGGGAAAATAGCCATGAGCTGAGGTACATCCTTGAGAATTTGAGTTAAAATTCAGGTTAGGTATAAATTCTCTGGGAAGGTTGTGGCATCTTTATCATAGAAAATATTCAAGAGCATACTAACACCATGTCTGCCTGGTGACATATAAAATGGATGGACTTGATCCTTCCTTGAAATAAGGGGCATAGCCCCACTGACCTCTTAATACCCCTTCCCAGCCCTGTTTCTCTATGACTGCAGTCCTGGGAACAGTAATATCAGCTACATTGTCACCTCCACTGCTCTAAGAGGATTTCCCACAGGATATGCCTTAGCTAATAGGCTTCAGCAGATCTTTTGTGAGGCCAGTTTTAGCGTGACCTGCTAGGAAGTGGTGAATATTTCTTCCTTCTTGCAGACACCAGTGTCCAATGGCTTTGCTTGTTACTGGGTTTCATTGCTTCTAATGCTTCTAACACTCCTAATGCTCTGCACTGGTCAACACAAATGAAAGTGAAGTGGTAGAAGGCCTCCTTACCCAAATAAAGCTTTCCACAAAGATTAACCTTTCCTGCTGCTCCAGCCGTGGCCAGCCCTAAAGTTTGGCAAGGGAGAGCCAGCTGCACATCCTGTCATCATCAGTGTGGCGTGCCAAGGCTGCACTGACCTCTGTGCTGCTGCACACATGCTCTCAGCAAGATGTGAAATCCATTCCACCTCAGTCTTTGGCCAAAGGATGTGGACATCCCAGACACAACGAGGTCTGGTACCACATGGCTGCAAGAGTTTCTACAAGGGAGCTGAGGCCAAACAGAGTAGCAGGCTAAAAATGAAGGAGAGGGGAACTACAGACTAACAGAGATGGCCACTGAAAAAGGAGGTGTGGCTGGAGAGACTCCTGAGCCATGGGGTAATGTGGAGAGGACTTTTTCTGTGTCATTTGCACTCTTCAAGGAAGGTAATAATTTTTTTACCTAAATACCTGTTAAATCTGGTCATCACTTCTTTATTTCTAATTTTAAAATAACAATTTAGCCATTCCGCTTGCTTGCTTTAAAATAATTGTAATTTCGATTTATTTGGCCTATTTCTTCTGAGATGGATACTCTTCTTTCTCCCCCTCTATGTTTAACTATAAATATTCATAGAAAAGAGGATCAACTCAAATTAGATATAAAGAAGAAGTTTTTTAAAATTAGGTTGGTAAGCTATTCTATGATTCAGGAGGATTTGGGTCTCAACTTTGCTACCATCTTCCTCTAACCAGCCACAAATCACATGGATCTAGATGATCTGGGAATCTGGGCCACAGGTCATGCTTATTCTTGCTCTCTGGCCTTGTGACGTTCATGATCTTGGGTTGACAGTAGCCCAGCATCAAAAGAGGGGTTAAAGGAGCTCCTGCTCTACCTCTCCAGGGATTATGGATCCTATTTACTTGTAAAGTGCTTGTCAGTTCCTGGAAGCAAGGCATACTGTGGGATTTGTAGGTAGTGTCAAAAACATAGCATGGAAAAATCTGGCACCAGCTCATTCCATCCTCTGACGGACACTGATTCTAGCGAGCGAGCATCTCTAGATTTTGGGGTTGCTGATGAGGAAAATGAGGTGCTTAGCCTTCCTAGGAGATCCTGCCACTCAGCAGCTTAGAGGATCTCCCTCTCAGAAGATAGAAGCTAAGCACTTTGTAAGTAATTCTGAAAATCCTGGCCTCACAGCCCTGTTTACATGCTCCTGACAATGCAACGCTGCTCTCCCAGTTCAGAGAACTCTGTGATGTGGAGGTGAGCTCCTCAGCATCCACATGCACCCTTGTCCATTAAGCTTTTGTTTGCAATGAGCAACCAAGTTCTGTCTTTGCTGGCAGTGGTGAAGATAAAAGCACTGCTTGCTAGCACTTGTTCCCTTTCAAATCTAGGGGATCAGAAAACTTATTTTATCAAGAATTGAGCATGATTTTTTTTCTTTTGCATTATTTTTCTTCTGTGCATTCACAATTTTCTGTGAGTGCATGATATTCTCTGTATTATAGTTTTCTGCAAGCATTTAATAACCCCAAGTGATTTCAGATCCTTCCTGTAGTGCTTTGTTTATGTAATTTTCTGTATGTTTTGATCTGATCATTAAAGTCATGTTTGGGCTGTATTTTGGTGGCTTCCTATAATCTAATAAAATATGAATCCCTTTAGCTCACAGGAATTATTTTGTATCCTGACATCCAAGATGCTGGCTCACAACTACCTGATTTTACAGGTGCTTTCCCTCCTGGTAAGTGCATTCTCTGTTTTGAAGGTCACATGTTGAAATACACAAATCTCCTGTGCCCCAGAGACGTGGCTCAGTAGGTTGCCAGCCCAAAGTTAATGGCTTAGCATCTCCAAGGGGGCTGGGGTCTGGGCATGATTAGGAGTAAAACCAAGCACAAGCCTGAAAAATTGATGAGTCATACCAAATAATTCCTTAAATCCAATATATACCATCCTGCCTTGCTGGTCATTGTAGATTATTTCTTCAGTGATGGGTTTTTTATAACCTGGACAAGGTGGTTTGACAAAATCCTGTATCAGATGCTTCCTCCAAGAAAGGTTGTGTCAAGGGGTGGGAGATGGAGAAAAGAGTTCATTGGGGAGAAGTCAGACAGAACTAACAGATTATCCCAAAAAATAAGTGTTAATATTCTTGAGGAGACCCATGCTTTCTAAATGTTTTAAGTGTTATTTATCCAAATGTTTAAATCGAAAGGGAAACAACAACAACAAAAAAGTAATTTCTAGTTTTGGATTTGGTTTTGTGTTTCTTTCTTTGTTTTTTTTAATGCAAAGTGATGGGTTTCAGATGCACTTGCAATTTTATTTCCTTTCTTGAAAGGTATGCCATAAGGGAGGAATGTTTAGAATACCACATTTGGAACTTTTTTGAACTAAAGGCAGCAAATCTTTCCCTGAGCAAAAAACCACACGTTTTTCTGCAACAGCAGGAAACCTTTGAATTTTGTTTGCAACAGCAGGCAATCTTTTAATCCCACCTCAGGGCAGTAAAACAACTCTGCAGCACTAGAGCTGCAGAAGGCCAAAAAGCCATTTTTTTGCTTGGCTTTCCTCCTCTTGGAGAATTAGTCCATATTTTCTTATTCATCAGTCATCAGAGGTTTTCTTCTGAGCCTCATGATCTGAACCCGCTAAGTAAGGCAAATCCAGATTAGAGCCTCTCACAACAGAAATACAGGAGAGATCAGGAGGGAAGAGGTGGGAGGAAGAGACAGGCAGGAGGGGAATAATGAATCACCACACTTTTACTTTTTACTACATTCTCCAATTTAGAATTTGTGTAGAAGTCCCAAAAAGGGTGGAATTTGAAATTTCTGCAAGAAAGGTAATTGGATGTATCTCTTCTCCTTGGGCTTGTTTCTCAGATCAAAACCAGCTAAGTAGGGAGTGGACATGCTGGAAGGAAACATACAGTGTTGTTGTAGCTTTAAGTGGTCCTTATTTTGAGGTGACAGCTTGAAGGTCCATCAGTTGAGGGTGCCTTGGAGGTAACTCCAACTGAGCCTGTTTCAAGCTGAAGAATTAAACTTAAATGTTATTTGGCTTGGTTGATCTGAGCACTTTTCTCTCCTTTAGGCTTCTCCTGCCTCGTGTAGCATCAGAGGAGTTTTAATCCTCCAGACAGCTCTGTGTGAGGCTGAAATAGCACAAAAGCTTCTTGACTTACAGTGTTTCAGTGAGAGACAGCTCTGACCTCTTGAGATGGAACCTCTCATTGTGCTGAGCTCCCTGAATAATACTGGCTGCAAGGATGCTATGAATTATTGTTCTGATTCTTATATGTAACACAAGCCCAGCCACTGACCTCTCTCTCCTGGGTTATATAGGTCCCTGAGGGATCAAGGGTATTTTCCAGCCTGTGAGATAAAACTGACCTTGAAGGAAGCCAACTACACACAGCCAACACTCTCCTCTGACTCCTCCTCTCCAGCACTGTGGTCTTTCTTCACCTTTGGATCTCTGATCACCGCAACAACTTTCAGACAGCTCCAGCATCATTCTTCCAATGCCTCCCTGAGATTTTTTCCTGACCACCCATTTTCTGCCTTTTCTCTTTTGGGATGTTGTCACAAGCCAGGAGGGTGATGGGCCAGCCCACCTCTCGTGTAGGTGTGGCTCTGGCACCAGGGGCATCACTGAAACAGCCCCAAAAGGGTGAGACCAAGGCCTCTGTGGACAACTGGAAGCACACCTTCTAACATGGCTTCTCAGTGGGGTAGAATTCTCTCCTACTGACCAAACCCCTCTTGTCAGCACCAGTATCTACCATCCATCCTTGTCCTGCCCCTCTCCGTTTCTTACACCCCCAAATTACCACCACATCTCCACCCCCAAAAAACCACCACATCTCTGCAAATCCTCTCCCTCCCCTCACTGCTGATTTCCACCCTAACAGCAGCACCTTTGCTCTTTTCCCCCTTGCATCAAGGTCTCAGCTCCTCATCCTCACCTCTGGAGACTCCTCCATCCCCACAGCATGCTGTGCTGTGACTCTGGGGACATCCCCATTGCTCCCCTCTGGCACTGAACCCCACTGGGATGTTTCCAGAAGGTCATGGCAACATTCCTGAGATCTGTAGGTGGATGGCCATGTAAAAGGAAAGGCAGAAGAAAGGAAAATATAAAGAAAAAAACTTGGAGCTAGGGTAAAGCTTGGATGGTGATGAACTCCAAGAGAAAAGGGTGGAGATATTTTTTATTGTTTCTGGTGCAGAAAATCTTCCTCCTGCTTGGGAACCTCTGTCCTTAACTAAGAGCAAAAGAAAAAGAAAAAATCTGACCTGTTTTATGGGACTGGATTAAGTGTGGGATTACAGGAGTGTTTAGAATGTTGAGCAGGGCTCCATTAAATTCTTCCTTGCTGCTGCTTCTTTTCTGGGAATGGAAGGGAATTGCAGAGGGTTATTCAGATTAACAATCTGGTGGAATCCTTGCAGCCTTGGTCAGGACAGGAGGCAGGAAAAGGAAACAAAGCCCAGTGATGGTCTGGTATTGTCAGTCGTGACAGAATTTTCAATTTTTAAACAATGTTTTCTTGTTAAATGCACTTTTTGCAGTTTCAGGAACAAAAATGAAGTGCATGTGATCATTAGGATTTTTGGTGGCTCCTCGCAAGTGGGCAGTAGGATGTGAGGAAGAGAAAGAAATGAAGGGAGGGAGAAAGAAGAAGATGAAAGTATCAGGGTTCTGTAAGGGTGAACTGAGCAGATGCTCAGTTTCAGTACCTGAAACTTCCATGATGCAAAATCCCATTAAGTGCAAAGTTTAATGAAGTGCTGGAGATCAAAAAGAAGCAGCTATTTAAAGCCTTGACCACCTGCCAAGTGTGGCTCCCCCAAACCCCAATGGATATTTCCAGCCCAAATCACTTTTCCCTTCTTCCATATCCTGGTCATGTTCCTCTTTCCTAAGAAAATGGTCTCATTTGTAAATCAAAATGCACAGTGACCCTGCTACCATAGCTGGTGACTGGTCATGTTCCTATGCAGGGGTGTCTGGGATTAAACTAACCAAACTGGAAGTAGAACTCCTAGAGTGCAGGTATGGTGAACCCTTTGGATGAGTCCCTAGACGTTACAAATTTATTTTTAATTTGTATTTCTAAAGTAATTATTATAGAATGTATTCAGAGCAGGCAGCAGGCAGCTGAGGGGCAGCTGCAGTGCCAGACGTAGATGGAGCTCTGGTGTCAAGAGCTGGAGGCAAGAGGCAACTGCTGAGCCTTTGCACAACAAATGGGCACAGGGACCTGTGGTACAGGCAGCCAAAGGGACACTCCGAGACATTGTAGGAGCCCAGGAGTCAGTGAGAAGAGCCCAGACTTTCCCACACACTCAGATGATAAGGGCACGTAAGCCAAGGGTTTCTTTTTTTGGAGATGCCTTGTCACTTCTGCAGTGACACCACCTCAAGGTGTTATTTTGTTCTTGCATGATTAAATAATTTGAAGGATCCAGATGTCTGAGGCTGTGCTATGGGACACCAGGAGTTGAGCCAGTAGGGATGCCTAGTCTGAGTGAGTGAGTGAGTGTGGAATTTGGAGCTGCCGAGGGGCCTCTGTCCCAGCTCAGGTGGTGCAAGTGTGACTGCCAGGAGAGTGCTTCCTGGTTTCTTTATAGTAATTAGAACTATTTTATAGTTCAAATAACAGATTTCTAACAGAATTTATTTAATTTTTTGTGCCAGTAGGCTATGGCATGGTGCTGCTGAGGGTGCTTGGGCATATGACCTTTCTGATAAACTGTGCTTCAGGCAGTGAGAAAAGAACCCAGAGCAATTAAAAACATGAAGAGCACCAAACAAACAATGTTGATTTGTTGATCTAGATGAATTGTTTTAAAGAACATATGCCTTCATCACAAATTATGGCTCATTCTCCCATCTCAAAATGAAAATAATGCAAAGGAAATAATTTAAATAATTCAGATCTGCCTTGAAATGTCCATATAAACTGGCATCCATGCCAGACTGGAAGTGTTAGTTTTGTGCTGGGGAGTTTCAACTGTGCTAATCACAGATGGGATTTTTTTTCCCTTCTGTTTTATATCTTTATGTGTCCTACATGGAGAAAAAATTAAAAACCTGTCTCTACACCCATGCAAATACTGAGAAAATCAAGCTCTTTTCCCTATGCTATATGGACTATATGTTAACTGTGACTATGTTGAAGTTTTGAAGTAGTTCCAGAGAAGGGGGGTTTAAACTGGGAGCTTGATCTCCATGGTTTCACTTTGCTTAAGGCACTCTATATAAATTCCAGGTGGCAGTCTTCTGGGATATTATGTTTAGCTTTGTGCTTCTCAAAGAGCTGGGACAACTCATTCAGGTAGTTTTGGTGGACTTGATCAACTTCTTCCTCAGAGGGTCTGTACTTCTTCTGCACTGGGATTGGCTTCCCAACTGGAAAAGAAATGCAGGTGTTAGGAGGAGCCAGTGTCATGAATGTTTTGCTCACGCTGGCACAGAGCTGAGGTCAGTACGACCACTTATCTCCTGGAGCCTGGGAGACAGCACAGCCAAGGAGGGATGGTGGCTCAGATCCTGACCAAGCTCATGGTCTCCAGGATCACACTGGTCCTTGCCTCAGTTTACCCATCTGCAAAGTTGGTTAATGTCAAAGACCCTCTGTATAACCTTTGGAAGTACGAAGTGCTGTATCCCAATACCATCCCAAGAGCTGCTTCTCACATCTCAGATGTGCTGCAGATAAGCACTATATAAAGACAGGATAATATTTGGGTTGGGCTTTCCAAGTTGTTTCCACATGGCCTCAGAAATCTGCATTGCAAATGGGGAAAGTGAAGAACAGGGGAGCCCCTCACTATTTAAATACACTTGCACTGAAGATGCTTCCGCTTTGCTCTGATTAAAAATTCTGTGAAATATCTCATTTTTATTAGGAACCAAGTACTTGCATATGTTTTAAAAATCACATTTTATTCACCAGAAAATCTAGTTATTTTGTTTCTTATCTCTGGAAGAGCCTTCTCCCAGAGCTACCAGGACCAGGACCAGGTACCTGGCAGGGGACTGAGAAGATCCATGAGGTACCTCTCTTGCTCTGGTCTCTTACTCAAATTGTGTTTTGTCAAGTGACAGAGGGTTTCAACACCTTATAAGGCTATTCTTCATCCAATTAGTGAAGAGCCCATGTGGTACTACACAGCCGATAAAACCATTGAGACAATCCAAACAGGTAGTAATACAATTAGAAGTAATTGCTGGTTGTCAAACTTAATCAGTGGTGCAAGCTCCAGCCATTCCAAACAACATTTTTAATTAAATTAATTCACAGAGCATCAGCCACACTGGTGGGCCAAGCGTGGAGATGTTGAAAAATGTATTCAAAACCAAAATTTTCTTGAAATTTGGTCTCTCACAGACATAGTCTCTGGTCAGAATGGTTCATCTTCCTCACCTGCAAATAGGTTTGGATTTGCAGATGTGTCTGCAAAGGACAGTGAACAAAGCTGAAATCTGCTTGAGTGTTCAGAGAATCACAGAATGGTTTGGCTTGGGAGTGACCTTAAAGATCATCTCCTTCCACCCTCCACTACACCAGGTTGCTCCAACCCCCATCTCAGCTCCCTTGAACATCTCCAGAGAAGCAGGGCAGCCACAGCTTCTTTGGGTAACCTGTGCCAGGGCCTCACAGCCAAGAATTTCTTCTATCCATCTAATGCTGCCATCCTGCTACTCCACACCCTTGTCCAAAATCCCCCTTCAATTTTGCCCTTCAGATTACCCCTTTCTTGGAGGCCCTTTAGGCACTGGCAGGAGCTCTAAGGTCTCCCTAGAGCCTTCTCTTCTCCAGGCTGAACATCCCCAGCTCTCCCACCCTGTCTCCCAGGTGCACCAAACCCTTAGAGCATTTCCCTTGACCTGCTGGTCCTACTTGTGTTTGTAAAACTGCCTTGGAAGATGCTTAACACAACCCTATCGCAGTGTTTGTCACCATGTTGTGGTGTTGGGGTTGTCTACATCTCACAAGAGGGGTGAGGCTGGCCACATTTGCTCTGGGGCTTTTCCCAGCACAGCCCAGATGGGCTGGGAGCTGTCATGAGCTCAAACCAGATTGCCAAACCAGGGAGGTACGTGAACAGTTTGGAAGGCAGCTTTGCAGCACATTTCTAGCCTACCACTGCTTGTGCTCTCTTGGCATGATGCTTCAGCCTGGCAGGAGGATGCCACAACCCAGGGACTGTCCCTGTTTCCCCAGTTTGGCTGGCCTGAGTGTGTCTGACATCATGTCAGAGTTCAGTGGATTGACTCACCCACAGTGCAGATGGGCCGTCGGTAGGGTATCACCCCAAAGCTGTACTGGAAGATGCCTCGTGCATGGAAGAGGGGAAGGGAGATGCCCATGATCTGCTGGAGGAAATGCTGAATCCTCCGCAGCCAGGAGCCCTTGGGATTCTTCACCTGATCAAAGAGATCATTCTCCCCAAAGGAAAAGGCAGGGACCAGGGGAGTTCTGCAGAGAGACAAAACCAATAGGGTGTCATGATCAGCAGAGCCCATTCCAAAACTCCTTCATTCTTCTCAGGAACAGAAACACCCCATTAACCAGCCAGAGAGCCAAGCAGCCGTCCCTCAGCACCCTCTTCCTCACCCATTCTGGATGGCCAGGCGCACAAATCCCTTCCTGTTCTTCAGCAGCAAGGTGAAGGATCCTGGGCGAGCATCCAGTGCCTCCTGTGCCCCACCAACAATGATGGCCAGCAAGTTCCCACCTTCTGGCTTCTGCAGCACATAGGATGCACTCTCCTTGTCAGAGGGGATGAGGCCTGGAGAGCAGAGAAGAAAAAAAAGTAAAACCCACCCGTCTGTGGTTTTCTCTGGATTTTTTTTCCTCATAATCCATCTCTGGAGAGGTGCTAAACGCTTTGTTTTCAGAGGTGAAAACCCCATCCCAGCTCCCTTAAAAGGTGCTAGATTTGCACACAGTTCTGCTGGTTGATTACACAATTATCTTTTTGCTGTCTGAATCGGAAGTGAGAAGTGACAAAAAAATTACGAAAAAAATTAAATGGGGAACTAGCTGCACTTGAGCCCTAGGAAAACTCTGATTCAATTTGTTGCCAAGTGAGACTGTGTCCAGTTCTGAATAATTCTGAAGTCAGAGAAACATTTGCTTTACGTCAAAACACACACACATTTCAGTAGATGGTGCTAATTGAAAATGGAATTTGATTAAGGATTTGGTCCCTTGGTGCTGTTTACTTGAATAAGATAGAAATCTTTAATTCAGAAATTACAAAAGAACATTGTTTTGACTATTAAAAAAATTGTTTCAGGGTCTGAAATAATTTGCACATTTAAACTTCATTGTGAAGTGGATTCAATTGACCTGAAAATGAGTTATGCACCCAACTTGGACATTACAGTGATTAAACTTTCCCTCACCTAGGTCATAAGTCTCTCATAAATCTCACTGTTTGGATTTCTCACTCTCCATGTAAATACTCTGGCAGCAGGAGCCATAGTTTATGTGGAAAACAGGGTAATGGATACCCTGGAGTGCATCAGATGGAACTGGATGCTTATGTTTAGCCTATTGAATTCTGCCCACATTCAGCTGGAGAAGGGACCATTGCCAAGGCCACTGCTGACAGATGGAGGTCATCCTGCCAGTGTCCAAAATTCACTCAAAACTCCCTTTTGACTCTCTCAGTTTAATTTTTACCCGTACATTTTCCTGTTCCTTTCCACTACATCTTCACCCCCTGCCACATGCCGTTACAGCAGCATGCTATTTTCATCCTCTGTCTCTGGATGCTGCTTCCCTGGAAGCAGCGGATGTTTCAGAAAAAGAGGGGTTTTTTTCCTCACAATTTCAAGCCTGAATATATATTTTTTATGGAAAGAAATACAGGAACATCCTGGCCTGCAGCTCTCAACATTTATGTTCACAATGAGCTCAGCATTTTGCTGTTACACAGCACCTGGCAAAGTGATGCCCTGAGCACAGAGACCATTTATGGAGTTGAACAACAGAGATATCAGCAAGGAGGGCAGTTTTTAACTTCAGAGGTTTTGGGTTGCCATCTTGAATAGCTGTGTCCATGAAAAGGATCCAATTTGCCCGAGATGAGGGAAAACAGACCCTTGACTCCTCTTCCCCATGCATCTTCACTCTATGTTCCTCAAAAAAGCACCCACACATACCACTGCTTGCCAGGGGCCCACGCTCCTTACCTCCACTCATCAAATAGTCCCTGAGGAACGGGACACGAAACCACAGTGAAAGCATCATCAGGTGGGGAGTGATGCCCGGGAAGAGTTTGGAGAAGTCAGATGCGTCTGTGCAGAAATTGAGAAAGGCTCCAGCTGCCAGGACTCCGTGGGGATGAAACCCCACCAGGTAGTTCTGCCGAGGGTCCAGTTCTGCTGTCTTCATCAACTAGACACAGGGATGAAGCCAAAAAAGGGGCCAGCGTTAGTGCTGTAACCTCAGCAGGCTGGAACACTAGCTATGGAGAGCAGATAAGGCATTTCTGGAGGGCAGTGTCTTGCACCCACCATGTATTTCTATTGGGAAAGGTCAACTGGATCAACTCCCTCATTTTTCACTGAGATGTATTTCATTGCCCACATTTCCATCTCCCCCCCGCTGGCCTAAAATGACTTTTCTAATGGCACAGTTCCTTATGTTGCTTTGAATTGGTCTGGGTGCTGTTGGGAAGCAACTTTGTTTAAAATGTCCTCCAATACATTTTCTAATATGGGGGAGGAAAAGCAAGAAAAGGATGATTTCTTCCACACAGTACCTCTTGATCCCACTACCAGAACAGCAGAGGGAGTTCATAATCACTCTGGTAGACCTACTACACAGAACAAGCACATGTCTCACCCAACAACTTGGTGTGGATCAAAGGTTTACCCTGTCCCGAAGCATGTGCCAGGCAATTCCAGGATATTTTCACACAGCGTAAGTTGAAATCTAATTCCCAGACATCTAACAGAGAAGCTGTTTTCTTCCCACTGGGGAAAGCCTGCAGGATGCCAGATGTTTGTGCAAGTGTTGGGTGCCCAGGTCCATCAAAGAGTAGTGGATATCTGCCCAAGGCTGCTGCAACTTTAGCAGGAGGGAATAGAGAATTGTCATGTCCAGCATTTTAGGGATGGGCAGCATCGATTGCAGATACGGTGCAGCTCACGGCCAGCCCTTGAGGGCTGACTAAGCAGCTTGTTAAAATCCTCAGCCCATCTGTAAGTGATATTGAAGCCTGGGTTGTACTACATGGGAGAGTGGGTACCACAGAACAAGAAGGCATGGTTAAAAGAGATAAAGGACAGCTGGGGTTTGAGCTCCATTGCATTTGTTATGGACTGCCCAGGGGAGAGGAGCTGGTGTGACAAACCCACCCTTCAGCTCTGGGGTGGTCAGACATTGAAACAAGTGGTGGGACCACGATCCCTGAAATTGTTCAAAAACATGTAGATGTGGCACTTGGGGACATGATTAAGTGGCCTTTGTGATAGTGCTGGGGAACGGCTGGACTCAATGGTCTTAGAGGGTTTTTCCAACAAGAACAATTCTGTGATTATGTTATCACAGCCACCATGCCTTTCCAGACAACCCAAAGGCATTTGTGCTCAAGAGCAACCGAAGCCCTGTGCATTTCAGTGTCACACCTCCAAGCACCCTGATTCCATCTGCACCCAGGGTGCAGTTAATGGTCAAAGCATGTGTTTTCCTAGAAGCAGCTAGAACTGCAGGTCAATCATGAGAGTGTGTTTTACTTTCTTCCATCACGGCTCATTTCCCACCTTTCTGAAAGCACTGTTGACTGTACATGTAGCCATTCAAGCACCTGCTCCTAATGAGGGGAATGGACAAACAAAAGTCCCACGACTGCCCAGGTGCAGAGGTCTCTAGGCAGGAAGAGAGGCAGATGGCTGAATTACTGAGTGCCCAAGGCCCCTGCCATCATTTGCTCTTTTTTGAGTAATCTCAGCTTGCATCAATGTTTCCTGCATTCATCTTCAGTTTCCAAACAACCTTTCATCTCCAAGTGATTTATAAGCAGGGAGGCAAGATGCTGGGGCCTGTTGGAAACTGCTACATTTCTGCTCCCTGTGTCGGGAGACAAGAAGGGGAAGGATGGTGAAAGAGGGCAGCCACTGAGTAGTCAAATTGCCTTAATGGGAGAGTTTGCCTGTGCTAAGAAACCACACATCTGTACAAATACTCCCCAAGAAACATCCAGCTGCTGTCTTGGTGCTCATCCCAATGGAAGATGAGGGAGGACAAGAACGGAAAGAACAAAGGATAGTGTTTGGACTGATAAGACAAGGGAGAATGGTTTTAAAATAAGAGAGGGATAATTAATAGTAGCTATGAGGAAGAAATTTCTTATGATGAGAATAGTGAGGCCCTGGCACAAGTTGCCCAGAGAAGCTGTGGCTTCCCCTTTCCTGGAAGTGCTCACAGCTGGGTTGGATGTAGCTTGGAGCAACCTGGTCTAGTGGAAGGTGTCCTTTTTCTAACAAGGATGAGATTTAAGGCTCCTTCCAACCCAAACCATTCTGTGATTCTCTGGTAAGACATGGTTCTGGACAACTGGCTCTGGGTGGCCCTGATTAAAAAGTGGGTTGGGCATGTTGACCTCTAGAGTTCTCTTCCAATGTTACCCAGTCTTTGAATCTGTGATTTTTGACTCCCTGATCCACGCCATGGGCAGCTGGAGGGTAGCAGCTGAGTCCCTCAAGATTTGGTGGATGTGGGTAATGTTTCTGCAAGAGCTGTCCCCTGCAGCAGCCTTGGGGAAAGAAGGTCCTTGTTTTGTCACAAAGTCGGCTCACATCTGGATGATTTGGCCAAAACTCACAGAGAAGCTAGAGAGCTTGTACAAGACTGAGAAGGAAATCTGTATCAGAGGAGAAATTTGTGCAAAGTCTCTTACACCACAGGTCTAGACTCGACACTACCCTTTTCCCTCTGGAAACTCTTCATCACAGAAACTCCATCTTCCCTTCTGGATTGTTCCCACTGTCTCACTCCTTCCCTCTCCACCTGGCAGAGGTCAGTCTCTATTCCCAAACTTCCAGGAAAGTTAATTATGTGACTCTGGACAGCCTCCCCCTCTTGTTGCCCAGCTGAATTGCCAAATGGAACTGGGCTTGAGGTGCCAAGGAATGGGACTATCCTCCATCCTGCCTTGAATGAATTGTCTTTTCCATACCCTCTGGATAGAATTTGCAATTCTGATCTTTACAAGTGAACTGAACATTTAATAATTGTTGAAGTACTCAAGGGTCCAACCAAGCTGGTGTGTGCATGAGCATGAGAAAACCCAAGGTTCTTCCGGTGAAATAAGAGCAGTTTCTCATCTCAGAGGTGTCTCAGGAATGCCAAGTTAATGTGTATGGCCTGTGGTCTAAAAGCAGCTGCTAGCAGCTCAGGGTTGCACTCTCCATGCTGAGCCGTGGGCTCGTTGACTTCCTTGAGATTCCCCTTGGCATAGTCAGGATGGTGGCTGATGCCCTGGCTGCTGACAGCAGTAATGATCCATTCTCAAAAGTGTTGTGAAGCCTTCTGGATCCCAGATGTGGGATTGTCTTGGCCTTCCTAACAAATCAAATTGTTTAGGTTGGAAAAGCTCTCTAAGATCATAGAGTCCAAATGCTCCCCCAGTACTGCCAAGGCCACCACTAATCCATGTCTCCAGCTGCCACATCCACACAGCTTTTAAATGTTTCCAGGAATGGAGACTCCACCACTGCCTTGGACAGCCTATGCCAAGGCTGAACAATCCTTTCAGGGAAGGACTTAATGAACTTAAATTTTGAAGAATGTTGTCTATTTTATGCTTCATCATGAAGAAACATAGCTTGATAACTGCAGTTTTTCAGGGCTTGCAGTTATTACTCTGTAACAGAAAACTCTCTTTATTCTGACTACTCAATTGTGGGTCCAAGACATGGGTGAGACTGCCCCAGTTCCCCCAGCTCCCCAAGAGATTTGGTGGGACCTGCTCCATGCACTGTCAGCTGTGTTAGGGAAATGCATATGAAGGCTTTTAGGAGCTCTGATAAGAGCCCATGTACTAGTGAAGGATCTCAAGCAAATTAATCCAAATTAATTTTAAACTGGATTAGTTAAATGGTATTAACATCCTAAATAGATTATTAATTTGATGATAATGATGAGGGATTAAAGTAGTTTCCATTTCATATTTAGTTTGGTCTCAATTAGTTTTGGAGTGGAATTACGATAATTAGAGTTAGGGCTTCTGAGTGACTTTATCAGCCCAGGAATTCAGCACTGGTTTAACCAGGCTTATTTAATTCATCCCTTGAGATGTGACTGGGCTGTCCTAGTTGTTCCCTACAGACTGAATTGTCCTGTCCCATTCCATGGGAAGACAGAGGACAGGCAATTCCCTGTTTAAGGCTGATGCATTAATGGTTGAGGAAAGGGTAGTGAGGCACTGAGGCAACACAAGTTGCCCAAAGAAGTTGTGAATACTCTATCTCTGGAGCCAGGTTAGGCTCAGAGAGTCTCAAGGCCTGGTTAGATGAAGCTTGGAGCAACCTGATATAGTGAATGGCATCCCTGCCCATGGCAGGGGGTTAAAACTAGATGATCTTTAAGCCCCTTCCAACCCAAATCATTCCATGATTCTGTAATTCTGTGATTCTGTGAATATGTGATTCTCTAATTCTCTAATTCTCTAATTCTCTGATTCTCTGACTCAAATAAAATTCTCCTAGAGTCCAAAGGTTTGAAGGGTGGTGCTCCAGAAGCCCTTGGAGATGTATTGTCTGAAAGGGTTAAAAAGCTGTTAAGAGAGTAATTAATCAAGTTGAGTTGACACTGCATGGTGCATGCCATGTTGGGGGACATGTAGTCAGGGAGGACATGGATGTTGCCATATCATTACATCCTTAAGGACTGATGAACATGAGGTGGGAGAGAAGGAGCAGCATAACATTACCCCCACAGTCACTCAGAGAGCAGGAAAGGTTAGGAGATGGAGGAAAAAAAGTTAGGAGACCTGATCAGCAAGTACCTGGCTTCTGTGTTTGAAGTCTCCCAAACTGAACTGCTACTGTTTTTCTATCCTCTGGTCCCCAACTCTGTTTCAATGGATGTTGTAGTAATCTGCTCTTAAGTAGGATAAACCTCCTTTGAACTTTGTACTAAACAAATCCTCATGTCTCTGGCTGTCCATGGACACCTCCCAAAAACATCTCTTGCAGGATGGAACATGCAGCCAGTTTCTCTGTGGGAAGAAGCCCAGTAAAGATACCCAAGAAACCCCACTAGATCTGAAGAAGGACAAATTGTGCCAAGCTGAAAAGAAGCAGGTCACGCACCCAAGGGTGTCTGGATGGGAGACCAAAGGCAACTATCTGAGCAGTGCCAGCAGCTTCTGAGGAGGATGGGTTTCAGGTCCCAGCAATGGTGAGAGTCTGAGAGGGGCAGTTGGAAATAGTGAGATCTTTGAGCCCTGGGGTTTTCTCCTGGTGCCACAATGCCAGGTCAGAGCTGTGTTTGCAGCAAATATTGGAGAATCTGACCAGCCTGGTGGATTTAAAATGAGTTTGGATGGGACATCACCACCCTCACCTCCAAAGCTGGGTAGGGATGGAAGCTCCAAAACGCTCAAGTCCTCCCTTCCTCTTGTAGGACTTCCTTTATCCAGTGGATTAGCAGTGCAGGGTGGGACAGAGTCCTCCAATGGATCTCAGCCATGGCCCCCCCTGTTACTAAAGGACATTCCAGAACAGAAAAGAGGGCCAACACATGGGACAGAGAAGTTCCTCAGAAAAGGATAGTGTGGTGGCTTTGAGCCATTTGGCCATGCCTTTCTTTTTCCCTGACAATACCTCTTCCAGCCAACAGAAGGAAACAAAGGGAACAGTCAAGACCTCTGGAAATCAGAAATTGTATTTAATGTCACGGGCCGTGGCACAAGTCCCCAGTTACAAATAATACCACTCTTCTGTGAAAAGAAAGGAAAAATTCCTGGCAGGGATTGGTTCAAATGAACTGGAACTATCCCGTCTACAGTGCCTTGCAATTCCCCAGAACCACAACACACTCAAATAACCTCTGTTACAGTTTGTGCCATGATGAGAATGAGCGAGCCATGGGATGAAGTCTTCCCAAATTACAGCTTCAAGGGTTCAATTAATTCGCCAATAAAACATTTTAGTTATGCTAACAGAAAACGTTTACACCAGCAAGACCACAAGCACAACGACAGATTTCTGCAGACAGCAAGGTCCACCTGGCACTTAAATAACCCTAAGGCTTGTAAGAAATGTCCTGTGGCTCTTCACAAGGAGAAAAGAGTGTGCTGAAGACTACAGGGACTTTCCCTGTACAGCAGGTTCTTTCCAGGCTGCCCTGAATAAAGCTGGCATGATTATCCCTACTGGGGTTGCTCTGAATGATGACAGCAGTTGAAAACAAAATATGTCCCTGTCTTGATTTAAAAGACAAATGTCTGCCAAGGAAGGTGGGAACCTTCCTGGAACAGTCAATATCCCTCTTTCCAAGTAATTGTAATTTCAAAATTACAGGGCTTTCAGGCAAAAAAAAAAAAAAAAAAAAAAAAAAAAAGAGAAAAAATCAAAGTCCTGGAGGCCGAGTACTCAAACTCCTGCAGCACCACATGACTGCTCTCATCAATCCCCTTATGGAAGGAGGGCAGGAAGGTGAGACCCATCCCCACCAAGCCTTGGGTCTGAGTTCACAACTTGTGGTGGCATCATGCCTCCACTCCGAAAAACCATGAACACAAAAGCCTACTCCCCCACCCAAAAACTCCCCAACTCCACAACAACTCCACTGGAATCTCAGACTTTCTTTTGTGTCTTGACCACTGAGTATTCACCCAAAAAGCCACCCCCTTCCCCTTCCAGGGTCTCCCTGATAACAAAGGGAAGAAATTCCCCAAGAAACCTAATAAACCACAACAGTCCCCAATATTGTCTGAGACCTTAACTTGCTAGAACAGATTTATAACCCAGGTTGTGTGATCCAAAGGTAAGACATCTTGCCTAAGCCAAGCATCCAGCCCTAACTTTCAGTCAGCAGAAAAGATGGTGAGTTCTGCTTGAGGACTGTGGTAAAGATAGATATTGTCAAGCTTGTGCTAACGCTTTCCCCATTTCACTTCCCTTGTCTGAGGTTGCCAAAGCACCGTGGCTGTATGAGGGAGGATGGGGATGGGATGGGATGGGATGGGATGGGATGGGATGGGATGGGATGGGATGGGATGGGATGGGATGGGATGGGATGGGATGGGATGGGGCTGGGGAGAAAAATCTGCAATGTCCATTCACTTGGCATGGGGACAGAATTTTTTTTTATTGTTTAGGCTGAGTGCATCCTTCATTGTAAAGATGCACTGATAAAGGATGAGGAACGGATTATGAAAATGGAGATAGGGTTTGGGCAGCAGCAGACAGATTACTGATTGCTTTTTGAACATAGAATGGATAGAGCAGTCCACGGCATCCAATATCACTCTGTAGGCAACATCAACACAACTTCTGATATCACAGGTTATCTGTTCAGACATACTCTAGCTCAAACAGATTAATTTTAAACCTTTTGGTATGTTTTCCACAACATTATAATGCAGCTGAGCTCAGTCATGTGTTGGAATTGAAGAATCATAGATTCATTTAGGCCGTAAAAGCCCTCTGACAAGTTCAACTATTACCCCAGCACTGCCAAGGCCATGACTAAAGCATGCTCCCAAGTGCTTCATCTACATGATTTTGAAACAATTCCAGGCCAATTGAAGGACTATAATGAGGGCATATTTTAAAATAAATAAATAAATAATTTTCCAAACCCGGATTACAATAGGTTTAAAATGCAGGGAAATAAAGTGGAAATAACTTCTCTGGGTAACGCACTGGACTCTGACTTAGTTTCTCAATGCAGTTTTTCTCATCCCACTTTTCAAAACAAAGTCGTTCGGGTCCTGCCTGATTCTGATTCTCAAATCATTAATTCAAATGAAGTCAGCTCCAAGAAGGATAAATCCAGGAGCACAGTGGTACTTTTGGAAGGGTGGTATTGGCAGAAGGTGCAGCTTGCACACACTGCAGTGGCCTGGCTCAGCACGGGAATGCTCCGTGTACTGCAGCACACTGCAAATTCACACTGCCCAGAAAGCAGGTGCTCATCCCAACCCCTATTTGCTCCCAAGACTGCAAACATGCACAGGGATCCCTTAAAAGCAGTATTTAAAGATGTTTCCTAAAATAAGACAGCTGCACTTGCTGCCTCCAAACACTTGACCATGCTAAGTTTGCTGCTGGGATCTGGCAGGATTAGGTGCCATATTTAATCTTCCCAGAATGCCTAATTCTCCAGGGCTTAACAAACTCCATCTACACATAAATACAGCCCAGAGTCCTAGAAGCCAACCTAGTCTGTGTCCCCAGATCCTTCTCCCTTGTGTCCCTTGTGCTGGGAATTTGGGCAAGTGGGGCTGTTCAGCCAGAGGAAGAAAAGGTGAGACCTTAGAGACCCTGCCAGTGTCTTTAGCCCCCTGCTAAAGGGGCTCCAAGAGAGCTGGAGAAGGAATTTGGACAAGGGTCTGGAGGGACAGGACAAGGGGGAATGGCTTCCCACTGTCAGAGGGCAGGGTTAGATGGGATATTGGGCAGAAATTCTTGGCTGTATGCTGAAGCCCTGGGACAGGTTGCCCAGAGAAGCTGTGCCCAGCCATCCCTGGAAGTGTTCAAGGCCAGGCTGGACAGGGTTTGGAGCAACCTGGTCTAGTGGGAGGTGTCCCTGCCCATGGCAGAAGCGTTAGAACTACGTGATCACTGGGGTCTCTTCCAACACAAAACATTTTCCGATTCCATAATTCTATGACTGAGAAAATATTTTTGAGAAACTGTATTATGTGACTGCCTGGTTGTAATGCTCTCTGTGCTAAGTCTCTTTTAAATTCTTCTGCTGTCCTTTTGTGGAACTCCCTCTGTTTTCTCCCGGGAGCTGCAGCCAAAGCCCGCACCACGCTCCCTCTACTGGTGTTAGTGGTCCTCCCACAAAAAAAGGACGGACACGGAATGCAGCGAGGCGTTCAGGAGCGGAGTTCCACGTTCCTCGGAAAGGGACAGGAGAAGGGTCATTGCTGGGCTGAGCTGGCAGCTACATTTCAGCGGACGGGTTGGTCCAACACTTCCCAAATGGTGGCTTACACCACTTTCAAAATTATTGGTAAATTACAAGTAATTTAGAGAATGCATGTTGCATATAATTACTGCAGTCACATAAATCATTGAATTGCGGTATGTTGTGGGTTTGAATGTGAAAAATCATGTAGAGAATAGAAATTTTCCGTTCCCATGAAGTTGATGAATAGAGCTTAAAGATTAACTAGCAAAAAAAGATAAAAGGATGTAAAGGTATGCACATTAGATTATAAAT
Organism: Cinclus cinclus; assembly: GCF_963662255.1. Classification (NCBI taxonomy): domain Eukaryota; kingdom Metazoa; phylum Chordata; class Aves; order Passeriformes; family Cinclidae; genus Cinclus; species Cinclus cinclus. The sequence goes on along the minus strand of NC_085047.1, from coordinate 15,333,335 downwards.
ATAGCTGACCAGTGGAGGAACAGATAAAGAGGGCTACAGTGGTTTTTTTGCAAGTTAGGTAACAAGAAGCAACAGCATATGCCCAAAGAAAAAATTCAAGGAACGGTCACCTTTAAAATTGAATTATTCACTGAATAGGACCACCAGAGATCCCTTTAGAGGACCATCCATGATCAAAAAATGATTTCCAGTAGAAGGCAGGTGCATGAAAATTAGTTCTAGGAAAAGTGATGTTTATGTATTAGCTAGGAGACACTCCTTAATGAATACATGATTTTAATGTTGTAAAGCCTCGCCACACTCATTAGATTAAAGGAGGCACCCTTGCAATGTGTTCTGCACAGATAAAGAATGCTTACTTTCTAACACTTCAAATTGTGTTAGAAAGTTCAGTTTCTGGCTGATTTCAGTATCAGAGGGACCTTAAAATTCCACTACCTGCCATGGGCAGGGACACCTTTCATTAGACCAGGTTGCTCCAAGCCCTGTCCAACCTGGCCTTGAACATTTCCAGGGATGGGGCAGCCACAGCTTCTCTGGACAGCCTTTGTCATGGCCTCACTACCCTCACAGCCAAGAATTTCTTCCCAATGTTCCATCTAAATCTATTCTCTTACAGTTTGAACCCATTTCCCCTTGTTTCATCTCTATAGTTCCTGATGAACAGTCTCTCTCCATCTTCCCTGTAAGTCCCTTCAGATACTGGAAGATGCTGTGTGGTGTCCACACAGCGTTCTCCAGCATGAACAGCCCCAGCTTTCTCAGCTATCTCCATACAGCAGGTGCTCCAGTCCCCCTGTCAACTTCATGGCCTCCTCTGGACTTGCCCCAGAAGTGCCATTAAAGCTTCTTGTGTTGGGAGCACCAGAACTGTGCACAGTGTTCCAGGTGTAATCCTATGAGGGCAGAGAAGAGGGTTATTTCTGTTTGAGCAGCAAAGCTGACGGACATGTCATGTCTGATCCTCACTTTGCTCCGGCTCCCCTTAATTCTTATCCCACACCCTACTCCATGCAGGATGGACTCTCAGGTTGAGTTCCTATTTTTCCTTTTCCTTTTTTCCTGGTGGGCTCTTTAGCTTTTTGAGCTCCCAACTTCATTATTCTGGACTGCAGCACCCAGCTTCTGACTCCAGGTGATCCCTGACCAGCTAGGCGCATCCCATCTGAGTTCTCTCAACAGGCAATGTATTCCTGAAGGAATTATCTCAGAAACTCCCATTGCCTGGTCTATCCGTGGAGCTCTCTTCCTTGCACAACCCATGAGCTCTTCTGCTACATTGCTGAGATTTGTGCCAAATTGGGATGGCTCTGAGGCAGGACTTGCTGCTGCTCCATACAATGCCAAGGGGACACCAGATAAAAGAGTAAAGGCAAAGGCCAGACACATGCATTAAGTAAATTGGGGAATGTCACAGAAATCCCTCTCAAGAGAGCAGCAGCTCTGTGAGACTACCCAGTGCACCCACAGCTTTACCTATCCATCCCCCTCCTCAGCAGAATAGGATAGTGACATTGCAGGACACCCAGGATCTTTTGGATTTTGACTAAAACATGGCAGTGCCCATTGGGTAAATTCTGAGCAACGTGAAGGGCATGAATGTTGCAATATAGACATGGAAAACAAAGGTGAGAATTCCCTAACAGCTGGAATGCAGCAAGGTTAAATAGGCACAGAGAAAACAGATGATTGAAGGATGAGGTTTGTAAAAATGGTAATCCCCATTTTTTACTGTGTCTTTGAGTAATCTGGGAGCTGGGAAGATTATACTTCAACACCAAACTCCCAGCACCCCATGCCATGACTTCTTGCCCCAGACTATATCCAGACTCCAAGGACAAAGCTGGTCCCTGGAACACTGAAGAGCTGATGGGCTGGTGGTACTTACCGTGATGGGGAAATAGTCCCTCATGTACCTCCAGACGACGCAGTTCCGCACGACGTGGCTCCGCCGCCCGCCCTTGCTGGGTTTCTCCCTGTCTATTAACCACCATGCAGCATAGAGGACACTGACCAGCCAAAAACGAGTGAAGAAGAGGCCGATGAAGGCAGCTATACAGCACTGTGCTGAAAGAAAAGCCAGCAGTGACTTGATAGTTGGATTGGGTGGACTTTGGGAGAGGAATGGCTCATTTGGAGAGGCATTTTGGTCCTGGGATGGAGCCTCCACTGGGCTTGCTGCTGAATTTATCAGTGTGAAGGCACCCCTGATGCAGAGGTGGTTTCTTTTCTATCTGCCCCAGGAACCTGAAAAAACACCAAGCACCCCCTTGTAGCAACCACCAATTTCTCCAAAGGCCACCATGACCCCCTCTTCCCAAAAGACGGATGAATCTCACTCCATTCACAATGTTCTCATGGATCAGTTCTATCCCTTTGCTGTCTTGCTTTTCCCTGGAGTCAGACTAATCCCTGCAATTATAATGGCCTTGTTTTACCCCAAAATTCCTGTTAATGCCCCCTAATGACACGTGACATGTTGGAATGACAGTAAATAGTGTCCTACATCTAGTCTGTACAGTCCCCAATAGCTTTATCTAGAGCTAATGATAACCCATTTTAATTGTGTCCATGATTTACACCCATAGATAAGATTTTACTCTTTACTGAGTTTTTTGTTATTGATTTTGGACCCTTTCCTCCACTTCTCCATTTCAGTCTTAACTCTAATCTTGGATTCTAGAGGATTTTCAGTTCTTTCAACTCTGTGTCATCATGAATTTTATAAGAATGCTCTATTTCATCCTCTAAGACTTCTGTGACTTGGGACTTCCTCCAGTTAGTGCCCAGCTGTGACCTCTACCTCCCACCTCCCTTATCACCTGTGTTTTGGCATGGGAACAAGAGAACAAAAGTCTTTGTGCAAACAAACATCACTTAGTACATAAAATCCCACCCAAGCCCAACACTGTCTGTCTGCATGTACTGGACAGTGATTTTGGCCACCAAGCTGCCACCTGGTAAAGCAGATGTGCTCCTGGGAGGAGCTGTGTCCTCTCCATCTGTCCCTCTGGAACACTTGGTATTATTTGTGAAGGGGAAGACTGAGCTGAAGAAAACCCAGATTCATCCAAGTCCCTTGTCTTCCCCAGCTCATGGATTACATAATGTTTTGCATATTTTGTTCTACTTTGGGTCCTCATTTCAGATCTACCACCTAGGGCTGGAAGATATGAGGATGGAGATGCCCTGCTCAGCTTCATCTTCAGCTGTGATACAAATGCATCCACACCCTCATGCTCTGAGACATCTTTTCCATATTTGGGAGTCACCTGACACCTGCTTTCTCCACTCCTCTCAGCTAAACCCTGTCAGAGAAGTGGAATAGGATGCTCTCATCTAAGGCATTCATGTACCTCCTGTTTGCTTTCACTAAAGGATAAATAAGTGGATCATGTTTGTAGCCTTTTGGTTTTTTTTTGGTGGTGATAAGTCATCCTGATTACAAAGCTATGAATTGAAAAGCAAATTCTTGCCCTTTTTTAAAACACTGTCATGATGGTACCAATAATTCCCATGGGGAAAAAAAGCACAATAATCTATCAGGTTCCTAAATTGCCTAGGAGCTGAGATGGGATTGCATTTCTTCCTGTAAATAGAAACACTGCAGCAGGAACTTGGGGAGGCACTAAGAATTTTGCAGTGGGAAAAAAACTGCAGGTCTCAGCAAAGCAATAGGCCTTACCTGTAATGCATTGTGCAGGTCAGAAAGAACCACTGCTCGCACCTGGTGCTACATTTTTAGTGGAATTGTAGAAGTCTCCTCAAATCTGGCCTTGAACACTTCCGAGGATGGAGCAGTCACAGCTTCTCTGGGCAACCTGTGCCAGGGCCTCACCACCATCACAGCCAAGAATTTCTGCCCAGTATCCCATCTAACCCTGCCCTCTGTCAGGGGGAAGCCATTCCCCCTTGTCCTGTCCCTCCAGACCCTTGTCCAAACACCCTCTCCAGCTCCCTTGGAGCCCCTATAGCTCTGGAAGAGTTTCTCCCTGGAGCCTTCTCTTCCCCAGGATGAACACCCCCAGATCTCCCAGCCTGTCTCCAGAACAGAGGGGCTCCAGCCCTTGAAGCACCTCCATGGCCTCCTCTGGACCTGCTCCAACTGGAGTCTCACAAAAGTGGAACAGAATAAGAGAATCCCACCCCCCCACCCCCCCCCCCTACACTTCTTTTTCAAATAGCACAGACACAGACTTTGTAACTCTCAAGAAGTGTATAGAACATGAACTGCAGCTCCAGGGTCCACATAATAAATAAACACAATTTTACTGCACCTGGGAGCCAGGTCATCAGGTCTGCTGCAAAACTATGCAGTGCCTAATTGTCTTTTTATCATACTGTGCAAAGCTCAAAGTGCATTCTGCAAAGTGAAGGAGTAATTCTGATCCAAATCCATGCTTTATCTCACAAGTATATAATTATTAGTTTCTTCCTTGATTCATTTGCAATTTGACTTATTTTTTTCCCCCAGAGCAGAATTTGCACTCAGTGACCTTCACTCAACATTAAGATTTGGGGTTTTTTGTCCTTTTGAAATGTTTTGGTGCTCTGTGGGAAAGGAGCCCATTCCTGTCCCAGAATGGACTGTCAGTCTGAAAGTTATTATGGATGGGACTAAAGAGAAAGGAAGGTTCCAGAAAATGTACAGGTAAATATGCATCCAAACCAATTCCAGCTTTAGGCAGGCACCTGATCATTTATGGTCTGTAATTTGGTGAGGAGGAGGAACTCTGTACCACTATCTGGACATGACACTTTCTGAGCCACCAGTGGCAGGATATGTGCCACAGAGCTCTCTTAGTTCTTCCCAAAAGTCATGTCAGGTCCACAAACTGAGTCCACCACCGCCAGTCCCACTGCTCAGAAAAAATGGGCAGGTTTGGGTATAAGGTTGCATACAGATGTGATCTTCATCTCCTCCTTCTGCAGGTCCGGTCTCCTGTGCTGCAGCTCAATGGCACACATTGATTGTTAAAAAATGGCTTAATGGCCCTTAGACAGAGCTCCTTCAAGGCAGACAAGAACAGGGTTAAGAGTATCATGCAAGTCATTGCAGATGCATCAGTTCTGTTACCTGAAAACATCCAGATAATTCTGGGCTGGGCTGAGATTAGCAGCTGCACTGTCTACATTGTCATGGGAAGTGGAAACTGCTTCAAACCAAAACTAAAACCAAAGGGTCCCTGACAAGAAGGAATGGCACATGCACACCCTAAATCTTGCACTTTCTGATGAGTCCACATTCAGGAAGGTTTCTCTATGGTGTCCATGGTGAGGTTTGGCTCTGGATGAAGCATTCATATGATGGTCCTGGACTCTGCAGTGCAGCTCTTGAGCAGGGGTGCAGCAACTTTTCACGGTACAGGACCCAGCATCTCACATCTACATGGCTGTGGGACTCAGCAAAGAAAACACACATCAATGTGTATTTGATGGCTGTTTTGGATTTTTTCACAGATCAAGTGGTTTCCTGGGCTGGATTCCTTCAAAGAAACTCATAGCAAAAATGAAGTGGTGGGTTTCTTATGCTGAGTTGTTTTGCTGTGAGCTGTAAATCCCTCTCTGGATGAGAAAATGACCATATCACAGAGAGCACAAATATTCCATGGGCTCCAAGTGAGCCATGGATTCCAAAGGAGCCACAGGCTTCAAAGCACATGGAGGACTTTTCTGGCCAAATCTAAGCAGGGGTCATATCCCATCAAAGTGCTCCTAACCCAAAATTTGTTAATTCAGCCTGAAATAGAGAAAACTGCTGCCCACAGAAAGAGATTTTTGTTATTGCAACAGCCCTGAAGTGAGTCAGATTCATACTGCATTTGTCAGGGTTTCCAAGATCATCACGGAATCACAGAATGCATTGGGTTAGAGGGATCTTAAAGACCATCCAGTTCCAGCTGCCCTGCCGTGGGAAAGGATGCCTTCCACTAAACCAGGTTGTTCAGAGTCCCATCCAAACTGGCCTTGAATGCTTCCAAGACACATGTTGCTGTGCCAGCCTGGAGTCCTTGATTGCAACCACCTATACAGATACTGCACCCTTGGGCACAGCTGATCTGGGCAGGCTGTGGACTACACTCAACTGGTACCACACGGCCTTTGAGCCAGCCCTGATGACTGCAAGGTTCAAAGGCTGTGTGTGGTACACTGGGTCTGCAGAGGCAGCGTGCCCAGCTCTACTGCCCCTGCACTGGGTTTGTTTGCCGTGGTTCAAGCCCTGCACTCGTGGTTCTGCATGGTGTGTCTGGATGGGTGTCCATGCCTGGTGGAGAGTGGGAATGAGAGAGGCAGAAGGAAGCAATGCAGCAGGCTTGGGCACCAGCCTGCTGATTTCAGTTCTCTGCAATAGCCTGATTCCACTCCATTACAAGGGGGCACTGGTCAGTACTTGGATCATGTACTGGGAAGGCAATGGGTCACCACTCCATGCCCTGCAGCCCATTCTTACACCTTGCACTCCTCCAGCAGCTGTCAGCCTCTGAAATAAACAGAGCCCTTTGTCTCCATGCTCTTGCCAGGAGCATCCTCCAGAAAACCGGCAGTGTGGACAATGCCAGCCTGCTGCAAGCGATGCTGGAGCAGAGCTCCTTGCCAGCTCTGGGGCCGAGCTGCTGCCCTCACCCAGCATCCTGCCAGGAATGGATGAGGAGACCCTCCCCCGGTTCTTGGCTTCCTAGGGGATGCATTTGCACTCACATAGCAACAGCCGCCTGCACTCCGAGCTGCTGGGATCTCTGGCCAAAGGATTGAGCAGCGGTCAGACGGGTGTTCCAGAGCCCTTTTCTGGCAGCAGAAGCACAAAGCCTGTCATCCAAACAAAGGAGCAGCCAGCAGCTAAATCCTGCCCATGGCAAGTCTGAGCTCAGTGCCTGAGGATTATAACAGTGCAACAAGGGGTGTTTGGCAGCTCATGGGATGAAAATAAAGGTATCTCTTAGCATCTAGCTTATGCAGTTGTTAGACTGGGTGATTTTGGGGGGAAAGCTCCAAGCTTAAAGAAATTTTGTAAAATGAACCAAACCAGCTGGAATTGCTTCATAAGGTTTTCGTTATCACCTTTCTAGTGCTCTTCTTAAGAGCATTTCTTAACTGCTTTTGGTATTCAGATTGTATCACCAAAAGAAACCCAAACCAAACCCAAAAACAAAACAAAACAAATATGCAAAAAAAAAAAAACCAAACCCAAACCAGACCAACCGACCAAACAAACAAACAAACAAAAATGCCGAGCAACAAATCAAATTCTGCCAGGGAAACATGATAAGCTCTTGAAGGCCAGCCATGGGAGGAGGGAGCAGATTTGGGTCTCAGCCTCATGCAGAGTAAGCTGCATTTCCCTGCAGGAGGTGGAGCCTGTGTTTGCAAATAATTCCTACAACTGCAGAGGATTCCTCCCTCCTGGCCATTTGTTGTCATTCTGCTGGCTCTAGAAGTCATTTCCATCTCTGGAAAGTCAAGTGCCAGCTTGTTCCCAATACCAAGAAGAGAAAAACCTTAAGTACAAATTGTTTTATTGGAAAACACTTGAAACTCCATAAGCCCCAACTGCATCCATGCTGGGAATGGGGATGTGCTGTTGGATCCCCTGTTAACACTGTCACCATATTTCTACTGCATCCCAACTGAATCATGCACTATGGAAGGAAATATAGATGCAGGGGCAGAGAGGGAATCATGGAGCTCTCCAAAATGTCCCATTCTGGCCATCTATGACCAAGGCTGCATGGCTCTTGCCAGATCTTTCCAAGATACATTTGTGTCTCCTCCTGCCAGGTGTTCTCTGGCGGCAGAACGTTGGTGACAGGTGGGACCTCTTCTGCTCAGGGAGATCCCCAGGGTTTATAACACAAGTACACAATGGCAACAAGGGTGGCTGTTTGGGGCGTCTCTTCCAAAAAAAAAAAAAAAAAAAGAAGGTAGCTTTACCCATCCTGGTGACCATCAATGGCTCCTGACCTCTTGAATTGCCCAAACTGGGCTAATGTGTAGCTCAGAAAAGTGATACTTAGAGGAACCAGGGATTTGTCTTTACAAGCAAACTGTGAGTCTTCTGGTAGATAAAACTGGTATTGAGAGATAAAAGAAACAATGGGAAAGATTCCACTGATAAATGGAATGGGAGAGGTCTGTCTTTACAAACAAACTGTAGGTCTGCCGATAAATAAAACAGGATGCTGGGAGAAACAATGGGAAGAACCATAAATTCCATAGGAATTCCGCTGAATGACACTAGGAAAAGGGCGGGGGGAGTATATATTAGAGGGGAATCTTAGGTATCAGGCATTCCAGGAAGTCTGTACCTCTCAAGTACCTCAGTCAATGGGGAAAGAAAGAGGCAAATGCGGACGGGAAATTGGGATAAAAAGGAGGCTGCATCCTCTAAACTTTTGAGAGACCCCAGGGGAAATGCTGCATGGCTTCTCCCTTTCTTTGAATAAAGTTACAGGACTCCTCTGTCTCCTTTTCGGACATAAACCTCTGGTGTTTGTGGATTAGTTTTCCTAACACTTAGCATGGGCCAATCCCATAGCAAGAAACTAAATTTAAAGAGCTGTCTGGACCAGTATGGCACAGTCATCTGGTCCATCAGATACTGGTGCAAAGGTTCAGGCTCAGGTCTGGGGCAGATTTTGGAAGGACCCATCTCAAAAACTGAGTGGGAGTCTGAAGCACAGCCTGTGCTTTCTGTGCAGGTATAGTTCTGGAGATGTTTGTGTACCAGTACAAGGATACACACAAATATATGCTGTGTTTTGGGCTAGTCACCAACTGTCTTGACACCTTAAATGAGGAGATTTACACACATCCCATCTGAGATTCTCAACTAGCATAACAGTGGGAAACTCGGTGATGCTACCTTTCAGCTTGGCTCCTGATGGGCTGTAAATGGCCCCAGACATTTTACACTGATAACCTACCTCTGATCCTACCATCTCTTTATTTCCCTAAAAGTAGGAAACACTGGAATGTCACCTTCCAGCCTGATGGGTTGTTAATGCCCCAGGCAGTTTGCACTCTCTGATGATGTGCCTCTGTGTCTCCCATCAACATTTCCCTGTGCATCCCATCCAAAACTACATGTATGTCATTTCCATCAGCACCTGATGCCATCCACCAAGCAGTAACTTTGTCTGCATCTCAGTTTGCTGATGTGTCTTTTCCTCAAACTGCTTGGGTTTTCTTGGAAAAATTGCCTTTTAGAACGTGCAGCAGCATCTGTAAAAAGTGAAGTGTCTGTTCCCAGGTCTGCAAAAGCAGAGTTCCCAACACTCTTCCTACGGTACCGTTCCTCAAGTATGACAATTCTATTTCCTATCCCTAACACCAAGTAGAGCAACAGCTTAAACCAGGAAAATGCTAAAGAGCAAGAGAAGCCGACCCCCCACCCCCGGTTTAGAGGCTGTAAATATTCCCATGCACAGGCAGTAAGCCATATACTTCCTTAGTGCCACTGTGCTCTGATCAGGTGGGGAGGAGAAGCCAAAAACGCTGGCACAGATTGCTCAAAGAAGCTGTGGCTGCCCCATCCCTGGAAGTGTTCAAGGACATGTTGGACGGGGCTTGGAGCAACTTGGTCTAGAGGAAGGTGTCCCTGACCATGGCAGGGGACTGGGACTGGATGATCCTTAAGCTCTCTTCCAACCCAAACCACACTGCAATTCTATGGAAAGCTTCTCTGGCTTCTCAGAAAAAGGAAAAAGTGATGTCTCTTACCTAGACCTAGGAAGCTGAAGATCCATTGAGCCACTGATGCTGTCTGAAGCCTTCTCTGCAATGGCACAGACCGTGGAGCAAACTCAATCTTCATCTTGGGCTCTGCACACACGTCTGGCAAGGAGGAGGAAGCAAGAGGTACATGCAGAGTGCAAAGTCGCCCATCAATATCTGCCCAGCGTTACAGTAGGAGGAATTGTGCAACATACAGTCACAGTGGCAGCTGGCACAGCACCATCCCGTACTGGGAGGAGAAAGAGGGAGGTGTCATGGACTTTACACCATCATGACTCACAGCATTGTTAGATGGTGACAATGTCATGCTTCCACCACCCAAAGTAAACTCCATTCAGGACCCAATCCTGCCTTCAAAATTGCATCTCTTTCAAATTTTGTAATATTTGGATGTTGGCAGAGACAATGAGGAATTCCTGCCTGGTAAGCCAGTTTTATTTTCCCCCTTCCCCTTCAAATCACCCTGTGTACAGCAAGGAGGGAGAAGCAGAAGGGATGAACACAGGCAGGTCACTTTTTTTCACAAGTGATGTGATGTGGATGGGTTTCAGTCTCAGCCAAGGAGGTGGGCAGTCAACACAAGGGTGTGTGACTGCTGAGCAGCCTCATGCCTCTGCCAAGACATGGATGGATGGGGCAGATGAGTTTTTATGTGCATCCTTGCACACATTTATACAGGTGTAGACAAAGGAAATACTATTCCTGATTTGCATTTGTATCTCCAAGCACAGTGTGAGCCTCTGCCTTGTCATATGCAAAGAGGTGCAATTTACTATGTGGAAAAAATAAATTAGAAATTTGTGGGGAAAAATCCTCAAGGAACTGACAAGCCACTCAGGTAAGCAAAGAAGTCATCTCATGGGAGGGCTGGGAAAACCAAAGGTCTCATTGTAACCAGGATACAGAACAGAACTCTGAACAGACTCCACTGAACTATGAGCACTGTGAAAGGACTGGCCACGTACAAAGGCTTCACTTACACGTCTAAGGGGCATTTCAAATCCCAAGGTCACTACAGCCAAGACTAAAAACAACCTTTGGCAGAAGCAGATTAGAGATGTTAGCTACAAAATAATCCCTCCCCTTTGTCAGGCCAAGGAAGGTACTGGACTATGAGGGATCTGTTAGACTCAGTTTGCCAAAATCACTAGGATAACGGGGCTCTGGTGAATCCCCAAGGGATCTTTTCCTAAAGGTGTTGGTTGGTTTAACTGAACTAAAACTGGTTTAGATTTCACTCAAATCTCTCCCCATCATTTGTCTTCTACTGTAAATGTCAGAACCCCGCCTGCTTCAAGAAAGCAAAGGAGGATTTTAATTCTTTCAGCACAGTTACCTGGAGACAGGATGTTTCCTGGTGAGGAACCATCAGTGATTTTCCAAAATTCTGTGGGGAGATCTGTGGGCCCAGGACTCCTGGTCTTACTGGACTGTGCAACACCAGCATTGTCAGAGAGGTGGATGGTGGGACCTAGGAGGGATTAGATTGGTTATTAGGGGAAAATTCCCTCCCCAAAACAGTTTTCATGCCCTGGTCCCCATTCCTGGAGGGACTTAACACACATATAGATGTGGCTCTTGGGTTAGCAGTGGGCTTGGCAGTGCTGGGGGAATGGTCAGACTCAATGGTCTTGGAGGACATTTCCAGCCATAACAATTCCACAAATCTATGAAAAGTTGTTAAAGGGACATCTCTGGTCCAGTGATGATGCTTCAAGGTGTTTTCCATCCAGCACTCTTGTTTGTGCTGGAGACTAGCCTACTAGTTAAAAGAGTCATGCCTGGGCCCTGGGGACACCCAGACATGTGGAAAGTATTTTCTGACCCCAGAAATTTCAGGCTAAGCCCTACAGCAATTACATTGCTTAATTCCAAAGCAGCTGTATTGCAGAGAGTTTCAGGTCCTTGCTTGTAGCTTATTGTGACAAGGAAGCCTCATCCTCTGGATTTATGACCAAGTTAGGTTCTTGGAAGAGCTGACCAAGGAGTTAAGCAATGCTCGTCTGGGTAATAAACATTTATATCCTGCTTTGCTGTGGTTATGTAATTTGCTTTTTGTCTTTCTACTTTCTAAATTAAGGAGAGAAAAATAAATACTTATAGAGGGCTTTGAAAATGTCTGCTCAAATAAGAGAAGAATCATAGATTTACACTCAGGAGGAGCTGAAAGAGATGCATCTCTTTGCTGAGTGTAGATAAAATAGAACGTGTGACTTGAAATCCCTGAATCACAGAATAATTTAGGCTGGAAAAGATCTCTAAGGTTGGGAAGTCCTACCATTCCACCAGCACTGCCAAGGCCACCACTAACCCATGTCCCCAAGTGCCACATCCGCATGTCTACAAATCCCCCCACGAATGGGGACTCCACTACTGCCCTGGGCAGCCTGTTCCAGAGCTTGACAACCCTTTTGGGGAAGAATTTTTTCATCATTTCCAATTTAAACCTGCCCTGGCACAACTCGAGGCCTTTTTCCTCTGATCCTGTCTCTTGCTCTCTGTGAGAAAAGACTGACCCTGGCTCCACCCTCCTGTCAGGAGGTTGTATAGAGCAAGAAGATGTCCATCCCCCCCAGCCTCTTCTCTCCTGTTTTTGGGTAGAGCAGAGCTGTGTCTCTGAACTCACTAACCATTCAGACATGCCCAACACTGAGCCCTGATCTCTGTATCTTATATCCTTGTAAGGATACCTTAATCCATCATATTTCCTAATACACTCGGGCATTTGCACGCATATGGGCCATGATAAACTTCCAACCACGTTCTCCTTGGCATTTCCCTTTTCAGTTTTATACAGTAATTTGTTCAATCTCCTATGGCTTGCATTTAGTCTGGGGACATTAAGCTCCTTTAATCTCTCAATAAGTCATCTTCTGTAACACCTCCATCAGTGGCTATTGTGACTCAGTGAAGCAATGTCCCTCTCAGAGTGTGAGGAAGAACCTGTAAGCCCAGAGTCATGGAACTGTGGGTTTTTCAAGTCACCAGGTTTTGCAAGCCAGCATGGTAAGACATGCCCAAGAGACTTCACAGGCTACACATGGACACTGGCCAGGATAAAGGATCAGGGCTAGGAAAGCCTGACACAGAGGATCTGCAGGAAGAAATGCAAGGAACAGTGCAGTGGCTCATACAGGATGCCAGGATGCTGCACATTTGGCAGGAGGAGCTGGCCATGAAGTGGACCTGTGGAGTTTGCTGTTGAAGCCCCACCACCTACAGACCCTATGGAACTTAGTGCTCCAGCAGAAGAGCTGTAAGCACTCTTCAGATCACTGCTCCTCTCTTCCAACCATAGATAATCCCCTTTTATTTACCCTAAAGCCTCTCAGTCATTTCTCTGTATACCTAATTTACCCTCCAGTGGCCAAAATTATGAGAAGGAAACTGAATGTATCATCTTGGGGGTTGCACAGTGGATTCTCTGAGTCCCATTCATTTCTGACCCATCACTCCTTTGGTAGCAAGTGTTCCTCACCTAGGAGGTTCTCCTCCTTTCTACTACCCCATACCTACGTGATACCATTTCACCAAGCTTGGTCTTTGTCCCTCTACAGCTCTGAGTGAGGCCATGGGTGTGAGAGAAGCTCACTTCTGCCTGGTGGGAATTTTGGTTTTGGGGTTTTTTCAGTGCAATTTTTTTTCAAATTTTACTCCCCCTTCTACCTGTTACAAAATCACTTCTGAAATCTGGCTGTGTTATGCCAGTGATTTTCATTAGTTTCATGTCCTTTAGAGCATTTGATTTATTGGTCAAATTTTCTTTTTATGCATTTCAATTATTCTCTTTATGCAGCACTCTGATATGGATTTGCTTGGGCTCCTGTCCCATTTGGCCTTGAAACTCTCTCACAACATACATGAATCATAAGCACAGCTGGCAAGGAAAACAGGAACACCCCAGGCTGAACCTTGTGAACCCACCAGGCAGAACCTGTGCATGATTATAAAATGATTTAAGATGTGAGAGGCCACTGAAACTCCCCTTTAAATTGTCACCTGCAGTGTTGTCATGTTCTCTTGTCCCTGGTAATAGATGTTATCTCCTGCAAAGCAGAGGGAGTGCCTGGAATAGCCAGAGTAAATAGAGCTTTCCTGCATCTCACTGGGATAGTGTGGAGCTGAACACTCTGCACAGAGGGAGCTGCAATCGTGGTCTGGCTCAGGTTTGGAGATGGAGTCTCACCTACCTTGATCCCAGGGCATCTCCATTCTTACAGTGGAGGGAAAAGGTTCCTAAGGAGATGTGAGGCTCCTACCTGATTATTTTTTCTTCATTTGTGCCTCATTCCAGCTTTTGTCAGAGATCTCCTGGGAGGATAGGATGAGCTGCCATCCCCTTCCTCTGACTCTCATCAGTGATTAACAAGGAGTTTGGTTAGCCTGCCCTAGAGATGGCTACCATTGTATGCTGTGTTTTCCAGAAATAAACCCACAGTCCACTCCTATAAGTTCTTGCCCTGAGCTTTGCCATGCTGTTCTCACAAAGCCATAGCACTATTTCCTAAAAGAATTGGTGGATATGAGTGCACAGGGTGTGGGGGAGAATGTGTACAGACAGCATGTGGTGAGATGTCAGCTGGTGGTCTGAGAAAAGCAGCCAATCCACCTTTGTCATCATCAGATCCTGCAGAGATATAGACATCTGCTCACATTGTCACTGCCAGTCATTTCGCCCTTCATGCCATCACAAAATGCAGGAGAAGCTATAAAAAATGTCCTGGATGGTCTGCAATAGCTTAAGTTTGACTGAAAGGTGCCTTGGCTTCGTGTGAGGATGCCAGAAGAAGGTTCATCAGGTTCATTATTAATCAGCTTCCAAAACATCCTGGTTATTGTTGCACAGGGGATGCTTGGAGCTATTCCTTGCCTCCATGCAGGTGGATCCCAGCATGAATAGGACAAGGAACCACTGCTTGGGGCTCTGCTCAAAGTCAGTGATGATTTTGAGAGCTATGAAATATTTGTCTTGCTCTGGTTTGCACCACACCATGGTGCCTTTGGCATCATCATACATTCACAGACTGGTTCAGGTTGACAGAGACCTTAAAGACCATCCTGTTCCACCCCCTGCCATAGGCAGGAACACCTTCCATTGGACCAGGCTGCTCCAAGCCCTGTCCAATACTTCCACGGATGGATTAGCTGCAGCTTCTCTAGGGAATCTGTGCCAGGGCCTCACCACTCTCAAAGGGAGGAATTTCTTCCTAATAATAAATTTTTAGCAGGATTGTGCCCCAGACTGATGCAGTTTGATGCTGTATGACACCCATGTCCTTGGCCACCCCCCATGTCCCACAACGTGGCATCACACTTGGCCACGCCCTTTTCCCAGAGGAGGCTGGAGAAGGAATTCTTCCTGCCAGGGTGGCTGTAATTTACAAACAGAACTTTTTTTTTTTTTTTTTTCTCTCAGAGATTTTGCAGCCAGCACATCAATTCCACTGATTACAGCTAATGGACTTTACTTGATGATGCTTTTCCATAATCAATTCCTGAATGAGAATGAGCAGCCATGCTTCAAGAGATAGAGATAGAGATAGAGATAGAGATAGAGATAGAGATAGAGATAGAGATAGAGATAGAGATAGAGATAGAGATAGAGATATATGACCATATAGTCCACTGAGATGCTAAGCTTATTTTTTTTTTACTTCTGCAGCGTCTAACACCAGCTAGGTCTGCATGGTACATGCAGAGCAACAAAGTCTCCTGATGCTGCAAAACCTCATAAGGCTGTTTTGCCCATGAGTTTTGTTATAAATAAAGATGATTAATACATGACTGAATGTTTTCATGTGGCATGAGCCCAGGCCTGCTGCAGATGAGGGACCCTCAAAAAGAGGCTCTAAAACCCTTCATGTTCATGCCAGTCCCCAGTTCCCAAAGAGGTTCAAGATACTGTGCAATTCCCAGTGTGATGGCACTGCTGAACACAGAGCTAGGACATGGATTAGCTCTGGAGTGGAAGCTGTTGCAATGGATTCATACAGGCTTGCACCCTCCAGAACACACTAATATCTCAGAATCACAGAAACACAGAATAGTCTGGGTTGAAAGTGACATCAAAGATCCACTCACCTGCCATGGAGGGACACCTTCCACTAGACCAGGGTGCTCCAAGCCTCATCCAATGTAGCCTTGAACACTTCCAGGGATGGGGAAGTCACAGCTTCTCTGGGCAACCTGTGCCAGGGCCTCAACACCCTCACAGCCAAGAATTTGTCCCTGGTATCCCATCTAACCCTGTCCTCTGGCAGTGGGAAGCCATTCTCCATTGTTCTGTCATTGAAGGCCCTTGTCCAAACTCCCTCTCCATCTCTTGGAGCCTCTTTAGGCACTGGCAGGGGCTCTAAGGTTTCCCCAGAGTCTTTCCTGTCCAGTCTGAACACCCCCAGCTGTCCCAGCCTGTCTCCAGAACAGATAGGCTTCAGACCTGTGATCATCTTAGTGGCCTCCTCTGGACTCATTCCAACAGGTCCACATCCTTCTCACAAAACTTCCCTGTTATATTAAGAACAACTCATTTCACTAACAGCTCTCAGTGCAACAAGTCCTGAAACAGCAACACAAATGAACTTCAAAAGGTTTTCTGCAGGAAAGTTCACAAACATGTGTGAAGTCTCAGTGGACAGCAGTTCTCAGATCAAGATGGGGTTCACACTCTCAAAAACCACCATGACAGCTTTAAGATAGATGTAATTATTGAGAGTATTTCAAAAGAAATACAGTCTTTAATTTCACCAGCCAGAAAGCTTGATCCCATTGCAATACTTTGCACATCTTCCTTGCAGACATTGGGTCACCATCATAAGGTCATTCTTTTCCAATTTTCCTTGCTCCTGTTTCCATGCATATATTATCGTTTTTTTGCAATACCATAGTCCATTCAATGTAAAAACTGTTTGCCATTAACCTGTAGTGTGTGTGGAAACACAGAGCTGGGGTCTGACAACAGGTTTTGGGATGACTCTATCATCTTTGATGCTTGAAAAGGGCTGCTGGGAGGGAGTGGCTAAACATGATCCTAGGTGCTCCCAGACAGGGAAGAGGCCAAGGGAACTTCATCTGTGTCAGCAATGGTGTGTCCAAAAGGACCAGGGCAGTGACCATGGCCCTGTGCTGGGCCCTGCTGAGGCACATCCAGTCCTGGGGACAGTTCTGGGCCCCTCACTGTGACAAGGACATTGAGTAGTTGGACCACGTCCAGAGAAGGGAACAGAGCTGGGGAAGGGTCTGGAACATGAGGAGCAGCTGAGGCATATGGGGGGTTCAAAGGAGGCTCACTTTCTCCTTTCAGCCAGGAGAAAAGGGGGAACCTTCTCACTGTCTTCAACTCCTGTGGCAGGACTTCCCCCCTAGCACAGGAGAGCTGACCTGCTCTGTCCATCAGCTGGACAGCTTGGACATTCTGCCCCCAACATGGATTGATGAGATAACCCAGGCCAGCTTGCCTAGATAGTGAGTTATTTCTCTCTGGCTCAGGGTGGAATTCCCAACAAACAGCTGTCTTGAGGACAAGATGTGGGAAGATAAGCTGGAATTCCTGACTGAGAGACACTTCACTTTACAACTATAAAAGCTGCACAAACTTTCACAGAGGCAGTGGCCTCCCACACACACCTTGGAAAGGTGTAGGACTTCTCCTATAGAGTGTGGACACAAATTCTGTGGATAATTTCCTGAAAACTGAGTGAAAGTATTCTGTGTGTACTCCCATCATCAATTTGGTGGTAAATTACATTGAATTCTAATCTATACTATTACTTAGCTAGCTGTAATATAGGTACCTTTTTGTTGTGCACTGTATTTTAACCACTAGTAGTTCTTTTTGTTTTATCCTGGGTAGTAAGTAGTCTGTTCAGAGTCTAATGTCTGTTAATTTTGTGTCTATTCAATAAATAATTCATTTTGTAATAGACCTAATCAGCCATTATCAAGAACTTGTGAACAAGAGCAATCTGGGTGCAGACTGCCCCAAACAGAGCTACTGCCAGAAATCTGAGTCAAAGGCAGGACTTGTTTAAGCTCATCTCCATTCATAAAAACTCCTTGGAGGGAGGTTGGAGCCAGGTGGAGTTTGAGCTCTGCTTTCAGGTAAGAAACAAAATAACAAGAGGAAATGGCCTCAGGTTGCACCAGGGGAGGTTTAGATTGGATGATCCTCATGGGCAGGATTGTCAAGTCATGGCAAAGTTCCACAAGGCAGTGGTGAAGTACCTATCCCTGGAGGGATTTAAAAGCCATGTAGATGTGGCATTTGGGACACGTTTAGTGGCGGCCTTGACAGCACTGATGGAATGGTTGGACTCGGTGATCTTAGGGGACTTTTCCAACCTCAGTAATTCTGTGACTCTGTTTCAAAACCCAGCCCAAGCAGAGATGAACACATCTATCACAGATGCACAGGAGTACACCACACACTTACAAGGTTGATACACAGTGCATTGATGTTCCACAACACTATGGCTTGTGTCCCAACTTGGGAAATACTGAGGAGCTTCCTAAATCTTTAATTGTAATCCTCACTTTTAATTGCAATGGATGTAATAGCAGGAATTATATAAATCTGGAAGACAAAGAAATATCTGTGTATAGACACCTCTAGTTAATATTTATTTATTTATTCTCTTTCCAATGGCAGCTCTTTGAACTGTCTATCCCCACTGAGTGCTCCAATACTACCCATAAAACGAGTTTCCACAATTTGCCTACAGGTAAGAATGAAATTAAGCCGTTCCAGGCAAAGACAAGCAAAGGAAAAAAACAAACCCAAGCCCAAAATCCTCAGGGCCTAAGAATCAACAAGGGGATACACAGTATTGTAGTAGAGAAACAATCCCCACAGGGATAATCCTGCCTTTCACTGCACTCCTAGCAGCTGCAGTCACTAATGAGCGGGAATTGCTTTTTCTCTTTGTAATTCAGCATTTGGGTGTGTGGATTTCACTGTTTTTATTGGAGTTCTGCTCCCAGTGGAAATGCTGACAGTGCTGCAAGGCTGACAAAGACTGGAGGGCTTCAAGTGTGGATGTGATTTGGGTGCAAATGGACTTTATTTGCACAAGGGAATACAGAGAAAGATGCAGAGAAGAATGGAGGGGTTCAGGGAGAGATGGAGGGACAGTGGGAGAATGGGATGGAGGGCTGAAGGGATGGAGATAGAGAGGGATGGAGGGATGAATGGAGAGATGGAGGTGTGGAGTGACAGAGTGATGGAGGAATGAATGGATGGAGAAACAGAGGGAGGAATGGAGAGAGGGAGGGATGGAGGGAGGGACTGGTGTGAGGAAGGGTTGTAGGGCTGGCATGACGGATGGGGTGAAGTGGAGGCAAGGCTAGAAAGGACTGTGGGATCTGGGGCTGTGAATCCACCCCGGGAATCAGATTTCAGAGGAAATCAATCAGCAGGAGATGGCTGGGGGGTGTTTTGGTTTGGGTTTGCAACGGCAAAAGAGGCAAAAGGAGAGAATAAAATGTGTGTGTGTGTGTGTGTGTGTGTGTGTACACAGATGAGCAGCTCCCACATGTGTACATGTGTGAGCAAGTATCTGTTCATGAATGCATGCACATGGGAGCACACACATGTGTCTATGTCTGTCTGTCTGTGCACGGGTGCATCTGTTCATGTGTTCACATGCATGTGCACGGCATGCGCACATCTGTGAGATTGGGTGTGTGTGTGTCTGTGTGTATGTGCATGTGCACATGTGCATATGCAGCACATGCACGTGTGAGTGGGCAGACCCATCCACTTGTGTGTGTATTCATATGTGAGTGCATGCTCGTATTTATGTCTGCGTGCACGTATATGCTCACACATGTGAATGCAGGTGTGCATACTGTGCATGTCTGAGCACAGGGCTGCATTTTCACAGTTGTTCACGTGCATGGTTGTGCGTGTGTGTACAGGGGCGAGTGTATGTGTGTGCTGGTTTGAGTATACATGCATGAGTTTGGATGTGCTTGCATGACTGTGTGCGCAGTCATGTGTGTGTACGCACGCTCACATCTGTGTGTACAAAGGTCACTGTGCACTGCATATGCACTTACATGAGAGCCTGCATGTGTGAGTGTGATTTGTGTGGTGTTGCAGGTCCGTGTGTCTGTATGCAAATATGTGTGTTTTCTGTGTGAGTTGACATCTGTGCATGTGCACATATGCCTGTGCAGGTGTCTGCACACAAGTGTGTCTTGCATGAGTGTTTGCATTCCTGTGCAGGCACGTGCGAGTGACCATGCGTGGATGTGCATGAACACACGGGCACTTTGCACATATGTGTGCGGGTATGGCACCAAGCATTTTTGTGCGTGCATACATGCATGGGCATTTCTTGTAGGTTTGTGCTCTGGTGTATGTCCATGCAGTTACATGTACACACTCATGGGCATGTGTTCACATGTGTGTGCAGCTGCGTGTGACTGTGCAGATGTATGTGTGCACACAAACAGATACATCCCTCATGGATGTGTGCCAGAGTGTGTGTGTGAGGATGCATGTGTTTGCACACGCCTTGCACATGTGTGCGATCAGTCATGTGCAGATCTGTGCGCACACACACAGAGCCATGTGTCACACGTGTGTGTGGATGTGCAGGTGTGTCTCGCGTGTCCGTGCCTTCCCGTGTGCGCGCACGCCCCGCCTCCCCCGGCGCGCTCCCGGCGCGGTGCGGGCGGAGCGCGGAGCTCGGGGCGGAGAGCCGTGCGGGGCTCGGAGCGCGGAGCGGTCGCTCCCGGCGCGGGGCCGCCATGGCGTGGCCCTGCATCACCCGTGCCTGCTGCATCGCCCGCTTCTGGAACCAGCTGGACAAGGCGGACATCGCCGTCCCCCTCGTTTTCACCAAATACTCGGAGGCCACCGAGCATCCCGCCGCCCCCGCGCCCCCGCCGCGCCCCGCGGCTCCCATCGAGACCCAGCCCGGCGGCGAGGCGGCTGCGGGGGCCGGAGGGGCTGAGCCGGCTCCCGGTCCCGCCCGGCCCGGCCCGGCCCCGCACGGCTCTCCCCCGGCCGACTCGGTCATGCGGCATGACTACAAGCCTTGGAAGGTGCAGCGGCCGGAGCCGAGCTGCAAGCCCAAGAGCGAGTACCAGCCCTCGGACACTCCCTTCGAGAAGGAAACGCAGTATCAGAAGGATTTCCGTGCCTGGCCCATCCCCAAGCGGGGCGACCATCCCTGGATCCCCAAACCGGGACCTTCCCCCGTCCTGGCCCTGGACCGCGCTCCCCCGGAGAAGCCGGCTCAGGAGAAGCGGAGGAAGGTGCGCCTCGCTCCCGAGAAAAAAGAGGAGCACCCCGAGGTGGAGGATGAGCATCTCAAAACAGCGCTGCCCGGGGATGGGAGAGAGAAGGGTCGGAAGAAGGCGGAGGAGGCGGGCGGGCAGCCGGCGGAGCCGAGCAGGGGCCGGGCGGCTGCCGATGCTGTCAATAGGCAGATCAAAGAGGAGGTGGCGGCGGGGGTCAGCTCGTCCTACAGGTGAGAAGACATATCCCCATCCCCCTGTCCATCTAGGTCCCCAACCTTCCGGCCCCTCGCCAGCTATTATCCAGTTCCCCTCTGTGCGCTTTCCCGGAGGGGCATCCCACCCTGGGAGTGAGGCTGTGAAACATTCCAGGGGGGCTTGCGGATTTCCTGCCCGGGGGGTGTCCTTAAATTCCCCATCTCTGTGGGAATCGATGATAGGTATTGTGCAGGTAGTGGTTACACGGACACTTTTTGTTAGCGGGTTTGGCAGCAGGTTTGAGTGTCTCTGTGCACACCCCCCCCCCCCCCCCCCCCCCCATTCCAAAATTCAGAGACACCCACCACCTTGGATTTCCATAGGGGTAATGTTTGGGGGCACCTCCGTGGGATGTGCAAGTCGCCTCTGGTCCTTCCCAGCACATCCCCGGCTGTCACGCAGCAGCCAACCCAAAGGACCGGCGACCTGACCACATCCCAGGGGGCCCATGCACGAGTGGGGTGCCCCACACGCAGGAGCCTCCCAGGGAGCATTCCAGGCTGGCCCACGCTCAAGACAAAGCAACCCGGCGATGCGCCAGGATAAGGGCATGCATCCTAGGCCGCTTGGGTGGGGCAGCCTTCAGATGCTGCCATGTTTTAATGCAGCGCAGCAGGGGATGACACATCCTTCTGTCCCCCCCTACCACCTCCCCAGCCGAATAGAAATGGATGCCCTTATTTCACCTCAGCAATAGACCTTGTTTGGGATTCAGAGTGTGAAACTGCTTGCAGCGAGCCGCTGTTGTTTCTTTCTCTCCGGGTCAAGGCGTTTCGATGTGTTGGGAATGCAGAAACAAAAGTGGTGGGGTGGTTGCCCTGCATGTACGTCTGCAAGGAGGGTTTGCCGCGGTTGTGTTTTCCAGCACTTTCTTTGGCAGAGCCCACCACTGCCGAGAGCAGGGTGGAAGTGGCATAGAGCAAAGCTGGGGGTTGTGGTGGCAAAAGTGTGACTGCAGCCTTTTTTGCTTTTCCCTATAGCTGTGTGAATGCTGAGGTGTTTATGCCTTGAATGATTTATTTTCCTTCTTGGGGAGATTAGAAGTGACACCTGGCCATCAAACGGGTTGTACATTTATGCAGATTTGAGATGAAGCTCTGACTTGACTCCTCTGTCCCATGGGTGGCACAGCAAAGCTGACAGTCGTCTGCTTCCCCCCTCCCTAGGTGGGAAACAGTTCAAGCAGAGAGATCTTGATTTTTGCAGTCATTCAGCATCAGCTCTAAATCGCACTGGGTAATGCCGGAGGCTCCGGTGCATCCAGGTGTGACAGTGATGCTTGGCTGAGGCACAAGAAAATGGCCAGGGATTTTTGGGGGTTCTGTTTTGCAGGGGTGGAGAGTGTGGGGAAAGGGGTCTCAAGGAGTGACACAGCCCTTAAATCAGCTGTGAACTGAGACTCAGCTTTTTGTCTGCTTGTAAGGTCTGGGCTAAAGCAGAAAGCTCTCCTGGAACTGGAGACCCAGATGTGTTGTTTCTCGTCCGCTGCTACAAAGGATAATTATTTGCATATTTAAATGCGGAATGCTCACTTTCCTATCCCTCTTTCTGCTCCAGCAAATTCCTAAGGCACTAGGCTAGGATGCCTTCCCAAGGAAAGGGTTTGGATCAGCAGGGATGTTAAACCTAAGAAGAACTAGAAGGATCGAGCTTTCTTTGTGTCGCTTGTTGGCTTTCACAATACTCTTAGGGCTTCTCTTTCCACTCGGGAAACTGTTCTCCCACTTCCATGTTTTTCTTCCTTGCTGCATGTTGCAGAAGTGTTTGCTCTGACACTCAGCTGTAGAACATAAGTGCCTCTTCATTAATGCATAAGTGATGTATTGGCTAATTGTTCTCATTTTCTGTTCAAATTAGGCATCTTCTAAGTGTTGTTTATTGTTTGGAATTCTCTTTAAAAACCAAATTCTCCAAATCCTGATTACTGCTGAGAACCTGGCTGCTGACATGCTGGGTGGGCATTGAACATCTCCAAGGATGGAGACTCACAGCCTATTGGGGCAACCTTAGGGGCCACCCAGCAGCCAAAAATTACCTCCTAATGACCTCTTGCTGGATAGGAGCAAGGATGGCTCTCATGGGACTTTTCTTCCTTGTGCATGGATGAAGGCTCCCCATTAGCAGAGAGCTGTGGGGGGAGATTTCCTTTCTGTCAGTGCTCTGTCACTGCTGAAAATCAGTGTTTCCAAGGCTGGGAAACAATTCCTTGGTGAAACCAAAGAGCAGACCAGTAGTTTTAAAGCTCGCTCTGTCCCACTGGGTATTATTTCCATGTAAGGAATACCTGAGAGCATGGAATAGAGTAAGCAACTAGCCCAAGGTCATGGGGGAAGTCCATGCTAAAGGGATGAATTCTCTTTTTTAACCTCTGCACACCTAGACAGATGAATATCACAGAGACCATATGCCTGTGACCTCCTCCCACGTCCACCCAGAGCTAGAGAGCAGAGGTGGTGCCTGGTGGTGACGTCCATGGAAGATGGAGGTTCCTCCCAACCAGAGGGATGAGTGATTTGTTTGTGTTAGCATTTGAGCCAGAAGCCTTCTGTGAGTGGCAGGACTGTGGATGTCTGCTGGAGACTGCCTGTGCCCAGGGATCCTACAGAATAAACAGGATTATTTCCAATATTTCTAGCATTTATTTACCTTATTCATAGTATTTACATTATTTGTATTTTTATATTTATATATTCATTAACAATACTTTTTAACTACTCAGTTATACATGGGATTTATATAGGTACTTATTCCCGCTGCTCTCACTGGGTGTGCCATGGTCAAGCAAGGTTCCAGCACTGAGGGGCTTCTTGCCTCAGTTTCCCTCCCCAGCAGATGAGCTGTCCAAGTTTACAGATAACCAAGGTAGGTTACATCTCTTTCACCTCCCCCCCATCTTCTCTTTGGTCCTGCTTCTCAGGGTGGCCTGTGGACCCTGAGGGACCAAGTACCAGGGAATCCTTCAGTCAGGTCAGTGACTATCCCCTTAAAAAGCTGCTGCTGGTGGATGGAGCTATTTCTTGTTCAGTTCTGACGATTTTATCTGTATTGGGTGAGGGGATTTCTGAACGTCTGGATGGGATGGGCAGAGCATTTCTCCCTGCTGCACCAAAGGATGGAGTGGGCTGGACTTGTTCCTGGGGGTTTGGGACCAGAAAGAGCAAGTGACCAAATGTGCACTCAGGGGCATTTTCTGGTGGATGTGAAACAACTGAAAGCACATTTGGCAAAAATAAAAGAAGGAGTGAATGAACACTTTCCATTTTTATTTGGAAATTGTGGGGAAATTACAGAATTAGGTGTTTCTTGGGTGTTCCCCCCCTTCTTCTTTGTCTTTCATTCTGCTTCTTTTGTTACCTTTATTCCCTGAAGAAAAAAGATACAAAAGGGAAAGGACCATTTACCCTCTTGTAAAGTATCAAATGAGTGCTAAGAAAATTAATTTCTCCCTGAGAAGTAATACTGCAAATCCAGATTTTTAATATTTTTTTTGGCAAACCAATTATTTTTTTCCCTCCCACCAACTTCCTTTCCTAGCAGAGGAAACAAGACAATAAAGGCTTCAATGGAAAATTTTGGAATACCTCTAGTACTAATGAATTGCCTGTTGCTAATGTTCTGTCATTAATCTCAGACCCTGGAGGTACTAAAGATGTGGAGCAAATGAGTATTTGTAGTAGCTATAGAGATGAATGAGTCAGCACTGGAGACTTGCTGCCTGGTTTTCAGAGATACAGCTGAGATAATTTAGAGAGGGATGTCCACACAGGAAGGCTGGACCAAGATACAAAAGGGCAGGAAATTCATACTGCTCTTTGTTCCAAAGACAGGCTGGAAGGCTCTAGGGAGGCCTTAGAGCCCCTGCCAGTGCCTAAAGGGGCTCCAAGAGTCAGAGAGGGACTTGGAGCAAAGGCCTGGAGGGCCAGAACAAGTGGTAATGGCTTCCACTGTCAGATGGCAGGATTAGAAGGAATATCAGGGAGAAATTCTTGGCTGTGAGGATGCTGTGGCCCTGGCACAGGTTGCCCAGAGAAGCTGTGGTTGCCTCATCCCTGGAAGGCTCCACGGCCAGGTTGGATGGGGCTTGGAGCATCCTGGTCTAGTGGAAGGTGTCCCTGCTAATGGCAGGAGAGTGGAACAAGATGAGCTCTAAGGTCCCTTCCAATCCAAGCCATTCTGTGTTTCTGTGATTTTATAAAGCCTAATTTTGAAAATCTCCAGTGGAGGGACATCTGTCTTGGTGAGAATGTTAATAACACTGCTTATGCTCTAAGATGGGAAATTTTCCATTACCTTCTGGAATTTCTGATCAGATCCATAACTATGTCTATGCTAGTAAATTAAATAGCCCCAGGACATGTTCCTGGATGTGCAGGACTCTCATGAACACTCCTGTTCTTAGAACTGTCCCTAGCCCTCTTCTCACACTGAGGTTGGTAGCACCCACTCCCAAGCCAAGAACTTATCCCTACAATGAGTTTAGATGCAGCCACCTTGGTTTTAGAGGCTAAAGAGGTTTAATAGCATTAGTGAGGACTATCCCAGACTCCACTGCCAGAGAACATTCCTGGGCAGGTACCATTCTCTAAATCCTTGTTGTTTCAGCTATGAGAGTGTTTCCTAAAGTAACTGTGTAGGCAGATGGATCCAATTTTCTTCTCAGATGGAAAGGAGGGGGGAAAATTTTTCTTCCATCCAGAAAAGGCTGTTCAGAGAAGGGTTTGGCAGCTTTGGGAAAGGCTGAGCTCTGTCTCAGGGGTCACTTGATAGAGACCTTTAGTAGCAGGAGGAGACACAATGTGTGTTGATACCACAGGGATCAGCTGTGTGAGTAACTAATGACTGTTGGCCCTGGTGTTCACTAAGACACAGAGCATGGAGATGGATGATGCAGGCTTTGCTGGCTTTGCATAGCATGGTAGTGGGGGGGGGGGGGGGGGGCACAGGGGTGGCTCCTGTGAGAAGCTGCTGGAAGCTTCCACCATGTCTGGCAGAGCCAATCCCTGATGGCTCTGAAGATGGACATGGTGCTGGACAAAACTGTGCTAATGAGAGGTGTTGGTAACACCTCCGTGATAACAGATTTAAGAAAATCAAAACAAAGTGGGAACAGTTGTTCTGTAGCCAGAGAAGAGGAGGAGGTGAGAACATGTGAGGGAAGCAACACGGAGACACCAAGGTGAGTGCAGAAGGAGGGGCAGGAGGTGCTCCAGGTGTCAGAGCTGAGATCCATGGGGGGATGCAGAGATCCACCCACAGCCCATGAGGGAGGTGCCCATGCTGGAGCAGGTGGATGCCTGGAAGAGGCTGTGATCCAGTGGGAGACCCAGAGGAGAGAGGGGGCTCCTGCTTCCAGGATGGAGCAACCTGTCCCTGTTGGACTGCACCCTGTGGATGAATGACCCATGCCACAGCAGTTTTGGGAGGAATGTCTGCCCATGGGAGAGACTCATATTGCAGAAGTTTTGGAAGGACTGGTGCTCATGAGATTGAAACCACGCTGGAGAAGTTCACAAGAGAATTTTCTCCTGTGTGAAGGGACCCCCTGCCATATCAGGGGAAGGATTTCTCTCTCTGAGCAGTGGAAGAAGATCTTGAGTTATGAACTGAACCCCCATGCCCTGTTCTCCCTGAGCTGTCGGTGGGAAGGAGGGAGGGGTTGGGGTAAAAAGGTGTTTTCAGGGCTTATTTTACTTCTCATTATCCTCCTCTGATTTTGTTAGTAATAAATTCACTTTGTACCTCTAAGATGAGCCTGTTTTGCCCTTCGAGTGTTTTCTTCCAGTCCTTATCTCACTCATGAACCCTTTGTTTAATATTTTTTCTCTCCTCTGTCCAGTTGTAGCAAGGGAAGGTGAGTGAGCATCTGTTGTGGGTGCCTGGCGTTTGGCCAGTGTCAAACCACAACCATGCAGGCAGAGAGCTATTCCACCACACTCTTGATCTCCTCAGGATGTAGTCCATCAGCTGAGAAAGACTGGTGCTGTCTCCAAGGTGGGGACACTTGCAAATAGGTAGCTCCAAGTTGGAGTATGTGGCAATGTATTCCCTGCAATCAGTTTAAGGTGGACAACATCCAGCCCCAAAAGCCAATGGGGAGCTACTCAGCAGTGTAGATAAGGCTGAGTCTTGCTGCTTTGACTCTGTGCAAGCGGGCGCAGGTCTGTGCCTGCCTTGGGACATGGTAGAGGAAGAGGTGGTGGTGGCATTCAGGTGATGGAGTCAAGATGCTTGAGCAACTATTCCTCTGCTCCTGCTCAGCTGGGTCTCCTCAGAGAGACCTTTAGGCACATGGAGCTGGATGGGACCTTCTGAACCTTGAAGTCCAACTATCTGGTTCATTATTTCGTCTTTATGAGTAACACCATTTCTGTCTCAGAAACGCAGAGTTTTTAGTTGCATTATGCCATCAGGAAGGTTGTGCCAAGACCTCCGTCTCTGGTGATTTGCAACTAATTTCCAGTCTGGGTCAATGACAGGCTGTAGTTTGCTGTTTTATTTGGTTTATTTCTCTCATATATTTTTTCTGGTTTATTGGCATACTTAGTGACTTCTGTCCAAATGTCATTGCTAAGTGTCTCCACATCGTTAAGCTCTGTAGCTAGGAAGTAAAAAATTTTTACTTCCTCTTATCAGCCTTGTCTGTCTAGATCTTCCTAGATGAAATCTGTTTCTTAAACAGAGATGCAGACTACTGCCCTTTGGAGATGAGGTTCCCATTTCTACTGTAGACTCATGAGTCATGTTTGTGGGCATCACGGATTCATTATGAATCCCTCATTTACTCTTTGATAACTAGGATGCCCATACTGTTCTCCTTCTCAGGCAGTTACATCCCATAGCAAAAAATTCTGGTGGTTAGTACCAAGCCTAGAATTAACTTCTAATTTTCATTCAGTTTTGAACACGGCAGTCAAGGTCAATCCCTTCCTTCCTTTGTGATTTCCTGATCCTCCTACACATTGGTGCTGCTAATTACGTTGTGTCATTAGGAGGTGTCATCAATGCTGCCCTACTTTTTTAGTGGCAAAGTCAACCTTAAAGATGTTAGACACTGCTAACCTCCTTCCGGGCTGCAGCTCAGCCTTCCAACACTCATCATTGTCACTTCCCTTGCCTAGTTTCCCATTCTGCTGATGTTCATGTTCACTGGCTTAATTACTCATTTCCAACATGGCCCTGGATAAAATGCTCTGCTGAAACCACATAGATTTTTCACATTTCTTTTGTCTGTTAAGTCAGTTGTCGTGTCAAAGGACATGTCAAACATCTCTCCTCCTCCCCTTCCACACACTTCTGTGTCTGGTGAAACCACCAGCTTCTTTGGGATGCAGGAGCTGATGCTGTAGGAGACAACCCAATTCTACTTGGTGGCTTCAAGCCACCACTGTAACACAAGGAGTAAATAAAGAGGAGAGAGATCAACTAATTGAGATAACCCATCCTTTATTTTTCAAATAAATCACTAAGAGCTGTTATGAATCTGTCTCCTCTCGCATTTAGAGCATGACTTTTCCTGTCTCCTACAAGCTAAACAAGCTAAGTACTTCTGCACTCAATATTGCATCAATCTCACTGTTCTTTGCTCTGAGCTGAGTGTATTTTATATATATATATATATTTATATATTCATATAGTGTCTTTGGCTAAGCCTTGCCCCACTGGGGCAAGAACATGGATGATCTTCTGCTACCGTGGTCAGCACCAGCCAGGAGGGACAGGGCCATTTTAGTGAATTTTTATAGGATGGAAGTTTTATTTCTCTTGATGTATAACTCAGTATTCTGGATATCCTTCCAATGTCCTTTTTATATAAATAAATATATATATATAGGACATTGGAAGGATATATAACTATTTGTAATTATACATTATTTATTTTTGTTGATTAATATATTTTATATGCTAATGTTTTATAAATGGTGTTTATATCTAGGCATATCTATGTTTATATATTATTAAAATACTATACAAACAAACTGGGGTGTTCACAAGTTACTGCTTTAGCCTCCAACTCATTTCTCCTCCCCAAATCCAGTATTGCATGTGTCCTATTGCAAACAAATTTTGCTTTCTATTAATAACTGCTTTATTTTGATTAATAGCTCCTTATATGGCAAACTATTCTTTCAGTTTGTAATTTCTTTTTGATCAAAAAGTGCCTCCAGCTGAGGGAACCCTGCAGCACTTTGCACACACAGTGTGCATATGGAGAGACTGCTGCTGCTTTGCTGAGTTGGCTGCAAGCTATGCTGTTAACACTACAAAATAGGAGGTTTTGGTGTTGAGAAGGTGGAGAGGCTATTTTTCTTAAAAAAAAAAAAATGAATGTTTTTAGATGTTAATTTTTAAAAAAACTTCACATTTTTAGGAATTAATTTTAAAATAAAATTTAATTTTTTTTAAATTTAAACTGGTTTTTTAGACCAACACCTTCTGGTTTTTTTTCCCCTTTCTAAGCAGCAAAGCACCTGCAGAGCATCACACATCTTTAACCTTTTGAAACACAAGAAAAGAATAGCAGCAGCCAAGCACCATTAGTCAGGCACCAGCAACCTTGCAAAGTATTCCAGTGAGAAATCTCTGTCTGCTTTCTAATTCAGCATCTGCAAGGTTGGGCAGATAAACACCCTGTGACAACTAATAATGTCTTTGTGCTGGATGAATGGGAAAAGGAGAGGTTATCCAGGCACAGGAGAAGGAAATTCTTCAAACCTGACTGCTGAGCTTCAGGCTTCCTCCCAAATTTCACTTTGCCTTTCACCTTGAAGGAGGCTGCGCATCTGCTCTTGTGCAGGGAGCTTTGTTTGAAAGGAGTGAGTATCACATACTGATGGGCTGGAAACACAGGCAGGGATGTGAGCCCTGACTGGTCCCATTCCCAGGCTGAGGCAGCAGTGGGGCTGCTGGTTGGTTTATTGGATGAGGCTTTAAAGGAAAGCCTGCAGATGCCTTCAGGATGCCATTTCACTGCACAGGTGTCTCCTCTCCCTTCTCACATCCATTTTGACTGTGTAGTTCCATCACTGTGAGCCTCAGCAGGAAGTTGAAAGAACCCTGGGTATCTTGCAAACTTTTTTGCAGCCTGAGCAACACTTCTCCACCAGAGAAGTGCATCAGAGCAGACTATCAGTGAAGTTCCTAAAACTAGGGAGGGAATTAGCTGACAAGGTCTGATTATTCCAGTGTGCTGGATTTGTGGACACCAGCATGCTGGGTCGCAGATCAGGACTTTGAACATGTTTTTTGTTCTTGTTATTTGGATATAAATGGATGTGCAGAAGATGGGAGATGAGGGAAGGAATGTGGGATTGAAGGTTACTCAAGCAAGATCCTACGAAGGTATGAAAGCCCTGGGCTGGGTTTGCCATGGCTGATAGCCCCCAGCCAGGTATCCTGTACATCCAGGGGACAAAGGCACGGGTCTCAGCCAAACAGCAGAGCTTTGTCACAGTGTCAGCCAGCAGCTATGGCAACTCACACACAGGATTCCCAGAGAGGGATGTGTTGGCAAGCAGCCCAGTGGAGGGAGGTCACAAGAAAAGAACACGTGTTCCCTTTGGGGAACTGGGATGGGTTTTGGCAGCATCATCATGCAGAGAGCAAGGAAGGTGGCATTGGAAGTTGCAGTGATGGAGTCTCCCTTGGTGGGTAAAATTTCTGAGAGCACAGCAGCTCTGGGACAAAGCTTGGAGCAGGATGACAGAATCACAGAATGGTTTAGGTAGAAAGGATCCTTTAAACTCATCCAGTTCCACCTCATGCTATGGGCCTGGACACCCTGCACTAGAACAGGTTTCGCCAAGCCCCATCCAGTCTGGCCTGGAACACTTCCAGGGATGGGGCAGCCACAACTTGCTTTAAGGGGAGAGGTGATTTCCTGGTATCTCGCAGAAATTCTCCCATGGCTCTGTGTAATCCACAGAGCTGAGAGGGTCTGCAGCATTTGGCTGGTGTGAATTCTGTGAATGACACAGGACAGGTTGTTTCAGCCACTGACTGTCAGTAGCATTTCCAGAAAGCCAGACAACCTTCAGAGGAGATACAAAGGTCCATTGTTTGATCCTGATCCCAGAGCATGGGATGAATTGAATGTGCTCTTGAGATTCTCCCCAGCCCTGTTTCCTAAGATTCTTCTTCATGATTGTTCTAGGACTGCATGGCATGCTGATCCCTGTACATGGAGGATTTTCATCCTCCCAAGAGAGATTTCTCTTTTATGACCAGTTGC
Organism: Cinclus cinclus; assembly: GCF_963662255.1. Classification (NCBI taxonomy): domain Eukaryota; kingdom Metazoa; phylum Chordata; class Aves; order Passeriformes; family Cinclidae; genus Cinclus; species Cinclus cinclus. The sequence goes on along the minus strand of NC_085047.1, from coordinate 15,301,876 downwards.
AATTTGTCTCCTTGTCTGCTTTGGAAATTGGAAACCCTCAGAACACACAAGCTCATCTATTGCCTTAGAGGATGGTTTTCTGGTTAGGTTTCTGCTGGTACCTCTAGTCATGGAAGTCTTGGCAGTATTTTTGGTAAGAGTTTGCAAAGCCCAGCTCTTAGAGTTACGTGGTTAGGGGAGGTCCTCAGCTTCCTCTAGAACAAAGACCTTGCTGGGTGGTGCGATGTCCAAAGTTGGCAGGGAATAACTGAAAGATGTTTCTTTAGACTAAACACATTGTGGTTGTGAATTGCAACCAGGTGTGTCTGTCCAGCCCTTCCTGTCTCAATCTTTGGTCTTCCAGTGGGTCTTGATGTCTAGTAGTCCGTCAGTGGTGATGGCATACATATCATCATCTTTCTCACACCCTCATGGGCAGTAGGGGTGCTCCAAGGAATTAGTGCTGGAAACTTGTGATCAGGCTTTGGACTATATCACACTGATGTTTGGTATGGATATTGGGTGGGAAGTAAAACTGGATGATTGTGTAAAATTGGTCTTTTTGTGTCAGACTTAGGGTATGATGCCAAATAGGAGGAAACAGAGGCTTGTCTTATAATTATGGTCTGGGAAGAGTGAAGATGTGAAAGTGGTGAACTGCTGTGCCCCACTTTCATCCCCGTGTTGCTCTAATGAGGGGAGCTGTAAGCACTGAGATAGAGGCTGTATTTTGTTTTAAGGTCTCAAAACACTTGCAGACAGTTCCAAATTAATCTGGTCCCCAGTCTGGATTTCAGCAGACATTACATTCCAGCCCACAGAAGTATTGCTGGGTGCTAGAGCCTGACAGTATCCAGGTTCAGGGCTATGCCCTTGACATAGGAGCTGCATGTGTGTGCTATGCAGAAGGGGAAGTGAGGGGAATCTCCATGACCTCAATTGATGTGCACACTCTATGCCTCTTTGCTGTGTGGAGACATCCCTTGGGAAGCTGCACAGGTGCTGGAAATGTGTTCAAGCTTCCAAAGGAACAAATGATTAAGGATATTCTACTTATTAAAAATTACAGGAAATTACTGTATAATGTTCAGTGTAAGATCTTGTGGAAGCAGAAGATACTTACTTACAAAATATATAAAAAACTAGATTTTTCCTCTTTTTCCCTTTGATTTAATTCATTTACACCCACCCTGCAGGTAAAGAGATGTCCGTGTTCAGGTGATCTGACAAGGATCACTGGTGGACAGCCTGAGGGGCAGCAGCTTTTGAGTTCTCGTGTCATTCCTTGGGTTTTTCTCAGCTGATGACTACCAATTCAGTTTTGCACAGGTCATTCACATCACTTAGGGGTTATTTATCTCAAACTCATCCATCAATAAGATTCTGATGCTGAACATGTCCAGGGATGGGGCAGCCACAGCTGCTTTGGGCAACCTGTGGCCAGGACCATAGAAGGAAGAATTTCTTCCCAATATCCCATCTAACCCTGGCAGTGGGAAGCCATTTCCCCTTGTCCTGTTCCTCCAGACACTTGTCCGAAGTTGCTCTCCAGCTTTCTTGGAGCCTCTTTAGGTGGAGGATGCCTTAAATATCCCACAGGCAATTTACCTTTGCAGGACTATGTTCTTCCTGTAATTCTAACTGAGACTTTATTAAAGGAAAGAGATTTATAAGGACAAAATGTGGCATTAGGACCTTCCCACCTGGGAGCCTGTCCAGAGCCATATTTCATCCATGTAATCTCATGTTCAGTCCATCACTTATGTTTGGCTAAATCATTTTGCATGGATTGGAATTCAAAGAGATTTTGACATATTGAAGATGTAGCTTGAAACAAAGAAGCGGCAGTTCAGGAGAGGTGAGGGCTGGGAATGACAAAGAGGTAGGGATCAGCTGCAGTGCCAGTGCAGATGGGAACAGCTGGTGGAGGAACAATTCTGCAGGGAATCACAAATTACATGTCAGTAATTGTTACTTCATGTTAAAAAACAATAAATAACAACAAAAGCACTCTGAAATAAATACTTTAGGGCAAGTAATGTACTGAGATACATGGAGAGGATGTCTAATAATCTTTCCAGATTAGCCAAGACTCGGGTAGATTTTTTTTTGTACTTCAGCAGTTATGAACAAGAGAAAGTTCTGAGGACACCCATTAGAGAGGCCAGGAGCGCAGCAGACATGGTCATTGTAGGAAGCTGGAAAGTATGGAATGGTTTTGGAAGAGAGAAATGGATTATTAACTTCACATCTATGAAATGTAACAGTGGGTTAGGATGCTCAAACCTGCTGTTGTCACAGCCAAGAGGAGCAAAACTTGAATGTCAAAAGTTAAAAATGCCTTAAGTGCATTGCTGGACAAAGTCCAAGGGATATTGTGCATCTCTGGAGATGCCAGGAGGATATCTCCACAATCCCTCTCTGTGAATCTAGGAGAAAAAAAGTCATTACCACTCATTCTCTGCATTGATTTTTTTTTTTTTTTTTTGTCTACAGTGACCTTGGTGCTGCTAGCTTTTATTTATGCTCCTCAGGGCACAGGTTGGATCAAGCAACTAGAGTTTTAATGAAAACTGCCTGGGTGTATGTGTGGTGACATTTGGTTTCTATTATTTTCATGGCTTCTGCTGATTGTCAATCATCCCACTACCCTCTCTCCTCCCTGCCATGCTCTCAATCCTCCATCCCATGTTGGGGTCCAACTGTTGGAGCCTTACCCCATGTTGGACCTTGTGTATCTTTGCAACCAAGACCAAATAACTTGTTAGTGGGCTCACAACCTCCTCACAGTCATGTTGGCTTGAAATCAAAATCATCATTACTTGACAGCAGAGCTTAATGTGGGACCACTGAACCTGCCCTGCCTGGCTGGAAAACACTTCATGATGTTCAGAAAGTGTGTGGATGTGGCACATGGGGTCATGGGTTAATAGTGGGCTTGGCAGTGCTGGGTTAATGGTTTAACCTGATGATCATAGAAGTATTTTCCAATATAAAAGATTCTTTCATTCTACTATTCAAGAGTAGGCTTCATGTAGCTGTTGCAGAGATCAATGGAAAACACCCTATTCAGGGCAGGACCAGGACTTGACCAAACAGAGCAGAGTACAGCCAAGAATGACCCCATTGAATTGCTAGCATGTTAGTTAGGGCTTTTTTGCAATGCCAAATTAAATTATTACTTAATATAAACATTTTATGAACTGCTACAGGAGGTGAATTATTTATGGGATGGGAAAGAATGCTTTTTCTGAGGCTTTCTGCTCTGTCAGTTGCAATAAGTATCAATCTAAGAGTGTGTTTAAAGCCTGCATGCTCTGCCTGAGAGACAAGAACTCTGCATTTTTCCATCATCTCTCCTCTCAATTAAATAACTGCTTAATACATTTGTCTCTAACATGTTTTATTTTTCGATTAAGTTTGGAACAACTCCAAAGGAAGAAGTATTTGCAGATCGCCTCATTTTCAAATGAGACAAAGTGTTTACCCAGCAGGATACAAATGGCTTGGAGGGGCTGACATTTGCTGTGTGCACGAAAGTGCATTGTAACAACAAATCCTCCTTCTAGCTCTTCACAAAAGACATATAAAAGTGGTGCTTCTATTTTTTAGTTCCTAAATTTACTGCCTGGGAGCTTTTCTTTCTTAAAAAAGGGTTGCTGTGCACACTTATGTGTGCTGGCAGCTGGGTTTGTCAGGTAGGTCTGGCATGGGTGGTGCATGAAGATTATGCAGTGAATAAATACTTTTATTCAGTTCCATGTTAATGGTGCCTTTCTTGGGAAGTGGGTTTCCATGATCCAGATATATTTTTAAGGCTATTTACAGCCACATTATCCTCTAAATAATCCTCTAGACCAGGTGTCTTTGTCCACATGAGCATCAGTGCAGCACTGTCTCTAAGCAAGTGGCCCATTTGCAACCTCCTCCAGATGTTTCAGGATGGGCCTGGAGGTGCCAAAAGACCCCAGGACATCAGATCGGTCATAACATCCCATCAGCTTCACAAATCACCACCATGCAAGATACTCCCTGAAATGGGAATAGGCTCTGAATCTCTTGAGTGTTTCTGTGGTTTTCTCCCATCCTGTGCAGCTCTCCAGGCTTTAACTGCTGCACACAATATTTCTACAGTGCTTTTGCTAGCACAGGCAGCTGTGCACATAGCCTGGGATTTTCTTTCTCATGCATGTGTGAATGTTGTGTCTCCCTGATGTTTTTGGTATGCTCAGCATGATGCTTTTGATGGAGCACAGTAGGCCCCTCTGGACACAAGCACCTTTGATATAAAGACACAACCCATTTGGTCTGAGCTTTGCTTTCAAAGCTTTATACTCTGCGCAAACACTGGCGGAGCCCTTGGAAATAACCAATTAATTATAAAAAACCTTCTTCCACAACATGCTTTCTCTCTGTTTTCCATATAATGCTTTCCTACAGTCATCCTTAGCCCTTCTTATCGACGGCTTTGGTGTGGACAGTGTGGTACCTGCAGAGACCACTGGTTGCTTAGTTCACTCATACCAGTCCTTGTTTTTAAGTAATTAGGAGGAGATTTCACAACAGAGCCATCTATTCCAGTGCCTTCTGCTGTGTCTTCCCAAGGCAGTTTTGGTGGTCCACTATTTACAGATTTGGTACCATGGGACTAATCAAGTTGTTACAGAGCTGGAGTCAGTGAGTCCTCCCCATTGCATTATTGATGTTTAAGTGATCCTGGCAGTTTCCCAGGCTTGGGGTAGAAAAATGCGGAGCATTTTTTCATTCCCTACTGTTCATCTAACTTCTGTGTCTCCTTCTGGTAGGAATAGCTTCTAAAGAAAGATATATTAACTGGAAGTGGAATGAATTGAGTGTTGCACTGTTAAAAGTGATAAACTTTAATTGCTCTCATTCTGCTCTTCATTACACCAACACAGTCCCAGTGACTTGTGCTGGTGTGTTGTATGTTTTCCTAAGAAGATTCATGGGCATGCTAACTTTGTCTCCTCCCAAAGAAGCTTTCCCAACTCCCAGTTCTCCCACACTGTCCCATGAAATTCTCTGCTCATCCCACTTTAGTCACAGAGTCACAGAAGGGTTTGGGTTGGAAGACACCTTAAAAGACCACCCAGTTCCACCCCCTGCCATAGACAGGGATACCTTCCACTAGAGCAGGTTACTCCAAGCCCCATCCAGCTTGGCCTTGGACACTTCAGGGATGGGCAGCAAAAGCTGCAATGGGCAACCTGTGCCAGGGCCTCACCACCCTCACAGGGAGAAATTTCTTCCTAATATCTAATTTAAATCACCCTTTTTTCAGTTTAAACCCCTTCTGCCTTGTCCTAGATTTTCATGGTGCTTTTTAGAGCAACCTTCCTCACAGCACCCAGGGCAATTTCAACGGAATAATCCACATTTCCTCTCCAGTAACTCCACATATATTATGCAAACTCTGCACCTTGATGTCTACAGCACAAACCAATTTTATAACAGGATTTTGCAGCCTTTGCAATAACACAGTATTTAAGGGTAAAGATGGGAGGGGAAATCCAACTCAGCCTTTCTCTTAGCTCAGTAATCCTTTATCCTAAGATCTTTGCTCAAGCCTCAGCTCTCTTCTTTCATCTACTTAGTTCCCACCCAGATCTGTTATGGTTTTTTTTCAGTTAAAAATAATTACAGAATCTTAATTTCAAGTACAGAAACATTCATTGGCAACATTGCACAGGAGGGCATCCGCTAACAAGCGGTATTCAGTCAAAGGCAGTGACTGGCTTGTCACTTTTGAATGTGTAAAAAATCCTTTAGATTCATTATATATATATATATATATATATCAGATTTTGTAAGGAAATAGGACAACCTCAAATACACACACATAAGCATGGCAGAGGCGGGTGATTGGACCAAATGTAGGTTAATCTGCATTCATCCACATCTGTATTGCATTATTCAAGGCTGTGTAGTTGTCACATTACCCATGTTGTGTGTAGCACTTTTCACTGTCCCTGACTTGTGTTACACACTTGGGACATAGTTGGAAACAGGGAAATGTAGCCCATCAACCTGCAGAAATATTTGCTGTGGAATAATCATCATGTTGGATCTGGTGCCCCAGTGGATGTATTTCTGCCAGAGTAGTTATTGCAAAGAATATGTGTGACAATACTTTTATTACTATGCATTTTATATACTATATGTAAACATTTATATAGTATATATAAAATGTATGTATTTTATTAGTATTATATTTTTAATATCATTTTTTTTTGTATAATAAATATAAACCATTACCTGATCTGTGCAAGCTGATCTAGTTGAAAATATCCCTGCTTATTTCAGGGAAGGTGGACTATATGGTCTTTCCCTTCCAAACTAAACCATTCCATGCTTCCATGATTTTAAACCTCTGGTCAGTGGGAGTGCCACTAGAAGATATGCATGCCTTGAGGATGGATAAAGCATCATGGATTTGAATTCTCCTTCTATTTCCAAGAACAAGATATTATGCACCAAAAGCATATATAAATAAAAGTTTGGATTATATGTCTGTATTTGTCTTTGTACACTAAAATGGGAAAAAATTGGGTTTCTTTGGACCCTAAGCATGTGTCTGTGTGATTTGCTTTCACAGAAGGTACTTTGGGCTTAGAGGCTCTGGGATGTTAAATCATAAGATCACTTACATGGCGCCTGGTTGTTGCAAGAACACTAAGTTCAGTGATCAAGCAGAAAACAAGAGGTTATCCTGGCTGCTTGGCCTCTGAGCTGAGCTGCAAGCTTGTCTATCCTGTAGGCATCCATTGTTGTGAGAGTAGTTAGAGCTGGGACCTCACATCAGTATCTCCCTCATCTCTGCAGGTCGCTGAAGGTGGACACAGGGATAGTGCCAGGTGACTGCAGAGTTAGATGATGAATTTACCTGCCATGAGCAGCATGGACAGAAGAAGTAGGCAGTATTCAAAACACTCTCTGCATTGGACTTTCAGCCATGTGTCACTGCTCCAGCCCAGTGCAAGGAAAAACTCAATTACCACAGGGTCAAGATTCTGGGAAGACCTTGGAACCTCTTCTAGTACTTAGAAGTACTTACTCCTCTCTCCAGGAGAGACAGAGAGGGACTTTAGACAAGGAGTGACAGGATGAGAGGGAATTGCTTTACACTGACAAAAGGCAGGGTTGGATGGGATATTGGGAAGAAATTCCTCCCTGTGAGGGTGGTGAGGTCCTGACACAGCTTGCCCATTGCAGCTGTGACTGCTCCATCCCTGGAAGGGTTCAAGGCCAGGCTGGATGGGGCTTGGAGCAAGCTGGTCTAGTGGGAGGTGTCCCTGACCATGGCAGGGGGCTGGAATTGGATGGTCTTTAATGATCCTTCCAACCCAAACCATTTTGCAATTCTGTGATATTCTGGATATTAACTTTGCCTTGGGACTTGGTTTACTGCTTCTTTACTTAGCAGTCAAAGTATTTGTTCCTCAGTGTCTCCTCCATGAATGTCCATGGGAATTCCTATTAATAACCTCCCTTTTCCTAGCATCTGCCTTTTGCTCACTTTGGACTTGTAAAGTATTTGAAACCAGGTGACTACTTCGTCTATGAAAGCCCACACTGGAATTGCCTTCATATATTAACTGAAACTCAGATTGTTATGTCTTAGTTTTGAGACAAATTTAGGAGAGGACCCTCTTCTAAAGAGTTGTCTCCTCTAAAAGGGTTACAACAGTCACTTTCCACCAATCGGAAATTAATGTTAATGGTGAAAGTGAAAAAAAACCAAACAAATCCAACAGTTTATTAACAAACAGAATGCCTGCAAGGCAAGGGGGAAAAAAGTAACTGCTAAATATTAAAGTGTCAGACTTTACCCCCCCACACACACCGGAACAAAAACCCCAGACACCAGGAAAAATACCCGTTCACAACATGGAGTACAAAATAGTTCTGACTTCTCTCTCCGGATAAAAATCCAAACAGAAGCCTCACACAGCAGTTTGAGCAGCAGATGAAAATTTGGTGACTGTTTGGTATCAGCCTCCTCTGCATGGCAGACTGAGCAGCCTGGCTGGAGCCTGTTGGTGTGCTTTCTCTCCCTGTCTCAGTTTCCCAAAGTTTGGGGGCTGGAATGAAGCTCCCGCTGCTGCCGGTCATGCTTCTCTGGTCTCAGACCAGCAGCTGTTCACTTCACCTCAAAGGCAGATGAAAGATTGCTCCTGCAGTTTCTCCAAGGCCAGGGAAGGAAAAAGGTTCTCTCCTGGGCCAACAAAAAAACCAAGCTAGCCAAACAAAACCAAACCACACAGGTCATGGAACGCCTCGCTAGTAAGTCTTTGAAAAAAGTGGCCGAAGAGCCCAAAGTTCCCCATTCCCAGCTCTGCACACACCCAGTCCTGGGCCTTAAAGATACATCAACCAACATTTTGGGCATAAAGGAGAGGATCGTGAGGTAGACCATCATCATAAATCACTCCAAGATATATGACTACCTAATTTCTTCATTTTTCATGTAAATAGTTCAATTTTAGGACACCTGCCCAATCAGCATTTACAGGATATTGAAATACATTCATATAGTAGCTACTGCAGTGAGGAGCAAATAATATTGCCCAAATCATCGATGGAATGGCAAAAAAAATTAGCTGCTATTTAATTTTCACCATCTTTCTCCTTTACTCACTTTACTGGTTAATCTATTTCTACTCCCATGTGAGTAACTACAGTCATGCAGACTAGAAACAGAATCTAAGAACAACAATAAGGAAGAAGGGAAGTAATGATTCCTTGAAGGGAGCAGCAAAATACAGCAAGTCAAATTATATTGCTGCGACAGAAAAGTTACTTCCTGTCAACAGTGATATCCTGACCTTTCTCCAGGGAGACCCATCCTTCTGTATCCATGATTTGGATAGTAATTGAGGAAATTCAGACAAAATCTTACTTGTGGTCCCAGGCACCACCCATCTCCATCTTTTGCCTCAAGGGCAGACCTCACAGTTCCCATGCAGTGGACTGCAGCATCACCTATTGGAGAAGGGGCCAGATTTAGGAAACAGGAGCTGGGGATGGGCTCAAGCAGCTTCAAAGCAGAGCTTCCCATAAAGTCTGGGAAGGAAGGCTTCCCCAGCAGTCCCTGACCAGCACTATGAGAGTAATTGGAGTTGCTGAACTTCCCCCTAACAGTGTGAAAGGACACCGGCACAGGTTTCCAGGGAAGATGTTGCTATCCCATCCCTGAAAGTGTTCAAGGCCAGGCTGTGTGGGATTTGGGGCAACCTGGTATAGGTGGAAGGCATCTGTGCCCATGGCAGGGAAATTGGAGTTTTAAGGTCCCTTCCACCATTCTAGTATTCTATTAATTGACCAGAGGTGCTGTCAGTGAGATTCACTTGTCCTGCATCTCCTTGGGCAGTTGCTCTTTGATTCTTTAACCAACCATCTGTCCTGTCTTTGCTGAAAATTGATGCCTTTGGCTTCTCTCCTCATCCTGCTGCTGGATCTCCATCAAGGACTAATGACATTGAGTTTGTGAAATGCAATGACTTTATTTGACCTTAAAAAGCTTCATTTTCCTAGGTGTTCATTAGCACATTTTGCTGCAATAGGTTCTCCTCTTACAAGTCACATCATGGATTCACATGGGTTCATTCATAGATTTTGCAGAATGAAGATCTGATTCAGGAAGTTGTTTACTGTCCATATTTACATCTATGGAACAGCTAAGGGCCACTAAAAATGTGTTAAAGTTTTCTGATGAACTGACATAATGCACTTTTAGTTCACCTGCAATTTGTATCTTCAGACACTTTATATGAGGTGTGAAAACATCTCTCTGCCAAGAATCCCACTAGAACCAAAGGCTCACAAGGCCATCACATGAGGGGTGTTCAGCCTTGACACAGGCTGCCCAGGGCAGTGGTATAGTCCCCATCCTGGAGAGACTTGACAGATGGATTTAGTAGGGACAGATAGATATAGCACTTGGAAACATGGGTTAGTGTGGGCTTGGCAGAGCTGGGGGACTGGTTGGACTCAATGATCTTAGAGGGCTTTTCCATTCTTAAAGATTCAGTGATTCATTTTTGCATGAGGATGAGCAGAGGCAGGCAGCTGCCAGTTTCTCTGCATCCCATTAGATATTTGAATTACTTCATTGCGTTCACCATGAATTACACTAAAAAGTCTTCGCACTTCGAAAAGAATTTCCAGTGCTACGTTGTCTTTGCAATTTCTTCCACTTTTCATAACATGATGGTTTCTTCTCAAGGGTTTTTATCCCTGGGACCCTAATAGATGAGCCTATTTAATTCACATGTCTGTATTTCTGTGCAGTGGTGTGTGTTGTCTTGAACAGAGAGTCAGATATGGGATGCTCTTTGGCCCAGCAAACTCTCAAAAGAGCACTTTGGCTCTGTTATGGTTTGAGTGAGTGTGTTAGGCAAGCCCTGCCTTAGTTTCAGATTTTTGGCAGCAGCTTTACTCAGGTGACTCACAGCTAAATTGCTCTGGGTTGCAAATTCTTAAGAATGGCCAATCAGGTCTATTATAAAATGAGTTATTCTTGAAGAGACAGGAGCTTAATGGATGAAAGGCCTTAAACAGGGTTACTTACTGCACAGGATAAAACAAAGGATTACTACTAGATAACATAAAACAGTGCACGATATAAATGTACCTGTATTATAGCTGGCAGAGAAACAATATAGATCAGGAGTCAGTGTAATTTGCCACCAATTGATGATGGGGTACACAGAGTCATATCACTCAACCCCCAGGGGAGTAACCATGAAAGTCAGCATCTCAACGCTGGGGAGAAGACCCCACACATTCCAAGGACTGTGCAGATCTCTGCTTTGTGAAGATATGGTGTAGCTTTTGTAGTTTGTAAAGTGAAGTGTCCGTCAGTCAGAAATTCCAGCTTGTTGTCCCACATCTGCTCCCACAGCAACGTTTACTGTCAGCTGAAAGCATCAATCCTGTGGCACCAGAATAACTTGCTACGAGGCAAAACTGTCTTTCACCAAGGCTTATGTGGTGCTTTACTCAGAGCAAGATGCCCTGAGTTGTTGCACCAGGTAATAAACAACAGATAAGCTTTCTGGTGGCAGGGACAGAAGTCCTGCTGCAGGCTCTACTCATGCTGTTCTGGTTCCTTCAGCCTATCTAGATCTGCCTGTGGCAACACTTTTCCCAATCCTACAGCACTCCGTTGCTTTGTTTGTTAACTGCGTGGCAAATTTTACAGTTTTCTGTCCTTTTGGAGGAAAAGGGGACTGAGTTACTGCTCCTAGACCAACCCACTGGAGAATAGACATGCAGGCAATTAAATGGGATGTTGGCAGAACTTTGACCTGATCCTGACCCATTTTCCAGGGGTGAACATGGCATTTACAGATGGATTATTTCTGCAAGCAAGCTGAGGCTATGATCACCCTGGGAGCTTTTCCAGCAGGCTGAATGGGCTGGCTTCCTTGGTGACACCAACACTGAGTTCATCATCTGTACAGGCTTAAGCATGTATGGAGACAACATGGAAACTACTATATGGAATGGCCAACATGTGTCCCTTCCTTAGCAGGACTCACAAGTTTATAATACACAGGGAAATTCAGGGTGGTATAAACTGGCAGATTTCCACAGGATTGTGGTTCACACCAGGAGGTCTCAGTATTGTTTGGTTTAACCTCTCTCCAGATCCCCAGATACACCTTTTCCTGGTTTCTGGGATTTCTGATGTGGGATCTCCCAGTGTTAGACTCCCCAGAGTCCATGCTGTTCTCTTTGGCACGTCTTTACCTGCCAGAAGATAGGGATGGCTGTGGGCTCCTGGGCTGTTGCAGATGGTGATGGATATCTTCTATCAGGCTCAGAGTATGTTCCCACTGTGGCTGGGGACCACAGGGAGCTGGCTGCAGGCTGGAGAGCAGATCTAAGATGAAGGCAGCAGTGGAAAGGAGGAAACAATCCTGGGGGTGTTGGTGTTTACTCTGAGGTCTGCAAAGTTGATTTTTGTGTGGCAAAGCTGCCTAGATGTGCCACTTAGTATGAGTGTGAGGATTTATCTCACACTTTTGCATCATACATGCACCTGTCCATGCTGGCTGGGATGTTACTCTTAGAGTTACTCACCCACAATGATGCATCTCACTCGGCTCTTTGGCCCTCTGCAGTGTTCACCATCACCTTCAGTGCTGGTTTTGTGACGTTTTAATCATGACAGCCTGCACAATAATTCTCCGTCCTTGAAAGCCCATATTCCGTGGTCCTCAGCAATGCAATATCCATTCTTTGGGGGCTGCTGACTCAAACACTTTTTATAAATGGATGGCAACATGGTTCTGCTCTGCCAAATGACTTGGTTTCATCCTTTCCAGTACATTGATTGTCTTGCTCATAACCTCCTTCATCCAGTGCTAAAGTCACCTTCTTGAAGGCTCAGTACTTTTCTCCTCTTCTTTGTGCCAGTGCTGTGCTTGATGAGCTCTCTCCAGGGATGTTCAGAGATACTGGTCCCTCCCCATACTGCTTACATTCACTCCATTGTCCATTGTCCAAGTTTCAAAGTAATTCATTCATATATTTCACATTGTTTTAATCTTTGTGCACAATTGTCTTATCCAAACAGACTTGTTCTCTGGACATATGTTTATGTATGTGTGTGTGTGTGTGTGTGTGTGTGTGTGCGCGTGCATGCATATCTGCAAGTCTCAGAGGTTGATTATTGTTTGGGCAAAAAAATAATCTTGGCCGCCAGGAGCCTCTTCGTACCATTCACAGCCTCACTGAAGCTTTACAGTAAATTATTGTGTACAAGATAATAGCACAGGCATTAGAGCATAAATCTGTCATTAAGCCTCCATGTAGGAGTTGGAGATGGGGCACTAGATGCATCAGGCAGTGACAAGGGTGCTCTTACACTTGCATGTTGACAAGACCATTGAAAACAGGAGCTGGTTGGAACTGACCTTTTAACTAAAGGAGGCTGGGATGGAAAATGGAATTAAATGGCTGAATCACAGAATCACAGACTGGATGGGGCTGGAGGGGACATTGAAGATCATCTTGTTCCAGCCCCCTGCCATGGGCAAAGATACTTTAAACTAGACCAGGATGCTCTGAGCCCCATCCAACCTGGCCTCGAATGCTTCCAAGGATTGGGGCAGCCACAGCTTCTCTGGGAAACCTGTGCCAGGGCCTCACCATCCTCACAGGGAGGAATTTCTTCACAATATCCCATGTGACCCTGTCGTCTGTCAGTGGGAAGCCATTCCCCTTGTCCTGTCACTCCAGTCCCTTGTCTAAAGTCCGTCTCCAGGGACTTGGAGCCTCTTTAGGCACTGGCAGGGTCTCTAAGGTCTCTGAGAGCCTTCTCCAGGTGAAAACCCTCAGCTCTCCAGCCTGTCTCCAGAGCAGAGGGATTCCAGCCCTTGCAGCACCTCCACTGCCTCCTCCAAACTCATTCCAACAGCTCCAGTCAGTATCTTAGGGGGCAGGGGACATGCTGTGTTGCAGTAAAATATCAGGCAAAGCAAGAAATTACTGCGCCTCAGAATTTCAGGTTTATTTCTCTGCGAGGCAAGAGCACATTGCACTGTTTATTATTGCATGAGGGACCTCAGCATGGGGCAGCATTCCTTTGCTGCTGGAAATGGGCTAGGAGGCAGGTTTTGGCTCTTGCAGAGCAGTAACCATTGCTCAGGCTTTAAAATCAGTTATTTGCAGGAGGATGCACCTGTTTATGCTGACTCCAAATGTATTTATTTCTGTTTACATTAGAAAAGAGAACAGCTTTGGGATCAAAACACGGACCTGCTCCTCAACTGAGCAACCTTTTCTGAGAAGAATTTGCCTGGAATCCATGTAGTCCAGTGTCTGGCCAATCACAGCCAGAACCAGACAACTAGAGGGGGGCTAGAGGAGATTCCTACATCATGGAATATCTTGTGCTTTGGCTCATGGTTTATAGGGAGCAGTTAAATGCTGAAAACAGCTCTGAATATTCTTGATATCCATCTAAACAGCCATGACTTAATTAAATCTCATTATATACTGAAGTTCAGTGTCCTCCTTTGGCATTGAATTCAACCAGCCATTATTATGAATTTTGGGTTTCCCACTACTTCATTTCACCAAACTCTCTTTTCCTGTTTTAAGAGCAGGAGAATACTTAAGAGTATGTGACACTGTATTGCAGAAAGGCAAAATAATTTGAAAATCCCAGACATATTTACATATTTTCTGATTAGTTTGGCTCAAATAGCTCAAATATATATATATATATATATATATATATATATATGTATGTATGTATGTATGTATAATTTTTGTTGGTTTTTTTTGTTTAGAGAAATGTTAAAGAGAAACTATTTCAGATGTTCTGGAATAGTCCTTGTGAAGCACTTTGATGTTTTGCCTCATAAAAGGATTCATAGTCTTTGGTGTTGTCCTGAGTAGAATAAAGGGAGAAAATTGGATGAAAAAGAATTAAAGAAACTGAAAAAATAAAGTTTCATTTTAGAATTAATTAAAATTTTTACCCCTAATATTTTGTAAAGTTTTCTCTTTTTTCAGTGAAAAATCTGAATATTTTTCCTCTTTCATCGAGATGTACTTTTCCAGATTAAGCTGGAAATATCCTTCCTGTTCAGGACTCCACCATGAAATGCCCCAATCTCCTTTTTCTGTATTATTCATTATTTTGTGTGTGTACATCAAGAAGAGGGAATTGGCCTGGCTCAGTGCCAGCAGAGCTGCTGTCAGCAAAATACATTGAACACACTGTGCTGCTGCTGCTGAGCAAATGTAGCCTCTCTTTAAAGTCCTTCAAAGAAGGTGGAAGCTTGAAGTGGTTAAACCTTGCTCCTTCCTTCCTTCCTTCCTTCCTTCCTTCCTTCCTTCCTTCCTTCCTTCCTTCCTTCCTTCCTTCCTTCCTTCCTTCCTTCCCCCTTCTGTCTTTCCTTTGTCCTCAGTAGATAAAGGCAACCTGTGCCTTCACAGGACTTGAAAATCATCTCCAGAGACAACTGGGAGCTCATTTCAAGCCCAGTGTGCCCTGGCTGGGCTGAAAGAGGCTGTTCAGGTCACCTTCATCTTGTCACCACTTTCAGCAGTCCTCAGTCAAAGGGAAAGTGCAATTAAAACAATCAGAGTGGACAAAGCCTCGCGCAAGAGCAGTGTGGTGTTCACTGATACGTGTGGAGAGCAGGCTTGGCTTTAATGGATATGGATCAGGCCACCACCTCCCCAGGCTACTGTCATCTAAGATCTGCTGCCTTTGTATTTGTAATGCATCTGCTCTTGTGTTCTCATCAGGTCTGTAGATAGATAAGCTCACTTTACCCTCACTGGGAAATTTTCCTGTTGAGTGTGGCTTGCAAAAGTTCACCTGATGCCTGATAATACTCTTTTTCACTGAGCTTTATTTCAAGTTCCATTTCAGGTATTATTCTTTGTAAGGCTGGGACCAGAACTAGGCAGAAAATTAGGAGACATGTAATTTGCTGGTATTTCAACCCTCCATTTAATGCAAAGAGAGCAGTTCTTAAAATCTTCCTCAGTGAAATTAAGAGCATTTAAAATCCCTTGGATGAAGAATTCATCAGAGCTGGACTAAGCTGTGCCAGTTGGTTACATCCAGACTGGAGCTGGTCCATGGTTCATACTTGTTGCTTGAGCAAAGGTTTAAGTGAGCTGTGAGGCCAACCTCTTTTAGGATGGGTTCTAGCACATTCCTTGAATACTTCAGGAGCTAATTTGGTGTGCAGAATTCTTCGAAGGTCCAGACACCACTATGACCTTCTGTTCTGAAAATAAGGGGAAAGCAATATTTTCAGGGCTTATTTCAGATTACAGAATGTATTTGTAACTTTTGGGCACCTTCCCCAGAAACTGCCCTTGGAATGTTAAATAATAATGAGGGAAGTGTCAGAATGACAGGATCTTTCTCCAAACCAGCATAAGTTTTAGTATTGCAGGAGTAACAAATATGGTACCTTAGAGTACAGATATTTTTAGTATACCCAGAATAATTTTTTGTTTTAAAGTTAACTCTTAAAGCTGCTAATTTTCCTCTCACTTCTTCACTGCATATAAGAAGTATTTAAATGTATAACACAACATCTCTGAGTGAGGTAAAGATCCTAGAGATTCAGGCCAGTTCCAGATGATAGAATCATAGAAAGGTTTGAGTTTGAAAGGACCTTAAAGACCAACTCCCAACTGCCTTAAGAGAGTGTAGGTGTGCCATGCGCTCTTTGGACAGCACGAGGTCATGGTGACACTGAACAGTGTCAGACAGACATTTGAGTGAGAATCATCAGACCTGGAAGGGGGGTTTGGGTTACCTTCCTGAGACATCCCCTTCATCCCTACCAGCAAAAGAGATGCAGACCCCAAGCAGGGCTCCTGCCTCCTCTTTCATACTCTGCATTAGGAAATTCCCTGTGCCTGACACTCAGGTATGGTGATCCAAGTTGCAAGGTTGCTAGCACACTCTTGGTTGCAATTCTGACCCGTTGCAACTGATGCTTTTCCAAGCAATTGTTGGGTTGGACATTCCAAGGGCACTTCCCAATAGGTTGTTTTCCCTCACTCATCTGTGCTAAAGATGGAGACTTAGGAATTAGTTCTCACTAACCATGTTGAGTTTCTGTGCACTGATGCAGTCAGCAGAGGATAGTCTGTGTCTATTCTATTAACATTATTTAAAGTTTGTGTTGTCTGAATATCACAATAGGCTTTGAGACCAGCCTGTTTCACCAGCTGTAACTATAGCAAATGGTCAGAGGTTCTCTCCTCTGCATTCCCTGGGTGGCAGATATGGAGAACTGGACACACTGGCTGTTTCAGTGATCTAGTGGGAAGTGTCCCTACCTGTGGCAGGGCAGTTGGAATTATATGATTTTAAAAGTCCTTTTCAAATCAAACCAGTCTGATTCTATGTATGTGGTAACAATGGGGAGTGGCTTGTCCATCCCAGGTGTGGTAGGACTCCATATGAATGTGGCCCGCACTGTCACATACTTAAAGGGACCAGTTGTAGTGTATTAGCTGGTATAGAAACATTTGCCTGAAAAGGATTTAGATTTAGATTTAGATTTAGATTTAGATTTAGATTTAGATTTAGATTTAGATTTAGATTTAGATTTAGAATGCAAACATAGAATCACAGAATGGTTGGGGTTGTAAAGGACCTTTAAAGGTCATCTTATTCCAACCCCCCTGCCATGAGCAGGGACAACTTCCACTAAATCAGGTTGCTCCAAGCCCCATGCAACCTGGTTTTGAATTCTTCCAGGGATGGGGCAGCCACAGTTTCTCTGGGCAACCCGTTACCACTAGATGTGCTGTGAATCCATGTGACATGCTGGCACTTAGAATTTCTTTGTCAACAAGGTGTGGTATTTCTAGATTGATTGCCTTCTGTCCTCCATTTCCAGAGGCTGTGGCTGAGCTATTCCAGAGCTGGTAGACAACAGTGTATCAGTGCACATACACCTAAGAATGGCTGCTGTTCTATTATTGCCTGCAAAGGCTCATCTTGGAAGACAAAGTAGTTAATGTTCAAGTCCAATCACCAAGAACAGTGGAGCTGGGTACTCACAGAATCATTACATCTGCATTCAGACCAGCAAAGCAAGGATGGAGACAAGCAGTCTCATTTCTTACAGTCAGATGAGACTGATTGTTGCATTAAGAGCCCAACTGTGTTGCAGAAATGCATTCCCTGACAGCCCACAGGGAGGACAACACTTTTCTGTGTCTTTTCTGCAGAGATCACAGGGGGTGGGGGGAAAGCCTGTCACTTTCTGCATGTTTATATCTGCATAATACATCTGCTAATGAAGTTTGCAGGCACTATTGTAACAAATATCACGCTGCTTCAGAGCTCACTTCTATAGAAAGCAGCAGACTATGAGCAGCAGAACGAATAAGTCCTGGTTTGTGTTCCACCTTTAAAACACACTCCCTACACCCACACTACAACAGCCTTGTCCTTTGTCTCTAGTTCTGTAGATGCAACCTGTGCTTGGTCTTGCTGGTTGACCTGGTGATCCGTGGGGGCTGGTTGTTCAGCTGTCCTGAGAATGAGTGAGAAATATGAATTTCACCTCTTTCCCTCAGCTGCAGAACATCATTTGGATGTTCCCCAAGTGCCTGTTCACTGATCTTGAGGAAAGCTGTTGTGATTTCCACCTCTGAGATTTCTCCTTCTGCCACAAATACAATAGAAAATAGCTAATGGGTTTTGAAGTCACTAGGAAAGAAATCTGAGAGACAGATGGGCAGAGAGAATTAGTCTACCATTTTATTTATTTCCACATACTGAAAATATATAGTCTACTTTGGAACAAAAGTGGATCCTAGGGAGAAACCTCTTCTGAGGAGTTTAGGATGAACTTTGTCATTCTGTCTTGGTTTGAACCAATTTAGAGGAGAATGCTCTGGAATGAGCTGTCTCCCTTTATAGTTTCTAACAATAAGGAATATATTTTCCACCAATAAGGAACATAGATGAGTAGATAACTGAAAAAATAACAGTTTGCTAACAAACTGCAACGGGCAAAAATAAAAAACAAACACAAAATTGGTAAATCCCATGGACTGCCCCCAGAACAAAAAGAGACCAGCAACACACACACACACACACACACACACACACACACACACACACACACATATCAGCCAAGATGCTGCTCTGCAGTCATCAGTCAGAATGTGTGGCTTGAAGGACAAAGGGAAAGGGTCTCAGTCTTCCCCCCACCACCCTGCTCTGCCTTTTGGACAACTAGAGCTCCAACTGGTATTCATTCTCTGGGTCAAGGGGCTAGAACGTGCAGAAGGACATCGCCTTCCTTGCAGCAAGAGATGACAGGGCAGGCAAGGCATGGTGGCTGGGCTGGGACAAGTCATGGTTGTCTGTCCTCAGCCAGGACAGACAGATGACCTTTTGCAGCCTAGCATCCCTGCCTGAGCATCCTCTGATGACATTCACATGTCCATACTTAAGCTTTCCTGATCCTCTGGACTCAATACAGCTGAGTACATAGAAGTACATCCGAATATCCCCATTCCAGTTTGACAAATTTGGTTGAAGCTGATTAACATGTTCAAAAGTATTATGGGAAGGGATTGACTGGCAGCCCCCTTACACAGAGTTTTTTTCCCTAGTGTTGGGGGTTAGGTTTTCTTTTCCTTTTCTTTGGGGAATTTTCCTCTATTTCTTGTCCTAGAGATGGTGAATGGACCTCGATTTAAAAGACAAAAGATGTAGCCAGGGCCTTGGCACATCTTTGGAATTGTTCTGGGAGAGGGGGAGAAACAGTGTGGTGGTTTCTTGCCTTGGGTTGGGTCTGTTTTGTTGTTGTTGCTGCTGTCATTGATATTTGTCTGCCTTGTTATAAATATAAATATAATTATAAATATAAATATAAATATAAATATAAATATAAATATAAATATAAATATGTATTAGTAAAGAACTGTTATTCCTTTTCCCTTATTTTTTGCCTGAAAGCCCTATAATTTCAAAGTTATAATAATTAGGAGGGGATCATATTTTCCATTTCAGGAAGGTTCCCACCTTCTTAGGCAGACATTTGTCTTTTAAACCAGGACACCTAGTTAGCCAGGCTGAAAATTAACAATACAATCCAAAAGTGGTTAGGTGGAACAGGCAGGAGGTGCAGGGTCTGTAACTTAAGGGGGTTAATACCTTGGAAGTCCTGAAATTAAGACAAGATCTTGGAGCAACCTGGTTTACTGGAAGGTGTCTCTGCCCATGGAAAGGGGTTGGAATGAGATGAGCTTTAAGGTCCTGGCCAACTCAAACCATTCTGCAATTCTGTGATTTCCAAGGAAAGTTTACCCCTTTGCAGAGGGCTTTTATCAGCTCTGGTAGGATAGTGGTAGGATAGATCCTGGTTTGCATTGGAGTTTTAAGGATCTAAACATTGTCTTGGCCTATGTCTGAGCACAAGCCCCAAATTAGCAGCCCCTTTAGGGTTTCTCCTTCTCCATTCTAAGGTGAATGGTGAGCTTTAGAGAGAAATTGAAATGGCCTGGAAGATTGTTGGTGTTGTACTGGGAAGAACTACAAAAAACAAGAGAAAGAAGCTGTGGATGGGAAGCGGAATGTGTCCAGAAGATACTGATTCACACTTTCAACTGATTGGGGCTTTTTCTACCAGAAGCTGCATCTCTGTCCAAAAGAAATGAGAGGTGGCATTATTTTTTGCCCTGTAATTCAGGAATCCACTATCAGTTAACAAAGGGAAGCCATAGCTCACAATATATCGGATAAACTGCATTCCTTTCTCTGCTTGAGTTTACATCTTAGTTGGTATTGTGTTAATTAGTTATCTGTTAGTCCTATTTATCTGTTAGTATAGAAATAACAAAACTGTTCTGTCTAATAGGTGCAATATGGGTGGCATCATACTGATCTCTACTTTAAGGCATGGCTAAGGGGTGTCCAGGACTGGCTGATTTTAATAGATCACATTTCATTTTAATTTCTCATGATGCGTCAAAAGGTTTCGGATGAGGTAAAAAAGGAGTTGCTGGGACACAGTTTCTATGTAAACCTGATTGGATGGAGGCAAAATCCTTTCCACAGAGACTTGGTTGCACAATGCAGGACTCGATTCCCATGTTATCATTGCTCTCCTGTTGGTTTAATTCCTGAATCTTTCTCCTTTTTGATCTTCAGAAATGAGTTCAGAGCCTGGATAGATGTCAAACCCGTGAAAGCGATAAAAGCAAAGCCCCAGTACAAGCCACCAGAGGAGAAAATGACCCATGAAACCAGCTACAGTGCTCAGTTCAAGGGGGAAACCAGTAAGCCTTCTCCAGCTGATAACAAATACCTGGAACGCAGAAGGATACGCACTCTCTACAGCGAACCTTACAAAGAACCTCCAAAGGTGAGAAACACGGCAGAAGGGACCCAGGGCAATGCCTGCTTCTGGTGGGACATGTCCAACACAGTGAGGCTGGGCTGGACACTGCTTGCTGTCACTCCCCTTGTGTGGTATCCTCATTCCAACCAACAGGTGCATCTCAGGATCCACCTTGGAGATGGTGGTGAATAAAAAATTAAACGCATCCTGGCCACGTGCACTGCCAGCCCAGAAAGCCAGCAGGGTCCTGGGTTGATCCCACAGCATGGACAGGGATGTCAGGGAGGGGATTCTGCCCCCCTGTTCCATTCTGCCCCTCTGCTCTGTGAGACCCCCACCTGCAGTGCTGCCTCCAGCTCTGGGGTCCTCAGCACGGGCAGGACATGGATCTGTTGGACTGAGTCCAGAAGAGACTACGGAGATGCTCCAAGAGATGGAGCACCTCTGTTTCGGAGACAGGCTGGGAGACCTGAGGATGTTTATCTTTGAGAAGAGAAGGCTCTGGCGAGACTTCAGAGCCCCTGTCAGTGCCTAACAAGGCTTCAGGAGAGCTAGAGAGGGACTTTGGACAAGGGCCTGGAGTTACAGGACAATGGAGAATGGCTTCCCAGGCAGGATTAGAAGGGATATTGGGAAGAAATTCTTGGCTGTGAGGATGGTGAGGCCCTGTGGCTGCCCCATGCCTGGAAGTGTCCAGTGCCAGATTTGAGGGGGCTTGGAGCAACCAGGTCTAGTTGATCTAGAAGATGTCCCAGCCCATACAGGGGGTAGGGAATGAGATGTTCTTTAAGGACTCTTCCAACCCACACTGTTCTATAATTCTATGGGCTCTAGGACAGCTTGAGGCACTTTGGAGACAATAATGCCCTATGCCAAACTGTAAAGAAGTGAGGGTAGGGCCAAGATGAAGAGGTTTTTCTGTTGTCATTTCCTATGTGATTATCCAGACAGCTTTTTCTTCCTCCCTTCAATATTTTAGGAGCCCCACCTTACTTATGCCAGGAGCCAGATGTCTGTCATTAATTCAGATAATTCCACAGATTCTGACAGTATGCACTTCTGGCTTTTATCAGATTGAGAACATGTGTTGAGGAGGACCTGAGCTGAAATGTCTTCCAGCCTTGTTTTCTAGGACCAGCAGAGGATCTGCATATAGAAGGAGTGAGTCTATGAAGTTTTAAATGGAGGACCATAAGTTGTTCCCTAAGTTGATGAGTGCTTAGATCTGTGAGGATTGAGAGGGATTGCAGGGCAAGCATGTAAGAGAGGAAAGCTTCTGCTCTCCCTCAATTTTTGTGACTGTCCTTCCTATTTTGGTGGTGTAGAAACAAGACATTGTTGTGGAATTTGCTCATGTGTCTATTTGTGTTCTGCACCCCAGGTATCCCAAAGTAATTTTTCTCCATTTTGGGAAACTGTTAAGGACAAACAGAGGAGTCCCCTCCTGCAAGAAAGATGGAGACTTACAGCAGCCTCTTTGTCCTGAGCATCATTTCTCTGTTTCCAGCCCAGAGAGAGACAATCCTCTGTGGGTTTGCAAAACCCTTTCTGAAGTCAGAGAAAGATGCAGAAATTGATAAAATTGCTGATAATATTCCCTCTCCTATTTACCCTGCTCTATCCTGATCTAGATAAAATGGGCTCTGCTGGCTCCAGGGGCAGTGACTTCAGGGCATCCTGAAAGGAGCTGTCCATTTGCAACTCAGCTTAAGCTCAGCTGCTCCCCTGCCTCTGTGGCAGGGCAGTGATGAGCAGATAAGTAACAGTTGTGCTGTTTCAGATCTAAATCCTGTTTTCCACTTTTCCTTGTGTCTGTCCTTCTCTCTCCCTCTCTCTCTCTTTCTCCATCTCTGTGTTGTTGTTTTGCCTGTCGCCCTTCATGCAGGTGGAAAAGCCTAGCATAAAGCCTTCCAAACCAAAAAAGACCACAACAAGCCATAAACCTCTGAAAAAGGCCAAAGACAAGCAGATTGCATCTGGCCGGGCTGCCAAGAAAAAGAGCGCCGAGACCTCCAACACTGCAAAGCCAGAGGATAAGGAGAAAAGTAAAGAGATGAACAATAAACTGGCTGAGGCAAAAGAGTAAATGTCACTGCACTTTCCTTTCTTTCTCATTTTTTCCCCTTTTCTTTCTTCCTTCCTTCCTTTTTTCCCCTCCTTTGATTAAATAAAGGCCACAAAATTAATTAGAGGCTTCTAATCTGCTTTTTGTTCTGATTGTATTAGAAGCTTTTCTGTTTTATTTCCAAGGAGGATTAGGAAATCCTTGTTTCTGAGGTCAGGTTCTGCTTTGCCTGCACAACACGGCTCTGCACAGAGTGAGGGATGTGAGGAGGCATAAGCAGGGTCCTAAGAGATTAAGGTGATGGGTCAACAGTGATTACATCTAACAGCTTGTCCCTTTCCTCAGGCTTGGTTCTTCACTGCTTTGAGAGCATGGAAGTGCCCACTGAGCCACGGAGGGGCTGTGCTCTCATCCCATGAGGCCCTTTTGGGTTGGCCATAGTTGTGTCATCTCCCACTGGTGTCAGCAGGTAAAGGGGTTTGGAGGCAGAGAGGATCAGTTCATTCATGGTGCCATGGATATGCTGTAAATCCACCAAAATCAATGGTACGGCCAAGAATGTTTTCCCCTAGCGACACTGATGGGAATTTTGCTCCAGGAAGCAACAGGAAAGGAGATCCCATGGAAGCAAAGGGCCAAATCCTCCCCAAGGGTAGCTGGGAGTATGTCTAGCTGCATCAAGGCAACTTCACTCATCAACAGCACTTGAAGTCCTTGATTAAAAAAATAAAAATTTGGTGAGGAAAGGTGCAGTGAGCAGTGAAAACTTTCCAAGCACATGGTAGGTTAGGCTAGGTTATCAGCAGGTTGTTCTTCCCTATTGTTTCCCTTAAGTTATTGATCTTGTTAATTATTCCTGTTTTGTTTTGAATCTTGGTCTGCTTTCTTCACTTCTGGGATGCCAACAGGCAGAGCTAGGTTTCAAAAAGGGGTTTAGTTTGCAGATGTGACCTTCCAAGGTGTAGAAAGAAATGTGTCACCAAGGTTGGCTAGAGCTGTCAGCCCCCATTGTGTTTATTCTTCCAGCTGTTTATGTTCATGTTGGCTCATGAGTATCTCAAGAGGGCCATAAAAAAGTTGCTGGGATCCCTAGACTCCCTCCAGACAAGATCTCAGGGTTTCAATCATATATGCTGTGCTCTTACTCTAGGAAATCCCCACGACCAGTTTGGAAGCCCTAAACACAGCAGGACCATTTGTCAGAAAGTATGAACTGGCCCAAGAGAATGGCATTGCATGCCACAAAATCCGGGTCACTGGATCAGTGAGAGGGTTGTGGTCCCAATCCAAATTTATGTGCCTAACTTCTGGATTGGGTCCTAAATACATAAGAATTAATCTTTATCCCACCAAACAGAGCTATTAAACTCTCCCACAGCAGAGTGGCTGCAAGTTAAGATGCAGGGTTCTTGTTGCTTATTTTTGCAGCTCCAAATTTTCTCTACTAATATGAAGTCCAGCTTGAAACATCCAGTGGACAATTGGGAAGCATGAAGACAGAGATAGGAAGTAGAGTAGGGAGGTGGTGTGTTGCTGTAGAGGTGGTGGAATAAAGAAAGTGTTACTGCTAGGGGTATTTTAGAGATATGAAACTATCTAGCAGAAAAATGGATGGGTTGGGAGGGTGAGGAGTCCTGGTTTTGGGGTTTCATCCCATTAGGATTGGGTCTTTTGAAAACATAAATGAGTGGTGGGCTACAAGGTTGGGCAAAAGTTTCCAGTGAGGAGGAAAGCTCTGTGATATACAGATAGTGACATTTGCTGGCCTTAGTAATGAATAAATGCCAAGTTCAGTGTATCATGTGATGTGTCCTGTTTGCCTTGCGCTAACAGCCTAACCTTCGAGTATCAGTAAATGTAGTGTTCTGAATTCCGTGGTGTAATTCCAAGCTTAGCTGTGTTAGAACTGTGTGCTATGAGCTAGTCAGGTTGTGTATGTGGAAAATATATATTCATATATAGAAATATATATATATATTTAAACCTCCGCTGTTTAGGAGGAAACCAGGGAAAATCCTCCAGGAAGTAAAACTGTGGAAATCTTTGTGAATGTAGTGCTTTTTAAATTTTTTTTTTATGTGCATGCCTCATGGAGATGCTGACCTATCCATATTGATCATTGCTTTTCTGAGTGCTCAGAAGCCCCTGCAGCACTGCTCAGCTCTGTCTCCAGAGCAGCTCAGCAAAAGGCTTGTGTTGAGCTGGCAGAGAAGCATGCTGCTCACAGCTCTTCCTACCTGTCACATAAGGGACAACTTGCCAGGGAAGATGAGCTCCCAAGACTTGGTGTGATTCCTTGGCTTTTGAGATGCTTCATGCATCTTCAGACTCCTCAGTAACATCCTTTCCTACGGGATGTAGCACAAGCTATGAAGATGATATGTCACAACAGGCAGAACACATCAGGAAGGCACTACACAGTTCAAATAGCTCAACACACCAATCTTGCATTAGGACGGACCATGCAAAAAAATTCTTCCTATTACTTTTCAGCCCTAAGCTTCACATTTAAAGATATACCACACTTGCCACTGTTTCACCTGGAATTCGATGAGAATTTAACCCTTGACTTCAAGGTGAACTAAATTTTTCCCAAGGAACATCGCTAAGATGCTTAGACCACCTAATCCAGGCATCTCCATGGCTCTGGATGAACTGCTGGTCATCCAACTTGGGATGGTTTCTTCCTAATGAAGAGCATCCATCAGTGTTTGAAACATACACAGTGAGTGATCAGAATATAGCTTTATGTATCCATAATACATGAAATTTTTTTTATGGCAGGGGGCTTGGAACTAGAAGATCTTTAAGGTCCCTTCCTACTCAAGCCATTCCATGAGGTCACTACAAAGCTAGGTATGAAGTGTTAGCCAGTGGTTTTAATGCCCTCTCTAGTGAAGGAACTTGCAAGGACCATTGAGCTGCCTATTTTTGACACCTGTCTTTGGTGGGATGAATGGTCCTTGAAAGGTTTTCTTTGCAGAAAGAGCCTGGGAGACGGGTAAAGCCTGAGTACCATCCTCTCACTTCAGTAAAATAGGGATAGAAATCCTGGCTTGTGCTCCATGTGCACCATATCTGCAGCATGCATCCAAGCACACACACATATCCAAGCACACGGGCTGGCACTGTATTGAATACCAGGAACTACAGCAGAGGCAAGCCTCAGGGTGAAATCCTGCATTGCTGTACCTTCCACAGATTCTGCCCATCCAACCCACTCAGGTTTATCAGAAAGGAGACCAAATCTCTGCCATTTCAAATCCATTT
Source organism: Cinclus cinclus (assembly GCF_963662255.1). NCBI lineage: Eukaryota > Metazoa > Chordata > Aves > Passeriformes > Cinclidae > Cinclus > Cinclus cinclus. Next base: position 15,275,683 of record NC_085047.1, on the reverse strand, counting down.
TGGGCTCTGAACTTGTCAATCCCACTGAGAAACAGTGCTCTGCTGTTCTGTGTTTCCAGCTACCACAATGCTGATTCTGTTCCACTGCTGATTTGTAATATGTTTTACTTTTCTTGTAAAAAGAAAAAAAAAAAAAAGAAATGTTTTGCTTTTTACCCTGTGAGAGTTCCTGTGCTATTGCTTGCTTTCACATTTTCACTGTATTGTACTGTTACTCCTTTCTGCAAAATGGTGCTAATTGCTGACTGAGCTCCTGTTTCCTGACTGCTTTGCACACCAATCACCTGCTTCTTCATTTGCTGCACAGCGGTGCCAAATCCTGGTGCCCATGCATTCCACAAACTCCTGCCTCTTGGAGGCAGATAGGAAGTGTCTAATTAATATTTTGTGGCCTGGGTTTGGTTGCATATCACAAATTGTCTCTTGTAAACATGTTAAGCACACTTCCTTGTGGTGCTTTCTCATTGTTGGTATTCTGATGAAAGTCTCTCTCACACACACACACACACACACACACACACACACATATTAATGTACCGCCAATTGATTGTGATGTGCTTGTGATCTTTGCTTGCTCAAAGGGTTCCTTTTCCAATGATAAATAAATGCTGAAGACGAATACCACCTCCTTGATCTTGTTTTCTCAATCAGAAGCACAGTTAAGTGAAAGAAATGCCTGTCCATCCAAAATGAGTCATGTGTTGCTTAGAGGTGCCACTTCCATGCCTGCTGTAGGGACAGCTGGGCTGGCACAGTCTAAATCCCTTTAGGTGGCTGCTAACCTCAGACCAGTTTGGCATGAGCTGTAAGTGTTTGCAAATGCAAAGATGGACAGTGAAGTCGTATGGATGATGCAAGTTTTATTTTCTATATAAAATATCTTTGAGTAGAGGGTCTGTGCAGTGCCTTGCTCATGTCCACTTGTCCTGGCTCAGGAAGCAGAGACCAAATCCCAAGGAGAGGTGGAGGGAGGGTAGATGATGTTAATTACACTTTTTTGCAACTGTCTACAGCTTTTGTTTTCTCCCTAAACCAAACCTGAAAAACCTGGTCAACGGGAATTTGTCCCTTCCCTTGGCAGGGGATTGGAACTAATTGAGCTTTAATGTCCTTTGCAGACCAAACCTTTCTATTGTTCTGTGAAAAACATCTGAAAGGCCAATGAGAGGGTTGAAGGGGCTATAAATCCTCTTTGGAAGAGGTGGAAAGTTCTGGGGTTGAGCACTTTCAGTGCACTGCAAACCCAGCCAAACTTGTTGAGCAAGTGCTTGGCACAGTATGTAGAAATGCAAAGCAGAGATTTTATATTAATGAAATCAGTGGCTATCTGGAGAAAATGGCACTTGAGAAGAAAGCAGGACTGAGGGCGCAATTTTATTTTAAATTGTGAACTCTAATCTTAGCTTAATCCCTTTTTTTTCTTTTAATTAGTCATAATTCCAAGTTTTAATCATGTTTTCTCCTTTAATGTATATCCCCACCAACCTGAAGAAAATTACTGAATTTTTGAGCAAACAGGTGTAGTGGAAGATGTCTCTTCCCAGGGTAGGGAGTTTGGAACAAGATGGTTTTTAAAGTCCCTTCCAATCCAAACCATTCCATGATTTTGTAGTTTTGAAACCTCTCCTCCATCTCCTTCTCCTCTCTGTTGACATCCATGGGCCACCAAAATTTTCTGCCTTCCTGTTGCTATGGGTGCTATTTCTCATCCCTGCCTAGTTTTGCAAATCACTTTCTGAATTTATTCCATTTTTGACCACAAGCTAGTAACTGTGCTGCTTTCTGATGTCCTCTGTATCACCCTGCCTTCCCTCTCCCTTCCCCACCAGTTTCATCCATTCATCAATCACACCTATCTATATGATCTTTGGAGTGTTCCAGCTGGACTGTAGGTTGCAGAATTTATCATTTAACTCTCTACAGCTGGTAGCAAAGAAAATGCTCATTTCTAAAAGATTGGTTATTCTTGGGGCTTATCTGTGACAATCCATGATGGGCAACAAAGTGTTTCTCCCATGACACAAAGGTACAGGATCTTTTCCATGCTGCAGTCTTCATAGGGAATCCATCTGCTCCCTGCAGCTGCCCAAAAGGAGTGCTGGAAAACACACCTTGGCTGCCCTGTTGATCTCTGAACTCACTCAGCCTTGCAAAGCCCAAATGCAGGGAGGGGCAGGATGCTTCCAAGGGAACAGTAGGACTTATTGGGCTGATGGAAAGCCTGGACTCCCTGGTCTTTAACCATCACTATCTGAACCCACTGGTGCTGACTGACTCCTTAATCTTCACCAGATCACTGGTGACTGGCACTGCCCACCTCTTTCGAAGGGCTGTGCTGGAGGGCTTCAGTGAAAATGAAGTGCTTTGTCCTATAAGGGCATTTAGTGTGGAGGTGTGGAGGCACTGGCTGGAGGAGAAATAGTCTTATCTGTCTGTGTTGGCATCTGGGTGAAATGAAAAAGGAGGGGAGACAATAAATTGAATTTTGAAAGTTGAGTCTCCCTCTCAAATACTTAACCACAGAGCATCTTAGAGGCCTTTTTCCAACCTAAATCTGTGATCTGGGAGTGATCAGGGGCTTTGCAGAGGTGTTGCTTTGACTGCCATGAGCAGTCTCATGAGGAGTTGCCTCCCTCCTTGCAATTTTACTGAGCTGCTTTTAAATACATTGTGTCCACCCATCTAGGAACCTGGTGCATGGGTGGCTGAAGTTTTTCCTTGACACTCTTCATCCTTCCACTCCAGCTTGGGCACAAAACTAAACTCCCTCTGAAAACCTAAGCCCAATGATTAAAACATAATTTTTACATCCCTGACTGGTAAAAGGATGTTTCATCAGCTGACATATCAGCCCTTGTACAAATGCAGCCTCTTGTGTCATGATATTCTTTTGATTTAGGGTTTAATTAGAAATGTGCCAGTGCAGGAGAGAAAAAGACTTTTTAACAAGGTGCTTGTGACACAGCTTGTACCTCCCAACATCCAAGAATAATCACCATCCCCAACAGTGACATCATATCAAGAAGAGGAGCCATACAAGAAGGAGAAATTCCCTGGTATAAACATGATGATACGGATGTGCTCAGCTCTAAGAACAGTATCTTTTCCACATTTGGAAAATACTGTGTTCAGACATGGGCTTCTGCTCTGCCTTGTTCCAGCAGTTTCATGGTAAGTTTGATTCAGCTGGGGAATTGGCACCTCACTTCCATTTTCCCTTATTCACCTGAGCTTTCTGGGTTGGGAGCAATTCCACTAATGCCACTGGGTCTGCTTCCAAGCTCAGGGTTGTGTGATGAGAGGTAACACGGCTCTGAGTACTTTGGGACTGGCGGTCTATCATTTACTCTGAATTGCTTGTAAACACTCTTAATTTCTGTTGCAGGGTGCCTTGGGAACAGCTCCCTAATCCTGACTGGCATGGGGAGGACAAGTGAGGCAAGAATGAAAGAAAATCCTACTAATGGATTGAAGGCATCTTTATGCTTTCTAAAATACCAGCTCTCCCTTCAGGCAGTCTACTCCGTGGAAGCCAATGACAAGGCTCAGCCACCAGAGAAATGATGGATGGTAGTGATGTGTGAGAGCCATGACTGCTTTCAATGTGTTCATTGGTGTGAGAGGTGGGAAAGAGAAAGCATTTCTGAACCCTCCTTGTTGTCCTCTGCCCACCCCAACCTAGCCTGTGGCATGCAACTACCCCAAGCCCCGAACTAATGTTCCCATATCTTCTTGGAGACACATACTGCTGTGTCCTCGCTAGCTCTGAAAGAGGTCTGGAGGACTGGGTCACAGCAAAGAGTGAGGAGCACCCTGCATGGCACGTGGTGGAGGGGATCTCACCACATGACAGGTGGCAGATGGGTCTGTTCTCATCAGTTAACAACACACATAAGCATTTGATGGCTCCAGTACCAGATGGTCAAGGCAGGGAAATCCTGAGAGCAACCCCTGGCCATTGCACTGACGTGCTCCTTGGTCTGGTTCAGGATTTAGTACCCAACTGAAGACAAGTTCAGCTTGGCCACCTTGTTTGGACCCAAGAGATTTGCCCACAGAAGCTGTGGCTGCCCCATCCCTGGAAGTGTTCAAGGAGAGGTTGTGCTGGAACAATCTGGTCTAGTGGAAGGTGTCTCTGTTTATGACAGGGGGGTTGGAACAAGAGGATCTTGAAGATCCTTCCCACCCAAATAATTCTGTGATCCTGTGATTTTTCAGCAGAGACACATCTCCCCAGTGTACCCTGAATTTAATGAAACAGACAGTGCTTTGGAGCCACAGGACAGTGAATGTCTCTGTGCCCCTTGCCCCTGCTCTCCCCACTCCTCAAGGTTCATTGCTGATCAGAGATCTCTCTCCCTTGGCTCCTTCTCCTACAGTCTGCAATGCCCTCACCTCCCTATCTGACCCCATTTCCCTGCCACACAACCATTCCTTCTTGCCTTCACAACAATTTTCCCTCCATCCCCTCTGCCAGCTTTTCTGTGTCTGTCCCACAGCTGCTTCTCCAATCCTTTGCTTTCTCCCACTTCTCCCCCTCCAACACCTTTCCCCTCCACATCACCCCAAATACCCAGCTCCACCAAGGACCTTCTCCTTCCCATCCTTCTCAATTACTGTCTCATGTCCTGTGTCTCTTGGACTGTAAGCCTTTTTCTTTGCCTGTACTGTGTGATATCACTCATGATACTGCTTGAATAAAGGATACCTCACCTACTGACGGCCCCTTCTCTCTCCCTCTGTTCTTGGTGTGACTTCACTAGATGTGTCTCCAAGTGCCTTGTGTGTCTGTCCTGGTGGCCAGTCAAGCAGTCAGTCTTGCTTCCACAAATCTGTCTGTCTTTTAGGATGACACTGCTCGTGCTTTTTTCCCCTGGTACCTTTGGTTTGTTTTTTTTTTGTTTGTTTGTTTGTTGTTTTTGGTTTTGTTTTTGGTTTTGTTTTTTTTTTTTACAGCCACAGGGACAAGCTTTGTTGTCAGTGTAGGAGCCTGGCACATTCAGAGCTGCAGGATCTTCTGTCCTTTGCCATTCTGGTGCATCTGATAAAGAGGTTGGCTTTTCTCCAGCTTCCTGCAGAGATGTCCTGTGCTGCCAGGTGGCTCAACAAATGCAGCAGCCAAGGAGAATGAAGGAAAAATCTTGCAGCCCAGAGCAGAAGCAGCTGATGGTAAAGGAGCAGTATTCTCCTATAACAAGAAGCAGCAGGCAGAGATGTGTCAGTGGAAATCCAAGAAGATACATCTCTCAGGGGAATCAGCAAAAGCTGGCTTAGCATGTTTCAGAGATGGATGCCCAGGAGGCTTCTTGTGGCTCAGAAGGTGCCCTGGACATCTGATTCCTTCACCCCAAAGGAGGACCAGACTGTCCATGGTCCCTTCTACCTGTGAGTACATCAAGGACCCAGTTGTGACTCAGTCTCAGATGGCTCCTTGCTGCCTCCTTGTCCTAATTTATTGCCTCAAAGCACTGGTTTGGTCAGTGCTGGTTGGTCCACATGGAGATGGTGCTTCTTCCCAGGTGCTCCTTACAAGCATGAAAAGTTGCAGGAGCAGCTCGGTTCCTCTACCCTTACAGTGACCCTCACTGCCTGTGGTGTGACATCAGCCTGCCAGAAAGCAAAGGAGACTCCTGGTCCTGCTGAGTGAGCTCAGAGCATGGTGACCAGTCAGGTTTCATGGGCCATCTGCAGAAGCAGGGTCTGAGGACCTAACAAGAGGCAAAACTGAAGGAGATTGTTGGATATGGATGGGAGAGGGATGAAGCAGTGCTCAGTCCTCTGGCTTCCTTCAGTGCCTGTTCCTGCCCTGTCCTGCCTGCAAGAGAAGACAGAAGAGATGAAATGTGTGGGGAGCTCAAATCCTCAGTGAGGAACCTGGAAATGCCATCTGGGACAAGCAAGACTTGCAGCTGGGTTGTGCCTAACATCTCTAGGCTGCTGGTATTTTGGTGTAGGTGCTGGAAAGAGGCATTGGGAGAGAGGATCAATCCCTTGATGCAGATGATATCCTGCATCCTTTCCTATGTGCCACAATGTCTTACTTCCACCTGCCTTGCTTCCACAGTGCTGCAGCCTCCTCCTCCAAGCTGTAGATTCCACCAGTAAAAAAGCACTGAAAAAATCTCACCTGCGGTTTTAGGGGCTGACTAGTATTTAGGACATGATTCCTCCATGCTGTTCAGGTCCTCATCTGACTTGGATGTATGCAGAAGTCTTCTAAAATAGATTTCTGCTGGCAGAGCTCTGTAAGAGCTTGCCTGTCTGGTGCTTTGGTTTGGACTCCAAAGGGCTGAATTCCTTGTTGCTCATCCCCCATTTACATCAGGCCAGATTTCACAACCAGGCACTTTCTTCTTCAGACCTTGCTGGCCCCAAACAGTTGCACATTTCCAGGTCTCACACCTTTGTAAGGACAGCAACCCCTCTGCTTACTGAGGTATAGAGCGAGGCTGAAATTCTGCACTTCCCTGATACAATTCACAGGGATCCCTCTACTGCTTGACGTGCCTTTTCCAAAGAATGTGACGGAGACCTATTATAAAGTACCATGTTAAGACCATTTTTCAGGACAAAAATGTTTGTGTTTTTGCTGCTGTTTTGTAAAGACAACAAGCTTCAGTGCACAAAGGGCAATGCAGCATTCAGAAGACAGAAGTGACTTGTCATAACCTACTCATAAATAAACTGGGAATTGCATTTGCCCAGAAATCAATGAGTTTCTATCTTCTGAGGAACATGAACCTGCTAGTCTCCTCCTGGATAAGGGCACTAGCCAAAACATGGTTCTTCCACAGACAACAGCTGTCTCCTCACCTGAATTCTCTGGCAAGGAAAGGACAGATTTCTCATGTTTTTTCTTTAAAATATTCCTTCAGCACCGAAATTCTGTGCCTGAGGCTGTTTGCTGTTTCTGAGCCCCTCATGGAAGATTCCTGCTGCTTCTAGTTCTCTTAAAGGCAACTTTTAATTTTCTGTGTGCCTATTCAGACTCATAACAGCTCCCAAATAGCTAAATTGCTTTAAATTAAAGTAATTTTGCAGAAGAGAATATAAGTCATCAGCTCATTTTGATATGAGGCCACCAAAACATCAAGATTCATAGGGGAACGGGGGTGAGATGTGAGCAGATCCTCCACATCTCTGAGGAACATGATAATATGGCTGGAGCTGTCAGAGGCTAGTTTAATCCCAATAAATCCCAGCTCCATGTGGTTATACCAGGACCAACAGAGAGAAGATGGTCCTATGTGTGCTCATGGGGCTCATGAACACCCCTGGTTATTTCCAGACACCTTGTGCTGCCTTTGGGAAATTAACCCCTGCTGAATTTAATAGTATTTCTGCACCTCTCTCAGACATAATGGGAGGAGAAATCGGTCACCTCCAAATAATCTTTTCTACATTTCTCACTTTCTCACAAAACTAAACCAACAATTTGCTATCAGCAACCCTCATGAGGGCAAAAATCTCCAAACTCTTTCCTCGCGTGGCTTAAACAAAGATCATTTTATAAATGTTGCTGCATGTGTGTTGGGGCTTGTTATGATCTTTCAGTATCAGGCTTTCCTTTCAACTCTCTGATTTGCACACTGCCAGCTGGCTCTTCCCAAGGCTGGTACATGGGGCTAGACCTCACTACAGCCACAGTTGTTCTCTGCTGTGCATGCTCTGTTGTTTCTGAATACCAGCTCCAGGGGAAAACAATGCAATTACCTACCCCTCACACCCCTTCCAGTTTAAGACAGTTTTGGATGGACAATCACACAGTTGTTTATATTCACGCAAACAAAGAGGAAGCCTGGGGGTGAGATGGGACAGTCTCTCCTCTTCAGGCCTGAAATCCGTGGCTGAAGGATGCACACATTCATGGGAAAAAAGCCAGTAGATTAAAAGGAAGAACATACACTGCAGGCAGCAGCTTTTTGGCTGTCTCAACAGGGAAGGACCACCCCAATGCTGCTGAGGTGGAGGAATTCCCCTGGTGCTTCTAGCAAGGGCTCAGGAAAATGCTGGTTGGTTGAAAACAGTTCATGCTGCTTCAGGGAAAGATGATTTTTTGGTTTCAGCTATCTCCTCTGAAATGCAGGGTAGCAGCAAGAGCAGGGTTGGATACCAAGGAAGAGGTGGGATGGCTCTGGTGTTGACCCACCTGAATCGGGTTGAACCTGGATCAGCACTGGCACAGGACAACCTGAGATCATGCCCCGTAGTTCCTGCCTCCTCCCTCACTAAATGAGGTGTGAAGATGTGCTTGGTTTATGGAGTAGTTGCTGATGGCCTTCAAACTGCACATGCAGATGCCCTTGGGCACAATTTCCACTGGCAAGGATGTGCTGGCATCTCCCACCTTCTCCAGAGACCAGGCAGTGGGTCCTGTCCTAGCAGATCCCTGTGCATCAGCAGTACAGACCTGGTCTGCCCTGACAGTGGGCATCTTTCCAAAGAGAAGCTGCTCTGCACTTCCCTTCTAATCCTTTGATTTATGGTGCTGGGCTCACTTCATTCCCATAGAAACTTCTGGGCTGAAAGAACTCAGCAGATTTCCTACTAAACTCCCCAACTGCTTCTGGCCGCGAATATCTCTTCGCAGTAAGCAAAAAGGGCGAGGTGAGGGTGAGTATCTGAGAGAGAGCTGTCCTGTCAGGGCTCTTCACATGGTCCTGCCCCATGAGCTTCTCACAAAGAAATGGTTTTTCTCATGTCTGGGTTGGGCTGATTTCATAGACCAAGAAAATGGTAACCAGCCACTCCATGGTGTCAGCCCCTCCTTCCCTCCTCTAACCTGGAACAATTTCCTGCACAAAAATGATGCAAGACTGGGGGACAAATGGGGATCTCCACAGTCCCTTGATGCAACTACCATGTGAAGCTGCCCATTGTAAATCTTAGCAGGTTTCTTGTTCATCGTCAACTGCTTTCTGCACCATAGCAGAACCATTCCCATCCATGCATGTGTCTCCTCATCCCCGGAAATCCTCCTCCTCTTTCCTAATGAAGACTGATTCCCTTGTTCCCTACAGGTCTTTCCCATCCCTCCCTCTGTGCTTTCTCAAGACCCAGCCTTCCTTCCAACACATATCCAGAGCTTCTACTGGCAGCATCCACCCTAATTCCAGGGTGCCTTTGCTCTTTTGTGCTGCCATCCAAGGCTATCCAGGTGACCTCACCAGGCATCCAGCAACTCCTGGTGACTCCTGGGGGTATTGAAGAGAAAAAGGGTGCTCTCAGTTTGGGGCTAGTGTATGTTAGCTGGGCTTGCTTTCCTGCCAGCTGTTTTAACAGGTTCCAGGTGCTTCCTGAGCAGCACAAGAGTTCAGCTCCACTGTGACAGGGCTTTCACCACCCATCACAAGGGAAACAAACTGCTTCTTTGTGACACAATTTTATGGCAAGGTGTTTGTTCCACGCAGGTTATAATCAATTGGCAAGTATTTTTTGTAGCTGATGGTGGATATGATCCTGGTCACAGTTAAACCAAGGGCTGGTCAAAAAGTCCAGCCCAAGCTCTCACAGGTTTTGGGGACACCCATGGGTTTTGGACCAGTTCCTTGCAGGGAGCAGGACCACTCACCAGCCAACCTGAGGATGTACCAAATATGTGGTTGCTTGGGGAATGCTCTGCAGAGCCATTGGTCATGGGGCAAAGTCCAGCTCAGGGGTGGCATTTTGTTGTCATGGGCCAGCTGATTGCTCTGATACCTTTGCAATAATGCTCTTTCTCTGCTTCCAGGACCCCTGAAAAAAACACGGGTGCTACAGACCAAGAACCAAGTACCTTAGTGCAGGACCAACTCACATGAAGTCAGGAACTTTCGTCTGAACAGCAGCTGGAGCAAACGTGTAGTCCGCATGAAATGTGTTATTGTCTGGCTGGCAGAAAATAAAGCTGATGATGAAAGCTGAATGACAACTTCTGTTGTCTCTCAAGCACTTTGAAGTTATTGTGTGATGCAGTTAGCATGTCTGTGCCTTGATTTATGCATAGTAAAGTTACAGAAAAAAATGGGTCCAAGTCTCCCTTTATTCATAGATGGGAAGCAGTGCTCGTTTTAAAGGTCTCTATATTTTACATGGGCAACAAAGAGATAGATTAATATCCATAGCTTGTGGAGGCATCACACTGGATTTCAGAGATTATGCCAGAATCCTAGTTGACTGAAGCATCAACTCTCTTCAAAGATCCCTGGAAGAGTTAATGCACTATAAATTCTTACCACAGTCAGGAACTTGTGTTTGCATATTTCCAGGTGAGGCACACCTTGTGCAATATCTGGCAGATACCACTGTGCTGTAGCCACAAATATTTCAGATCTTCTGAGGATAGTAATATTCAACTGATTGCCAATTTGGGTATCACTTCAGACAAATCATAGAATGGTTCAGGTTGGAAAGGACCTTAAAAACCATCTCATTCCACCCCCTACCAAGAACAGGGACATACTCCGCTAGACTAGGTTGCTTCGAGCCCTGTCCAACCTGGCTTTGAACTCTTCCAGGCATGGGGTAGCCACAGCTTCTCAGTGCCAGGGTCTCACCACCCTCACAGCCAAGAATTTCTTCCCAATATCCCTTCCAATCCCTCCCTCTGGCAGTGGGAAGACATTCCCCTTTGTCTTGTCTCTCCAATCCTTTGTCCAAAGTCCCTCTCCAGCTCTCTCAGTCCCTTTAGGCACTGGCAGGGACTCCAGTTCTCCCCAGAGCCTTCTCTTGTCCAGTATGAACATCCCCAGTTCTCTCAGCCTGTCTCCATAACAGAGGTGCTCTATTCCTTGGAGCATTTCCATGGCCTCCTCTGGACTTGTTCCAACAGCTCCACGTCCTTCTAATGATGGACCCCAGAGCTGGAGGTAGAACTGCAGGTGGGGAGCTTTTGGACAAGGCAGAGTCTCCTCCCTCTCCAGCTGCCCACACTATAGGGATGTAGGCCAGCATCACCTCATTATCACCTTAAAATTTTCATTTTGCCACAAGCTGGAATATTTACAGTTTATTATGAAAAATAAATAATTTCTCCATTTCTAGTATTTCTCTCCCCCCCCTCTTGGTGTCAGCTGCTATCCTCAGACACGCGCTTCCTTCCACTTTTTGTTCCATTATCTTTTCTTTCCCTACATATTATGTTCCCCTCAGGTTCCTCCTACTCTCAAAAATAATCAAGTTACTAACTGCACTGCCCATCCCATGTATTATAGAAGATTGCAAGTCTTTGCAGCTGGGAGTTTCCCTGATTTTGTGAGCTGCTCATCTTGATCTTATCCTGAGGTATTACTGTAATACATGTAGTACAGGAATTATCCATGTAGTAGGAATTTTCCTCCCACCAACAAGCTTAATTCAGTGCTGCTGAATTTTGCATGCCTGCTTTTATCTGTGATGTAGGTGGCACATTCTTCCATCCCTGGCTGTGGTTTGTGTCAGCAGTGGTGTAAATGTGTAAGGCTGAGGGAGAGGAGGAAATCCCCCAAGCAAAAAAAAAGCGAAGGCTGAAATACGAGCAACACAGGAGACCAGAAATTAGAGCAACGAAAGAAAAGTAATATTTCACATTCAGAAATTAATGCAATGGATGCGGAGAGAAGCAAGGGGCCAAAGCTGTCCGTTCTTCCATCCAGCACCTGGGAAATAATACCAATCCAGGGAGCATATATCCCCTAGAGAAGAGGAAGAGCACTACTGGAAAATGAAGAAGAAAGTGCCTGGGACAGTGTTTCAGGCTGGATTTCACACTTTGTAGGCTCCAGGCCTCACAGCTTTGAGGGCATTTGCTGATTTTTCAGGGAACACCATTGCCCAGGGATAAGGAGATGTGTAAAATTCACATTGGAGATGCTTTACTCACCAGCAGCTCTGGCAGCATGGGCAGGGATTAAAGCTACAAAGCTCCTTATTTATGGGTTATTTCTTATTAATGAAGCAGTGACTGAAGTTGTTCAGTGGCTAAGGAGAGCTCCCAGACAGATCCATCAAAGACCAATGTAGAAGTGAGGGAGGATTCAATTAGGATTTGAAGCCAACAGCATCTGTGGGTGTAAAGTGACTAAAACTGCTGGGATTGTTCAATCTGTCCTTCTGATTTATGGGTTATGTTCTGCTGTGAGGGAAACCCTGGGGTGTTCCTTTTAACAGACTTCTCCCACGAAAGCAAGCACAAAGGAGCCAAACATTGCATCTGAGAATCGTTTATTGGTACAGACCGGTTTGCGGACAGAAAGTCAGAGAAGGGGAAAAAGCACGACCCAGAGAGAGAAAGGCAGACACGGACAGACAGAACGCTGCCGCCCGGATTTTGGGATGCACGGTCGGCATTCCAGCGGCAGGTGGAGCCGCGTGTTAGGGCTCAGCCCGTGTGTCAGAAGATGGGGTTATAACACCAAATCCGGCATAAATAAGCATTGAGGCATAAATGAGAATTCAATTGGTCCCTCTCAGTCCTGATAAGGTGAAAAATACCCAGAACTAGATTGATTCCTTGCTGATTTACCCGAGTCAAAGTCTGTGCAAATGGTGATTCAGAGGATCTGACAGACAAATGGATTGTGCGCAAAAGAGCTTTTACTTTACTTGTCGGGAGATCAGGGGTCCGCACTCCACCCTAAGTGCTGCTCCAACACTGAAAAATTTCAGTGGGTTTATATAAAAAATTTACCAAAAATACCATACATGCTTGCATTTCTTAGGTTAGTACTTATAAGCAAGCGATTAGAAAATCATTACACCGGGTTCCTGTAGTCATAGTTAGTGTCCGCGCACAATCCGCACAGCCTAAAACAAAGAATCGTCCTTACTGCCTCCTTGATTCCCTACTTGCTGCTCTGGGATACCAAATCCAAAACTTTTTGTCAAGTCACACTCACGTCAAGCTAGGTCTGCCACGCTTTCTTATACTAATTTATGCTAAGCACTTCTCTATACTTGATTACACTGATTTCTTCTGATTACGTATGCAAAACGAATTCATTATTGCGAAAGGGTTAAAAGAACTGTGCCTAGGCATTCTTAGGCAGGGCGAGGAAGACGCCCAGCCTTCATCAAAGGGACCACAGAGGAAGATGCGGAGGAGCCTTCCTCAGTGCGACAACCAGGGTGAGCTACACCCGCGCCTTGCTAATGATAATAGCCAGTTCTAAGAAATAGTTTGCCTGACGCCACTTTTTCTAAGGAAAACGATGAGTTCTGCAGGAGTATAACCATATATTGTGATGTGCTGTGTACTGCTGTGGGTATTAGGAGGAGATATCCCCCGGACACCCGGCGTGCGGAATAAAGTAAATGCCCTCTTCTTGGACTTTGTCTTGGAAATGTCTCTCTGACCGGTTTGGGGCAATTCAATTTCAATGGCACAAAATATCCAACAGTTCTTTTTAATGCCATGAATATCATGTTGAGTTTGGTTGGTTCCCTCCCCTCCACCAGAGATTCTTAGATGACTTACGCTCCCTTGTTTCCTCAACACTCTTTAAATCTTTATCTGAATTATTTAACCCCCATTCACTCCCCCCTTCCTCCACTGACTTTTATCTTTTGTTTCCTTTACCTTGATGTGTTTATTTTCTGCTCTGTCATTCTAGTCACTTCATTTCCCCTTCTATCCTTATTCATCTTTCATAATTTACCCCAACTTGCTCTGGCAAGGGGCAGGTTTTCCTACTGATGGAGTCAATTTTTGTGGCATATCTAGGTTACTGTCAGAACTTCTTTCCTGTGTAAAATGTCTTTCATTTTGTATGAATCTGCTTTAATAATTTATCCCACATCAAAGATGTATAATTAAATCACCATCTTGAAAATGGCTTTTCTGTGTTGAGGTAATGGAGCAGAGATGGGCTGGAAGGTATTACCCCCAGATAGTATTTTGGTGCAAAATAAGCCACAAGATTCAGGGGAAAGAGAAGGCTGGAACAGCTGAGAAGACACTAATGTTTGAAGTCTGGCTCAGAAGAGAAAGGACTGGACCCAACTTTACTTTGCCTTGTAGTAGAGAAGATAAAAAGCTTAAGAACAAAATTATCCCAGCCAAAACCAGTACAGATGTGAACCACTGAAATACTTTCACTGATGACTTTAGTCTCAGAGCTAAGCAGCACAGAGCTGAACCACTTTAAAGACCCAAAACACCTCTGCCATAAAATCTTACTCACTCATCTCAGGATTACAAAACCACTAAGGATTCTGTTACTTACCTTTCCTGAGCTGCACAGTTCCTCAAACTCGTCCAAAATGGATCACAAGATGTAAATGAGGTTTATAACCCTCATGAATTCATAGTGATGGGTGAGCTGCTGTAGTCCTGGTGATTTAGGGATACTTGTGAGACAAGGATGGTAGCTGTTTTATCTTTTATGGGATGGGTGTATTTGATCTGGCTCAGATGGAGTTCGTTTTCCCATAGAAGCCTTCACAGGGCTGTGTTTTGCATGGGTAGCTGGGAAGGTGTTGATAACACATCAGTGTTTTGGCTACTGCTGAGCAGTGCTATCTCTAACACTCCCCTTCCCCATTAAGGGACTGGGAGCGAGCGAGATCCTGGGGGGGGACAGAACCAGGCCAGTTGATCCAAATTAACCCAAGGGATATTCCACACTATGCTGTCAGCTCAGATATAAAAGCTAAGGGAGGGAGGAAGAACAGAGAGTTATTCTTATTAATTTGTTATTCTACAGTATTTGGCTTCCAGAGCAGCTGCTGTGGGTGCTGAAGTCCTGCTTCTGGGGAAGTGACTGAACATTGGATGTGGAGATTAAACTTTCTTCTCCTTTCCTTGTGTGGGCAAAAACCTTCACTTACTTTTTGCTTTAGTAAACTAGCTTATCTCAACCTACTAGTTGTTTTTTTTTTGCCTTATTTTCCCTCTCCTGTCCCGATGGGAAGGGGAGTGATAAATAAACCAGAGAAGGTTTTGATAGTAGTCATCTCATCCCTATAAACCAAAATATTTGGGAATCTCATTGGCTCTTTCTGAAAAGCTTCTAGACATCATCCACATTTTCTTAGGCCAAATTTTCCCTCTTGGTTTGTCGTCTCTCTGTTGTTCCTCTGTGCAGAGAAAAGACATGTCTTGAACAGTTCGTTGCTAAGCCAGAGAGGAAAAAAGGCAAATTGTTTGAATTCAGAAGGATGAATTTGTGTGAATGAGGTTAAAAATACATGAGTTGCAATCCTTAACTCTGAGTTCTTGAATCATCTGGTTAGATGTGGTTTGGATTTCATTTTACTGCTTGTACGAAGCAAGCTAAGAGTGCATCTGTGCAGAAGGAAGTTCCTTTTTGGAATGGCTCCTGAGCTGTTTTCAGCAGGGGGATCTGGGCAGCGCATGGGGACACAGGTGCTTCAGAAGCACCATGTGACTGAATGCAGGGTGATCTCTTTGGAGAAATTATCCTGCCACGTTTTAATCCTGACCAGCAGCTGCAGAATAGGGGGGTACCAGCTGGTGCCATCTCCAGTTCAAGGAGCTCTGTAAACAGCGCGATTGGAAATGAACCTTGCCTGAGGCAATATTTTAAACAGGCAATGGCCCTACTGGTGCCACAAACTATCTATCTATTTGGAGATGTGACATGGTTATTGGAACACAATCTAAATCACAAGAAATGTTCCCTTGGAGTACTTTTGTCCCTCTTCTTTATGGCGAAAGGCAATTTTGTAGCAAAGATCTCTTTTCTGCAAAGGTCTGGATTAGAAACAGAGACCAGGGAAGGCTGGCAAAAATGAAGTGGAAACAGAGAAGGATCTGGGGGTACTAGTGTGTCAAAATTGCACCTACCCCAGCTGTGTGTGCTGGGCTGATCCCACAGCATGGGCAGCAGGGAAGGGAGGATTCTGTCCATCTGTGGCAAGACCCCACATGCATTGCTGCCTCCAGCTCCAGGGTGCAACACCAGAAGGATGTGGAGCTGCAAGAGTGAGTCTAGAGAAGGCCACAGAGATGCTCTGATGGTGGAGTTCCTCTGCTATGGTCAGGATGAAAGAGCTGGGGTGTGCAGTCTGGAGAAGAGAAAGCTCCAGGGAGATCTTAGAGCCTCTTCCAGTGCATATATGGGCTCCAAAAGGGCTGGAGAGTGACTGTGGACAAGGGCCTGAACGAAGGAAACCCTGAGCTTTTTTATAGTCACATCTAAGCATGAAAGTCTGGAGTCACAGGCTCCTGCTATGTCTCTGGAGTGTCTGGTCACCCTGTGCCTTTAGTTACTCCGTGTTCCTGTCCCAGACCTCGACCTGCAGCTCACACTGCAGCTGCACACTGAGCTACCTGCACTGAATGTGTTCCTCGAGAGCCCTCACTTTAACTGACCACTGCTGCTAATATTCTGAAAGGGAAAAGGAGAAATTTCAGTATATTTAACCACTGTCCTTCCATACAACTTTATTTCAAATACCAAACATAACACAATTAAGGCTAACAAGGTTGTCTTATGAGATTGGAAATTATTATCAATATAAAATCACACAGGAATCTCGAGTCAGCTATTGATCAACTGCTTGATCATTCACTGCTTGTTAAAACACTGCAACTAGCATTCATCTCCACCCAGCTGGGTGCCTCCTAAAGAGGCACCTCTATCCCCGAAGACTTACACAGCTAATAAATTATGTTTGCTTTCAAATGACACCTCTGGCTGATTCAATTGACTGTGGAACCCCATACCTAGGTGCAATTTCCTCTAGTATGACTTTTACTGTTCCTCCTGTGTCAGCCCTTGTTGCTGGAAAGGCTTCTGCCCAGCCTGCCAGCTGTCTGCTATCACCAGAAAATTCTTGCACCCAGCATAGGTTGCATGTCCCAGAGTCCATTTGCAGTCTCTGAAAAGGGAGGCAGGACCATGGTTGCCATCCTAACTCTGAGCTCAATTTGATACTTGAGAACTCCTGGCAAGTTGGGAAGCAGTTTGTGATCCTTTCTGCGGCAACATAAATTCCTGGAGCTGTCCATAAGTTTTTAATTTGGTTAGCTATTGCCTCTGTGCCTCCAGGGGCTTGATTGTGAAACCATGTAGCCACAATGTGTGACTGAATATTTCTTTGGCAGAGCTGGCTTTCCCCTCATTTCAGTTTCTGGAAGAAAATGAAACTTGATATAAATAACATTATTTTTCAAAGTTAAAACATGAACAATTGCACATAGTAGCAACCCAGAGAGTAAAGAGTTTATTCAGTGGAAGTTTGTTGTCTCCCAAGACATGGTCCATCTGTGCATCAATTGCATTATTTGATTGGTTGCAAAAGAAATTCAAAAGTGCCTCACTTTCAAGGCTATGATTCTTTAATCACAATACCTTAAAACTATCTATCATATCACAGAATTTAAAATATTTTCCCATTTCATCTTTTCAAATACTAAAACAATTCCTTAGTCAATCTTTTCTCTCAGCTAAGTCCTCAAATCATTTTGCAATGTTCCCAAGAGCAATGACAGGTCGTGGGCTGTTCACCATGCAGACCTGCCACGGATGTGCTCCCTGCATGCCTTACAAGAGACTCCAAACCAACAAGACTCCCTTCCAAGACTTATGGGGGACCTCAGACCCCTATATGAACTATTTGCAAGAGACTCCAAAACCCTGCCTGACTTACTGGGGGATCCCAGGCCCTGCAGGTTTTGGGAGGGATCCCAGATCCCTCTTTCTGTTCACTTTACACTGACCAGGCTGTGCATTCATACTCAGCTCATCTGAGTCCAGCTATTTCACCCACTGCACCAACAGAGAGACCAAAATCACTAGAGAAATCTAGTAGCAGACCTTTATAGTTCAGATGGAATCTGCTCAGGGAATTTTAACATGGATCCTTTGGCTCCTTCATGCTCCAAAGTTCCAAGGTGAACTCATGTGGTGATGGGAGCCAGGTGTTTGGAGAAGAGACTCTGAAGGTAATGGCCGAGGGTTTCATCTGAGTCAGCAGACTGCTGAGGAAACTTCCATGTTGGACCATCCAGGAACTACTCTGGCAGTCACACTCACACCACCTGAGTCGAGACCCAAGTCATGCTGGTTTTGCTGGCTGCCTATGGTTGTCTTTTCCTTCAGTGCCAGGATCTTGTGCCTCTGGCAGGCAGTAGCTGCTGTGGGACAATGCTTTCCACAGTCATGATGCCTTGAGCATCACGCGGCTTGTTCTTGAGCTCAACTGCTAGCAGCTCTGCTAGGAAATAGAGTTTCTTTATATCCATGTCTCTGGTCCAGCCCGTGTTCCAAATGCTGTGCAGCATCACCATCAGATCCTTGATGGTGTTGATTTCCTGTCTGGACCAGTGCTTAGAGGAATAAGAATTTGCCCTGTAATCTTTCCAGCCGCCAAGGTCATTGTTGGTGTTAGTCCATTTCAGGGCAACCGCAAACATTATGGTTCCATGGTCTCCCAGCAAGGGCTCCTTAGATTTGAAACTGAACATACTGGGTTTGAGTTTTCCAGACCATACCGCTTCCCTTATTTTTCCCAATGTCTGTGCCACCTGTGTGAGTTGTAAAGTGCCAAGAGAGCAGAACAGAGAGACTCAGAGTCTCAAGAACCTTTCTGCCAAAACACAGGGTCCGAGGTTTATCTCCAGTAGCAAGCACGTGTCTTCAAGGTGGAGCAGTCTGAGGCTTCCCAGGTCTTACTGGAGCCGCCTGCACTGGCCTTTGGGGCTGTTTGAAAGGTCTTACAAAGATGAAGTTCCTCTAGAGAGACTTCCCAGGTTTAGTGTCCCTGGGACTGGCCAGGAGCTGCCAGGCTGGACTGATGCCATCAAGCTGGCCCAAGGCTGAATGGGAAGCCCCACAGAATGGGGCCATGCTGCAGCATCTCCTCAGTCTGGAGGGAATGGGCCAGATTCGAGGTGTACATCACCATGATCAGGACACCTGCCACACTGGGGAGTGCTGGTGCTGCACAGGTTCTCACAGAGGGACTGCTTGGTCCTGCAAGGGCTCTTGGTGCTTCCATGCTCCTTGCAGACGCAGCAGGACACATCATTGGGAAGTGTGCTAGAGACAAGAGATTGTTGAGGAAAAACCTAGCACCCCAATCCACATATCCCAGTCCAAGCTGGGCAACAGCAACATCCTGCTTGCGCTTTGGTGTCTGCCACAGCTCTTTAAAACTTCTCTCAGCCCCATTTCCAGTGGAAAATTATGTTCTCCTCATTGCAGAGAGGTTTTCAACTAGATCGTTGGCTTCTCCATTGACAGCAACATGGTGATTTTACCTCTGAAAATGGAACTGGTTTCAAAACACAATTTGAAAGAGAGATGTACCCCACTTTAATTTAAAACTCCACTTTTGAAAAGCCTGAAGCATGTTACCTAAAGAAGGATGATCTGCTTGTAAGCCAGTGAGTCTGTGAGGTTCCCAAGTGTAAAAAGTAACCCTCAAGCTTCCCGTGGTTGTTCTAGATTAGTGGAGGACAGAATTATTTCCCAAGTAGATGCCTTGTCCCAGCACCTGCTCCAGACTGCTGGAAGCTGGGACTCAGCCTCACACACTCACAATGTTTCCAAGCAGATTGCTGTCTGGAGGAACATAAGGAGCATCTGTGGAGACACTTGCATTGCACTCAGGCCCCTGCAAGGATTTGAAAGACCCCATTAAATTCTCAGCCGACATTGCCAGAACTCTGCTCTGAGCACAAAGTCCCTGGAGATGGTGGTGGTGTTGGCAGAGGGAACCACTTCTTCCAAATAAAACAAATTAATCAAAAGACAACCATCTCACTGCTCTTAATAAGGGAGTCTGAATCAGGAAGGGATCCTGCAGATCTCATTGGGAGTCAGATGTATATAGAAAGGATTCCCCAGCTCAAACCCCTCCTGCTCTCCCCTGAGAGCAGTTCCAGTCCTCAAGGGAGATGCTTCTTGTTCAAATTCAGCATGACCTTGGTAGTTTATAGCAGAGAAAGGAGGAAAGATGTTGAGCAGAAAGAAAAGGGTACCTGTGAGATAACAGGGCTGGGAGCAGGAGAGATCTCTGCAAAAAGACAGGACTTCTTCCTTCCCTAGGAGTCCCAGAGATGTGAGAAGAAACTCACAGGACATTGTGAATCATGATCAACACAGAGCATCAAGAGCCCTCAGCAGTGTCAGGGCAGTGGGGTGGGGATGCATGGTGGGCAGGCACCCTGAACTGCTCAAGTGCTCAAGCAGGAGTGGAAGCATTCTCAGAACCCACCAGCCACGCTGAAGCTCCAGACTTGGTCAGCCTCTAGTTTTTTAAAGTTTATATCCCAGCTTCTTGGGTGCTTTGTAGCTGAGGACACACCAGAAGTGCCTTTGCCTTGCTCTGCTGGTACCTCCAGCAAAATAAGGCTGGGAGAAGAGTGAGCTTTTCTCCTGGATCTTTTCTCTTCTGAGGACATGGCACTGGAGAGAGACAAAGGTGTATATCAGTGTCCTGGTTTCAGTTTGGAAACCAGGTGGAAATTGAAGCCACAAGAAAACTGTTTTTTTCCTCTTGTGGAAAAATCCCTATAGCCTGGCAAGGGGAGACTCTCTCCCTAGAGTGAACTGAAAAGGACTATTCTTAAGCTGGTAACAGACTGAAGTGTTGCTGTATGTTGTTGATAAGGAGAAGGTGTGGGAGAGGGGAGGAGGGGTGGTCTGAAGTTTTATTCCAAATTCTATTATTTCTTTATGTTGTGAATAAAATTTTTCTTTACACCCTTTAAGTTTTAAGTCTGCCTTGCTTTCACTCCTAATTCTATCTCACAGTAGAAAATTAATATCTTGAAATTGGCAAATCTAACCCACTACATTAAATTGGTGTTTTTGTCCAGTTTTGAACTGAAACCACGACAATTTGTTTGGTCCAAGATAGCTGACAGAAGGCAGCTTGAAGAATGCTGTGTCAGCAATAACATTCAGGGAGTTACTGCTTTGGACCCTGAAAAAAAACAACCAACAGCTGTGAGGGGGTGTCATGATTTTGGGAGGCTGCCCGGGCACTAAAACCTCAGGACACACTGAAAGGAAGTTAATTTTATTAGTCACAGTAGCAATTAATACACACTGACCCCTGGATTCTGGGAAAGCCACTGAGCAGGAGAAGGAGAGGGAGCATGGTTTCTGAGTGGGAGGGGTAGGAGGGCAGTGCACTTTCAGGGCATCCCCTGGATGAAAATGGCATGCATCTTGCCTTCCTCACTCCTCCACCTCAGGACCACACCTTATATCTCCTCCTCAGAGTGGCCAGTTCCAGCATTATTGGTTTTTTTTTGCTTGTTTGTTTGTTTTTTTTTTTTTTTTTGTTTATTTTTTTGTTTTGGTTAGAGTTGGGATTGTTTGAGAGACTGTATTTTGTGTTTGGACTTAGATGTTTATTATTTTTTATTTATGTCACAGTGAGTTCTACAGTACTTTTAGCTAACAAGCTAAAAATGGTGATATTTTTTTTTTTACAAGGCCTTTTAATTAAAACTGTTCGACTGAGAATGGACACTTAAATTATTTTTACTTTTAACTTAATAACTAAACACTTGTGACTCTCAATGCAGATTTTTTTAATCCAGTTACAAAAGTACCACCTAGACCCATGAAGAAGGAGGTGAAAAAGAAAGAAACCTTTGCTTTAAAACATCTGTTTTGTTTTTTACATATTGCTATATTCTGTAACTCTAAATTCCAATTTTTTTACTATGTGATATTACTTTTAGTCAAGCTACACATTAGTGATTCCAGTTCCATCATTTAATTTTGGAAGGTTTCTCCATGGCTTTAGGTCAAAATTAGTATTTTCCTGGGGTTTAGTGCCTGTTAGCACAAAAAGTCTAAAACTCTCAGTATCCGGTGTTCCAACACAGCACCATCTCATGCAGAGCCAGCACATGTGATGAGGTCACAACATGTGATGATACCACTTCTGTGCCAGCAACAGCTTTATTGTGCATTATTTCCCTTTCACAGGTTGAATCCCAACCGGTGACCGATACAGTTTAATTCCTGAAGGTTGAAGTCGTACCAACTAACAAAGAAGGTCTTCTGCGTTACGTTGTTGATGTGCACAACAGCAGACCACATATGGTAAGCCTTAGGCACACCTTTGGGTGATGGGAGAGATGTGAGCTGTGTGGGCAGCAGCATGTGGGGAGGATGTGTCCATGTGTCCTGCTATGTTCGTCGACCCATGAGTGTGGAAAGCCAAGATCAAGGGCTTCTTGATAGAACCCTCCATTTATCATGTCAGGTTTTCTCCAGACACCGAGTTTCCTTTTTGTCTAAAGGAAATTTGGTGTCTGGAGACATAATTTGTCTTTGTACTTCACTTTTAAGTACAAAGTGAAGTTTCTGGCTATACGTCTTGGACACATGCCACAACCCTTGTCACCCCACCTCTTCTCTCTTCATTCTTATCTGTCATCCCAGGCTGCCACTGCTGCTGATGGAACTTGCTCCTGGTTCAAGGAAGCTCTGGAGAAGAAAAGCAGGTCAGGGGAAAGCGGCTTTCCAGCTGCAGGCTCCTGATGCACTGTGGATGTTATTCACCATAGGAGTCAGTACTTTACAGAGAGCAAACCTGCTCTTCCCCACTGTGCCTGCAGAGTCTCGCTCTGATGTGCTTTTAGACCCTGTCACACTCACAGGTCTTGTAGAAACTGCATTCCATGCCATGACTGGAAAGCACTGCTGTGGATCTGTGTGAGGTGATTCCCAGAAAAGTTTCTAGAGAAAGAGAAAATGACAAAAATGAGCCCTACAGGAAGCCAGGGCAAAGCAGTATCCACTTACAGGAAATTTGCAAGTCCAAGGTAGAACAGGGAGACAATTGCTATTTTCTCCATCTTTTTAACCTGTCCAGGAAAAGAAATGAAGGGCAAATGTGCTTCATCTATTTCTGTTTCAGGATACAGCAAAGCCTTCAAGAGAGGTCTTCTGTGATGGCTGATTATGGACAACATTGGTCATCCAGCCATTTGCATTGTTCCCTTCAGCTCAGCTGTCTTTTAGCAGGAGA
This sequence comes from Cinclus cinclus, assembly GCF_963662255.1. Lineage (NCBI taxonomy): Eukaryota > Metazoa > Chordata > Aves > Passeriformes > Cinclidae > Cinclus > Cinclus cinclus. The sequence continues at coordinate 15,252,763 of NC_085047.1, read as the reverse complement.
AATAGTCACTGTTCTGGAAAATGCTCCTGTTATTTTTAACAATATAAGGTAGATGCAAAAAGACTTCGCTAAATACACTAGAAATGTTTATAACTCCCAGATGTAAAAAAGGCACTGGCTCAAAGGTACATTTCTCAATCAACTTGATCCTCTTGCTAGAAGAAATTCCCTGTTACAATCAGAACACCAAACGTTAATTCCATTTGCACTATTGTGTTTACTTTCATTTGCTTTGATGCTGGCAGCGTCTGTGTTCACCGTCTCTGATTTCAGTGTTTCTCTCTGATCTGAGTTCACAGTCGTGTGGAACCTGTGATGACCCACATGCCCAGCAGGGACTTTCATCTCCAGGATTTTTGTTCCAGCTCTGATCCCACCAAAATTATATTAAGGCATGCCTGGATCTAGCCTTGCTCTAGGTGGTTCTCACCCCTCAAAATGTTGGTCATCAGAAAAATCAGGAATTCTGCCTCCAGGCACTACTGCAGCACCAAGAGCCCAGCTCTGCTCTGCCTGCATTCAGAAGTCCAGAGGGGATAAAGCCCAAAGCCCACGTGCTTGGTGGGCTGAGCAGCAGGGACCCAAGGGAGGGGGAGGCAGCAGCCCACTGTGCTTACAGGTGCTTCAGTAGGAATAGCCTTCCAGGGAATGGTGCTTCACTGCCTGCAGGTCATTGTCCTTGAGGATTCTAGAATGACGCAAAGAGATTTAGTTACACCAGCTGCTTCACGGGAGGAAATAGAATTTTCATAGGATATCTTGCAGCAGCTTTACTGAAACATCTCTTTGGGTCTCTGCAGGGATTGTTCCTGCTCATGGCTTGAGCAGGCAGTTGTTCCTGGATGGTGGCATCTGACTGTAAATTGATTCCTAGAGTAGCAGACACAGGGAAAATCCAGTAGGATGGGACATGAGTCACAGATCATGGCATTCCTTGCCATCCCAGGAAGCCCTGGGGATTCATAGCTTCCTTGCTGAGCAATCCATCTTTGAATTCACATGGAAGTGGGTTGCATGGGTACTCAAAAGCCAGACAAAAGGATGGGAAATACTGGAGGGTACTTAGAAGGTCTCAGTCCACTGATATTCCTTCCATGTTTGCTTTCCAAAGGTAGAAATAGAGTTGTCAGTTGTCAAGATGCAGTTACTGAAGTTCCTAGAAATGCCTCTGTTCAAAGTAAGGTGCAAACAAGACCAAATGCCAGGGACAATAGTATGGATTTTTTGTTTGATAATGAATATGAGAAAGAAAGAGAGAAAGAGAACACATAGGAAATGGGGGGGAGGGGGGTGGAGAAAGAGAGTGACAGGGACATTATAAGGAAAATATCATCACTCTGTGGGTCCCAAAAATGTTCCCTTGATCCTCTCCAGCTGGTCTTCTTGGTGGTGAAGGTCTCCCCTGAAAGCACAGAATCCAATGGGCCAATGTAGTTCAGGCTGGATAGGAAAACCCAGGCACCTCCCTGGGGTGGCAGGGGCAGTTTGCCATTGTCTCTTACAGCAGACTTTGGGTTTGTTGCATCACGTGCAGTCCTGTGGTGCAAGGCTTCAGGAATGACTCCGGAGAGCAATTTGGAGGGTCTTTGATGGATTATGACACTCCTTCAGCTGACCATGGATGTGACCTGTGGGTTTGTGGGTTTCACAGCTGGTCTGGTTTTTGTAAGAGAGAATGGGTGTTCACTGCCTCTGACCAGAGATTACACCTGAAACATCCTCCCCATCCTTAATTTCAGGGGTGAGTCTGTGTAAACCTGGCTTCAGTGAGCTGTGGTCTCCCCCACCCCAAACCCAGCCAGAGAAGAATCTCTGCTGGTTTGGCTTTGTTGTGGATGCATTCCTCTCCTTCAGCCTTGTTTGTTTTTTTCCTAGGCCTATGATGATTAAGAAATGGGTTTTGCCTTTATATAATCTTAGTGGTTTAACTTGCAATCCAAAATTCCTGTCAGGCATCTTCAGGGAGGGTTCTTTGATTCTAGCTTCTTTATAGAGTTTTTGTTATAATAAGCAAAACTTTATATCAATGTTTGAAGCATGAACTATTTCAGTCTCTGACATCAGTGAAATCTCTACAAAGGAATGATTGACACTGACACCCCTCAGGAAAATCATTTTCCCTGCAAACTCTGCTCCTGAGGTAGGAGCAGGATTTCCCTGGAAATGCCACAGCATGGCCAACCTCGTTTCACCCTTGTGGTGCAACACGAGCCTCCCAGAACCACCAAGTCCTCTGCCAGGTTCTCCCAGCTGTCCCAGGAGGGGTTACCAGCAAGAACAAGCTGAAGAGAGGAATTTGAAGGGGCTCTGTGGGTCGGTGGGTACTCACAAGGTGACAAGATCCCACCCACTGGTGCCTGGGGGCGCAGTGGTCATGCCAACATGGCAGCAGTCCAGCAGCTGACACCGTGGGGAGATGCAAGGGTGCTGGAAGGGCTTCCTGGAGTGCCTTGGGCACAGGGCCACTGCCAGTAGCAAGGCCAACAGGATTAGAACACACATGGGATGTGTGAGCAGGTCTGAACCACGACTGCCTGGAGTCACCTGGTAGGAGAGGAGGCAGAGCTGGGGCATTGGTGTGGCAGTGCTCATGTCACAGCCTGGAGCAGTACTGGAGCTCTGGGGATGGAATGTATGCCACCAAGAGACTCATAGATACACAGCAGAGAATCCTACAGTGGACTGGCTTAGAAGAATTGTCCAATTCCACCCCACTGCCTTGGGAAGGAACACCTTCCACCTGACCAGATTGCTCCAAGCCCAGTGCAACCTGGCTGTGAAACACTCCCAGGGATGGGGCAATCACAGCTTCTCTGAGTACCTTTGAAAGGTCTTCACCACCTTCATACTGAAAAATAAAGATAAAAACCACAGCAGGACCTTTCCCCAGAACCTTTTCCAAGCAGATGTCTCTGGAAAGTCTTCTTTGGGGATACAAGCCCATTCTACCTTCTTTTGCACTTTATTCTTTATTGTACTCTGCTCCTTCAAGCCTTAAATCCAACCATCAGTCCCAGCTCCACGTTTTGGTCCAACTTTATCCCTTGCATCCCAAAATCCATCCCCTAATCTCAAATCTACCCTCAGCACCAGATCCACACCCCAGCTCAAAATCTGCATCCCCTAGTTCCAAATCCACCCTCCTCAGACTCAAATCCACACTTAAGCCCCAAATCTACTCTCAAATTGCTCCCCAGCTGCATATCTACCCACAGTTCCAAACCTACTCCCCAGTACAAATCTGTCCCTAAATCTGCTTCCCCTGTCCCCAAGCTCCAAATACGCTTCCTTAATTCCAAACCCACATCCCAAGCCCCAAATCCACCCTGTCCCATTGGCTGCTCCTCCCTCCCAGCCCCTCCCAGTAGCCTGTCTCATCCCAAAAAGCAGACATGTTGGCAGTAGCAGGTTTATTCTCCAGTTTTCTTTCAGAAGAGTAGGACAGCCATGGTCGGCAAGAGGCTGGAGCAGGAACAGAGCTGTCTCTGGTGTCAAATGGTGCAGTTCCCCTCTCCATAGCGCCGGCACTTCATCACCTTCAGGTAGGTCTCCACCTTGTGCAGGTCCTTCTTGAAGCAGGAGAGCAAGCCATAGTTCTGCAGTAGCGCGTCCTCACTGCGCAGGTGGATGTCAAATTTCTCGTAAGTGGCTTTGAGGATCTGGGGACCCCGTGGGCTTCGGTCCTGCAGCTCCTGCAAAAGGATTGAGAGGTGCTGGGGGAAGTGATGGGGGCCTGGAATGGGCATGGGTCACAATAACCTCATGCAGTGCTCCACACTGGGGCAGAGTGGCTAGGAATGGCCCTGAGAATACTGTTTGACAGTGGCTGAACGTGAGCCCAGGTGTGCCCAGGTGGGCAAGAAGCTGATGGCAATTAGCCATGGTGTGTCCAGCAGGACCAGGGCAGTGACCATTCCCTGTCCTGGGCACTGCTGGAGTACCTCCAGTCCCAGGGGCAGTTATAGGCCCCTCCTGACAAGAAAGACATTGAGGTGCTTGAGCATGTCCAGAGAAAGGAATGGAGCTGGGGAAGGATCTGGAGCACCAGGAGCAGTTGAAGTATCTGGGGGCAGCTCAGACTAGAGAAAAGAAGGTTCTGGGTGGACCTGCTCACTCTCTGTAACTCCCTGATAGGAGAGTGGAGCCAGGTGGTGGTCAGGCTCTGTTCCCAGGGAACAAGTGACAGGACAACAGGACACAATCACAAGCTATGACAGAGGTGTTTCAGGTTGGACATCAGGAAGAATTTCTTTGCACAAAGGGTTGTTAAACTCTGGAAGGGACTGCCCAGGGAGGTAGTGAAGTCACTCTCTCTGGAGGTGTTCAGGGAATGGCTGGACATGGCATTTAGTCCTCTGCTCTGGTTGACAAGGCAGTGACCAGTCTTGGACTCGGCAATCTTTGAGGTCTTTTCCAACATCAATGATTCTATCATCTTCCACAGGCCCAGTACCACAGTTCCCACTGAACTTTAAATGAGGTCAGGGCTTTTTTCCTCCAGTCTTAAAGCATATTTCAAACATATTTTTAAGTGTTTGTGGAGTATTTTTGAGTGTATGAGGAAGAGCAGTGATGTAGGGGTGATGCTACAGTGGGAAGAAATCTGGGCACAGAGCTGCAGGGAGGGAGGAGTGTATCTTTGGGGTCCCTCTGTACCTCATCCAGCCAAGGACCTGACAAATAATCCTCTCTTTTCTTCCACTTTGCCAGCAAACAAAGCTCTAACACAAATCTAAGCCATGTACATCTGGAGCTGAGAGCTGCACTCCTCCTGTCCTGCTGTGGTCACCAGCTGCCACAAACAGGAAAGATTTTTTTTAAGGAAAAGGTACCATAAATGGGTGAAATATGATTGTTTGGCTGTTTTCTCTGTACCATTTCCTAATGCCCACGCACATACCAAATGGGGACCAAAATCATAGAATTATGAAGTCACAGACTGGTTTGGGTTGGAAGGGACCTTAAAGACCATCTCATTTGAAGCCCCTCTGCCAGGGGGAGACCTTCTGCTAGACCATCTCATTTGAAGCCCCTCTGCCAGGGGGAGACCTTCTGCTAGACCAGGTTTCTCCAATCCCCACCTAACCTGGCCTTGAACACTTCCAGGGATGTGCAGCCACAGTTTCTCTGGGCAACCTGTGCCACGGCCTCACCACCTTCAAGGTAAAGAATTTCTTACCCACACAAAAATCTGGAAGTGATACTGATACCTATTCCTACTTTCTCCTGCTGGAGTGTCAGGAGAGAAGGTCTCTGTTTACTCTCTGAGCTCTGACTTGCAGAGTCATTTTAATGCTGGAAGGTATAGTAAGTATTCCAAACTCATTTCTCACAGCTGCAGGTCTCAGAGCTCTAGCTACAGGGTAAATCTGCCAGATAAACCTAATTACAGAATAAACATAACTGAAAAGGTGTCCTGGCAGACAATACACAACTTCATTTAAAACAACAAAGCAAAAAATAATGTAGATTACAAAGGGGACTTAGAGCAAAGGTAGGGAGTGACTTTTTACGTGGACAGATAGAGACAGGACAAAGGATAATTGGTTTTTTACTAAAAAATGAGAGATTTAGATAAAGTATTACGAAGAAATTCTTCCCTGTGAGGATGATTAGGCTCTGGCACAGGTTGTCCAAAGAAGCTGTGTCTGTCCCATCCCTGGAAGTGTTCCAGGCCAGGTTGGATGGGTCTTGGAGCAACCTGCTTTAGTGGAAGGTGTCCCTGCTCATGGCAGGGGTTGGAACGTGGTAAGTTTTAAGATCCCTTCCAACCCAGACCATTATGTGAATCTGTGATTAGTTCTTCCTTGAAGAGGATCACCCCTCAGCTTTCAGCTCTCTGGATGCTGTATTAATGTATGAGAGAAACACCAGAGTACAGGTTTCCATCTGTACACAGAGGTTTTTATAAAATGTTGTGAATCATCACAACATTTACCATATTTCAAAGTGTTTCACATGCAGATGTAGCAAAACATTATTTTGCTGCTAATACAACTGAATTTTTTTTTGTTGCTGAGTTTGGGAAGACTTTGGGTGTGAATTGTGATTCCTGATCAGTAGTGCTTTGTGATGGTTGTTAACACCTGTTCTGTGTTTTCTTATCCTCCCTAGAGATGAAACCAAATGTGCAGTATCTTGATCTCATTTTCATAAGGTAAACAAAGCCCTAAGGATGCCACTGGTCTTCAGAGTGGAGGGTGGTAAGATTTCTCACAGTCTTTGGATCTGCAAGAGCTGAGTGCCATGTCTGGGAGACCTCTGCAATTCTATAGTCATGATACATGCTGCAACTTACCCTCATCAGAGCTTGTATCCCTTCTTCCAGGTCCTTTAGTTTTTCATACACTCTGTCTGAAGTGCCAAAAACCAGATTGTTTGTGAACATCTTGCTTAGGTACTGCACTGGGGTCAGCCAGGACTGGATGAGAACCAGGGAAAACTGAAGAAGCTCAGTGTCCTGAAATTAAGACAAGAAAGGGTCAAAGCTATGCAGGGGTATTTGATAGCATGTCCTGCTCCCTCTGGAGATGTGTCACGACTCCTACAGCTTCAGCAGACACAAAGTTTTCAGGCTGGGTAGCACCACTCAGACCTGTGTCCTATGCAGACAATAACTTTTCTCATGCTTGGGGTGGGAATGGGATTTATAGTGTGGCCTAGAAAAGTATTTCTTTCTTTATGCAGGGTTCCAGTAATCAAAAAGGGAGGAGAGGGATGAGGCACCCAGGTATTCACAGTTGAAAACCCCCTGTTCCTGCAATGAAGCACTACTAGGCTCTTCAGGTAGGTCTGTTCTTGCCCTGAGGGTGAAAAAAAACTTACTGATTTCTGCTGGGCATCGTCCTTCTTCATAGGAGCAGGGATGGTTTCCGAGTAACAAAATGCTACCTGGGAATTCTTGTTTGTGTGTCTTTGGTCCTCTGGAATATAGGTGCGCTCCTGTGGAGACATCCCAAATACACTCAGATCTATTGCTCACATTCTGGAGAACACCTCAGACACTTCCCAAGCTGTTCTGAATGGTTACTCTTTGCAAGAAATAAATCTGAGACATGAGATGCCTTTGGACCGGGTAGGCAGGTAGGAAGCAGGAATATTTTGTTGGCAAAATAGCTAGTGGGCCTAAAGGCTTTTCTAAGCCAAGGTGCTGAGGTGAACCCAAACCACATCTGAACTAGGTTCTCCCAAGGAGTAAATGACCCCAAAGGACAACGCTTGCCAAAGTGACAGCTCATGTCAGCTCCTGTCAGCAGAAGAAACTAGACAGTTTCAAGCACTCAGACTCCCAGGGACAGAGGTGACCAACACAGGAAAGTCTTGTCACATATCTGTGACATGTCCCAGCTGATCCTGTGCAGCCACGGTCCTGAGAAGGAGGATGTGCAGGATCAGAGCAGGGGGCAGGGGGCTGAGAGGAGGGAACAGGATCCAGTCTGATGGGACATAACCTGTGCTATCCTGTTAACACACTCTGTCCTCATGGAGCAAAGACAAAGGAGACACCAGTAGATGAAAGGTGTCTGTTACACAGTCCTGAAGGCATCAGGCTAAAGTGGAAGAGACGACCAGAGGCTACACCACTTACAAACTCCTTGTACGTCTCGGCAGCCAGGAGGTGAAGGTGCTGAGCCCTCAGCACGGCGTTGGCAAACAGGCTGGAAAGGGGTATGGCCGGGAAGGTGGCAGCTTGTTGTGGCCACTGCAGTCCCAGAGTGATCACGGCAATGGCGAGAGGAGAGAACCATGACCCTACAGCAAAGCACAGTGGAAGGTGTTAGCAGTCCTGAGGAAACTGGGTTGAGGAGGGAGTGGCACCTGGGAATTAATTCCCTGTCTCTTCTGTCCATGCTGGCTGAAGGCTCATCTTCCTTGGTGCATGTTGGCAGCAAGAGTAAGCTTAGCCTTGTCCAAATTTCTTTGAAACACTTTCACCAAGACCTGCTCCCACCAAGACTTTCTGCTTCTCTCAGTGCTACCAGCAGTGTCTTCCTGGATGCAGTCATGGTTGCTCCACGAAAACTAGTGTTGTGTCCCAATGTTTTTCCCTGATACTCTCATGTCTTTCCTTTCCTCATGAGTCCTTGCCCATGTGAGAAGAGCATGGCGCACTCTGGTTACATGAGCAAGCAGGGGACAGTGAGTGCCAGGGGAGGGCCAGGGAGCACCTCAGTGTAGCCATGGTTTATGCTGCACTGCTGATGTGATGCTGGCTGTTTGCCTCACTGGGGTGAGAGGTGGTGACATTACCTGTGCTCTCACTGGTACTCTGGGATAAGACTGCAAAATTTGGTCATCTTTGTCAACCCTAATTTTTTTCAGCCTGTAACATCTGATTCACACTAATATCTCTCTGCAGCAAAGACTACAGACTTAATCTCAGACAAATACCCCTTGGAGGAGAAATGCCCTGGAGCCTGTAGGACTTGGCCTGTCTAGGCCAAAGATTAATTAATGAATCATAGTCACATTGCAGGGAAAGGTATTCTTTTTCATTGATTTATAAATTGCCATACTTTAAGTTAGAGCTGTCACAGAATGCGTGTATCCCACCACATACCACCCCATCATCATCTCCTCTCACTCTACACACATGGTAGCACTAACAAGTCCTTTAAAACTGTAATAAAAAGTACCTGGAGCCATTTTTGCCTGGTGAGTTGCTCAGTTGTTGCTTGACAGTGAATATTTCCTCCTTTCATCTGGCAAGGGGAACTGTTGAGCCACCCTTTATATAGCAGGGTGTCTGTTTAAAATGGATCTGTGTGTCTATGATCACAACTCCTCTGCATCTTCTCTGTGCATAAATGCACAGGTGTTCACAGTGGTGCTGCCTCATTGTAGTAATTTATACACAAATGTACAAATTGGGAAAGTTGTTTGCCTCAGGATAAAGTCAGTGCTTAATGATTTCGCCATATCCTGCTCTTTATCACAAATAGAAGTTTCCTGGTCATTGGAATACCTGTACCAAGTCACATCAATGCTTTTATATGGCGGAATCTGCTTTGTCCACCTGTTTTCCTGTCTGGCTCTGGAGCCTTGGCTCATAGTTCACAGGCCTGACTGACAAGTTTGGGATATTTCAGACTTAAAGTAAATAGCAAGTTGTGCCAGGAGAAGTTTAGGTCGGATATGAGGGAAAATAGCTTCCTCAGAAGGGTTGCATAGCTGTGGCACAGGTTGCCCATGGCAGTGGTGGAGTTCCTGGAGGGATTCAGAAGCTTTGTTGATGTGGTACTTGGGGGGCATAGGTTAGTGGTAAACTTTGGAGTGCTGGGGGAACAGTTTGACTCAGTTTGACTCAGTGATCTCAGAGGGGTTTTCCAACCCAAGCAATTCTGTGATTCTGTGATGTTTTCCTCTTTATTCTTAGTGGAGATAGAGGTGGATGGATGTCATCAGATTAATTCTACTTCTTTCCATTTCTACCAAAATATCAAATATTCAGCAAATATTATTGCTGAGCTGGTTTGCTGTGGGTGTGACAAAGAGCTGTCACACCTAGGCGCTTGTTTGGGTTCCAGCCTGCCCACTGCAAATCCAACTGCCAGAGCTCTGGGAGGTTTCCCTCATTCTTAGTCTGTGAGAAGATCTGGCTATGAGCACCTTCTTGTTCCTAAACAGATTAAGCAGAGGGCTGCTGTGGAAAGGAGGTAGAAGGGATAGGGAAGAGAAGATGGGGAAGAAAATCATAGAATCATGGGATGGTTTGGGTTGGAAGGGACCTTAAAGCTCATCTAGTTCCAAGCCTTGCCATGGCACACTTTCCACTAGACCAGGTTGCTCCAAGCCCAGTCCAACCTGGCCTTGAAGAAGAAATGCCACAGCATACCTACACTTTCTTTTGAGCAAAATGAAACAGAACTTTGGATGGGAAACTACAGGGGGGTTTTAAAGGCCTTTTATTCCTCATAAGGCACTGATTACCCCAGACCACACTGGTTTGAACTTTTGTTGGGAGTTTAGGGTCTGTTTCTGGTCAAGAGGTGATTTGTCTTCCCCACACCCTGTGTTTGCCATACCTCCCAGTTTGGGTCCAGTTTCCAAGAGGCAGCATCATCTCTGGGGCAGCTGGAGCAGAGGATGGAGAGGTGGTTAATAAACATGCTGTGTTTATTAACATGGTCCGTTAATAAACATGCTGTGTTTGTTAATATGGTCTGTTCTGAAAAGGCCCTGAGGTGGAGATGTGGTGGTGTCGCAAGGTAAATGTCAGTCCTTGGAGAAGTGGGAATGGTTATCAGGTATCCCGTCACCCAATAGCCTGCAACATCTGGTTGTGTTTTTCGACTCTGGATTATGTTTAAATATGTCAGTATTGTTCAGAGATGAGCAGAGCAGCAGCACCTCAGCACAACCCACGCACTGCTGCCTGTGAATGATGATAATTTACCACTGCAGCACCTTACAACCCATGTCCTGCTGCCTCTTGCTGTCACTGGCTGGCTCTCTAGTTTTGTTAGTGAAAGCTTGGTGCTAAGTCAACTTTTTTATGTTTTAGCCAAGCATGGAGATGCTGGAATGATCAACTTGTGCGATTCCCCTGAGGCTTGGGTTGTCTCCAATCATTTCTGGGCATTAAATGAGGGAGACACATTGTGGGGAAGGTGGTGTGACTGAAATGCTGGGCTGGGCAAACACACACCACTGGCAAAACTATAGTTATATAAGCTTTTAAATCACACTTTAGCATTTTTCTAGATTTCAGACACAGGCATTTGCAACCTAAAGCAGTACCTCTTAAAAGCAATGTGTCACTCCGTAATTTCCAAGTTTCTTTTCTTTTTCAAAAGACAGAAAAAACCCACTTCTCTTTGGCATGTTCACACATCCACCCCACCTCACCCTGAGCATCACCTACTCTAACATTAAAGTTTTATTGAAGAAGTGAAACAACTCTCCTTGTAGATACGTGTACTCCCTGATTCCTAGGAGCCCCCAGCATGGGGTGGCTGTGTGAAGAGGACCTTCCCAGACTGACCCTACCTTCCTAGCCTGACCTTCCTTACCTGGATCATCCCGGGAAAGCACAGCTGGTGAGTCCTGACCAAGGAGCCACTGCCAGCCTACAGCCCAGGCTCTGCTCATGGGAGGGCAGCGACGTGATTGACAGAGGATTGAAGTGGCATTTCATTCCTCTTCTAGCTCACTGCTCGGAAGGTAAATTCCTTCTGGAATTTATGGGTTTTGCTTATGGGAGGTAGGACCGCATAATTTCCCTGAACCTATTTGAAAGATTTTAGAATCATAAATTCATAGAATGACCAGAATTGAAGGCTGCCTTAAGAATCATCTTGTTAAAACCCCTTCCACTAGACCAGGTGTCTCCAAGTCCCATCCACTTTGGCCTGGAACACTTCCAGGGATGGGGCAGCCACAGCTTCTCTGGGAAACCTCTGCCAGGACTTCAATACCCTCACAGCCAAGAATTTCTTCCCAATATCTCATCTAACCCAGCCCTCTGCCAGTGTGAAGCCATTCTCCCTTGTCCTGTCAGTATGAAACCATTCTGTCTTGTTCTGTCACTGCACTGCCTTGCAAATAACCTCTCTCCATCTTTCCTGTAGGCTCATTTAGGCTAAAGAGGTCCAGGACTGCAATTCAGTCTATGCAAAACCAGCCGCCCTTGTTCAAGCAGCCCCAGTTCCAGTTTCCAACATGCGGAAATGTACTTTGCAATTATTTTTTTTTCTGAAAACCCTCCTGTTTTCTGCATCCATAAATGCTGGTTGGAGTTTTTAGCCTGGTTCCTTATTGAACCAATCTAAAACATGCGGTTTTTCTGCTTTACCGGTCAGCCTGGAGGTCTGCTGCTCGTGCTCATTTGCCACACGGATCATTACCTCTCTTCCCTGCTTCTGCAATTTTTTTTCCATGATAATTATCCGTAAGAAAAATCATATACAGAGAAGTGTGCAAAAGAAGTCAGTAAGACTGTATCTATGAATTGCAATTTCCATGTGGCTGTGGGCTGCAGCACAGGAATCAGATAAAGGGATTTCAGATCCCAGGAATAATCCCTACCCATGTCCTGGGGAATGTCACAGTCACTGCCCATGCCTCAATTTCTCCATTAGTAGAGCGATGGTCCTGACACTCATTAGCAACACAGCTGGAAAGCAGGTAATGATTGTAGGGAAACGGGTACATTAAAAATAAATCTCATCTCTCCTGCTGAAAACCAAGCAAAGCCAGTCAATTTAGCCCCTTTCCAGTGATCTTTTTAAAAAGTCTTTTAAATTGAAATGCAGCAACAGCAAGTTGTCCAGGAATAGGAAACAGCAGGGAATAAAAACAGACTCTGGAAAGAGTAATTTATTCCCATTTTTTAGTGTCTCTCTCCACCAGTGGATCTGACACCATCATGTGTCTCCCAGCATGAGCTGCCGCTCAGGAACCATCAGTCTTAACCTTCCTGGGCTGAATTGCTTGGCCAGTGCCTCACCAAATGAATACACTGTCCTATGGGATGCCAGTGGGGTGGGGAGGGGAGGGAAGGTGCTGAGGCCAAATCCCAGCTCTAGCAGTGCCACAGTCCCATGGAGATTCCCAAAACAGTTTATGCTGAAGGGTTTGCTGTAGGGTGTGGAGAGGAGCCATCCCAAGCCACACAGAGCTCTCTGCTCTGGAGACAGGCTGAGAGAGCTGAAATTGTTCAGCCTGGAAAAGAGAAGGCTTTGGGGACACCTTAGAGCATCTTCCAGTGTCTAAAGGGGCTCCAAGACACCTGGAGGAGCACTTTGGACAAGGCCCTGGAAGGACAAGACAAGGGGGAATGGCTTCCCACTGCCAGAGGGCTGGGTTAGATGGGATAGTGGGCAGAAATTCCTGGCTGTGATGGTGGTGAGGCCCTGGCACAGGTTTCACAGAAAAGCTGTGGCTGTCCCATCCCTGCAAGTGTTCTAGGCCAAAGTGGATGTAGCTTGAAGTAATCTCTGGTAGTGAAAGGTGTCCCTGCCCATGGCAGGGGATGGAAGATGATGGTTTTTAATGTCCCTTCCAGCCCGAAGCATTCTGTGATTCTATGGCTTAGGGTGTTCAGCACAGGCTGTCATAGATCTGCTGACTGCTGGGTGCTCAGTTTTGGCTTCATCTTTATGGCTTCCATTCTGAAAAAAAGGCATTTTCTACTCCAGTGGTGCTACTGAGGATGGTCAGCTAATACAAAGGCTGCCAGCATGGTTCAACTGCAATTTTGTAAGTCTGAGAAAGGGTTGACTCAGTTTGTAATCTAATTTTGGGAAAGTTGTCTTACTGCCTGCCTCAGTTTCCCTATGTATGAAAAGGGGTTTTGAAGAGCATTCACTCTCAGAAACATTCCCCACTGCTTCAGCTCCCAGTTGGCACAGATAGGAAAAACCCTTTCCCAGCATGCTCAAGAGGTGCATTGGATCAGCCCAGAGATGGAAAGGATGTTGTGTGACCACATACCTGGCTTCTGTGCATTTCTCAACACATTTACAACAACAGTCTCAGAGGTAGTCATATTTTACTCATTTATTTAAATGTATATTTTTGGGGAGAAACCAAAAAAAGTCAAAGATGTGGTCCTTGAAGATTCTGGTCAAGCTGTGTGCCAGGTAGACTGCTTCTTAGGGCATTAGGGTTGTGGCTCCTTTCCTTTCTGTTGTTATGATTTTTAATGGGCATTCATGGTCTAATATCTGCTTGGTTTTGTGTTCTGATTTTCTTCCTGCTTATCTACATCACTGTTTTTCAATATGACTCCATCTCATCAGACAAATTAAATCTAAAATGCTGGCAAATGCTTTCTAGTGAATTAAAAATTTGATTTATTTGGTGCTTCTGCTGCCTCAAGAAAGGCCATATATTTTCCTGATATTATGGGGAAATTGCTTTGAATTTATGAGAAAGCCAAGCTCAAATTACGGTTATTGAATATTTCCATTAGCAAGACTCTCTGCAACAATGAGGTTTTTCTTCTTCTTTTCTCAGGGTGAAGCTTGAATGAAAACTCTGGGCTGTTTAGAACTTGACATACACAAAATTTGGCCCTCCATGACTCCTCAGGGCTCTCGTGCACCCAGACAGATCCTGTGCAGCAAGAAGTTTCTGTTATTCCCCTCCAAAGACATTATTTATTTACTACATTTAAATCCTTAGCTAAGGTTTCCAGGACCTTTAATTGTCGTTATTTTTGCTGTGAGTTTCAACTCAATGTTTAACCCGTTCTCCAGGAAGAGGTAAGGAAAATACCCTGTTTTACTGCCTTACACTTCAACCACCATCTCCTGAGCTGTTTTCCTCTCTCTTCCTTGAACACCAATATTTCAGTGTGCAACTCTAAGTTCAGTACTACAATCTTGCAACTACAATTGCTGGTCTTCACAGGGAAAAGCTGTCTGAATTTGCATGACACTGGCAGACTCTTGGGTGTGAGATATTCTGTCACTCAGGGAGGAAACCTGGCTGCTAAATTATTCCAAGATGCCATCTTAGAAGGAACTATGGAATCATGAATTTGGGGAGAATAAACAGTATATTCTCCCTTGGTGGAAATAAGTTTACTGCTATAGAAAAGCACAATTATACAGCGATGACTATAAAAAAATAACTAAATGAGGATAATTGGTGCAATTCTACATTAGCTTTCAGGTACTGATGACAGTCAGGACCAGCCCTTGATGACGTCTCCAGACTTCAGCAATGTATTAATTAATGTATTAATACATAACATATGTGGTTTCTGTTCTGTGAAACACCTTCTCATGATTTTATACCTTATTAGTGGTCTATTAACGACAGGTTAACACTGGATCAGTGCAGCAGAGCCTGCGCTTACCACATGAGACACTTCTGCTCACATCTGCTTATTTCTAGGGTAATTTTGTTGGTGATGTGTCCGAACAGAGTCATAAAGCCATCCAAATGCTATTAAGCACAGCTGACACCATTACAATGTTTTATGCAAGTTGATCTCTCACAGCTTCAGTGACTGAAATGGTCATGGCTTTTATAGTCAGGATTTCTCCTCCCCTTGAAGGAGAGTCTGAGTTGCTTCTACCACCACAAGAGAAGGCAGAGTGAGAGCACTGACCCAGCAGAGGCTTAGGGGAAACCAAGAATTGAATACCTAAATTTTTCCAGAGGAAACATATTTATTGCGTGACAAAGCAAGGCAAATTTTCCCAAAAGTGAACTTGGCCCTTGTTGGTTACTTGTCTGTGCATCCAACATCCTGAGAAGATCAGACTGTGAGCAAATGAAAGTGAATACAAACACAGGCCCAGTGGCTGGAAAATCATGGTAAAAATGGGTTGTGCTGTCTAAACATTTCCCCAAAGAGCCTGCATTTCCAAGATTTGTCTTTTTACAGAGACAACCGTGAGTAACTCTGTTCATTCGGAGTGGAAATTCATGTTACAAGCTCTCTGGTTTGGTTGTGGACTGCATGGGCTTTCCATCCCCATCCCCTAACACAAATCTATTCGGATTGTCTCAGCTGCTTAAGTATTTGGTCATTTCTGCTGACATGAGTGTTTAATTGTCCTCATTTGTCATGGCTCTTCTGCATGGGATTGCATTGTGTGTTTATAATTCAGCGCATCTGTCAGAGGCTGGGGGGAGATGACTGTCAGATGGGAAATGGACAGACCTTTTCTCATCCCTCAACCCATAAATGGCTGCAAAATGAAGTTGTAATTCGTTCCCACTACAGCTTCTCAGGTCTATCTAAGATGGGAGTCTAGGCAGGCAAAGAGAAGGATCTGGCTTCTAGTAAAACCTGCCATCCCTCATCAGAAAAATTACCTTGCTGGATTTAACAATTTAAGCTTTAGCTTAAATTAGATATGTTTTTCTAAAGATATTTTATATGGGGTTTTAAAACAAAGAATGACCCTTTTTCTGAACTATACCATGCTTTTCTTTTTCACCTCACAGCTTCCCTCAATGACCATCTTCTTTCCGTCCCATTTCTCTCCTACAATTTCCCACACAGTTAGTTTAAATAATGTTTCTCTGAAAACCATCTCTGCAGAAACACTGCCTGGAGGTAAAGGCACATGCAAGTGAATCAAAGAATGGTTTGGGTTGGAAGGGACCTTACAGACCACCTAGTCCAGACCCATCAGCCTGGGTTACCTTGTGATCCCATGAGAGTGTTGCTCTGTGGTCACAGTAGGTGCCTGCCCAGGAGGGGCTGGATTTTAATCTGGAATTTAGTCCATCCTCATCAACTCCTTCCAGTGTCCCCAAAAAATAATTATTTAGAGTGCTCTTAACAGCATATGAAGACCAACTAAACGCATGAGAAATCAAAGACTCTCTCACTTTTACTTCCATTTTTCTGTCAGAGAGCACTACTCTGTACCCGTATCCTTTACTTCTCCAGAATAAATACATGAGCAACAAAAACTATCATAAACAAAGTAAAAGCAAGTGGCTTTGAAAACATGTCATCAACAGTCTCTTTTCCCATGTGTCATTTCTCATCATTCTCCTGCTAATAAACATGCTCACAAACATCTCTTCCTCAGTGAGATTCCATCTGTAGCTGCTTCAGGATGCCTGGGTGTATTTGAGACCAAATCCATTTATCTCCCCCATCATAGTAAAACTGAGAGCAAACTGTACCTGGGATGGGGCTTAAACATTGGTGCACTTGTGGCTTAAATAACTGTTGGAGGCCTTGGCTTGTTCCTTATTTGCTTCCTAAATTCATGTTCACAGGTAGGATACCTGTTCTTGTTCCTGGGTATAATTCAAACAGCCTGTGCAAGCTCCAAGATATATTTTTTAAAAGTGTAATATAGTATTTTGGTGGCTGAAAAGACCTTTGTAGAGATGGTCCCAAAATTGCAGTCATGTCCTTCATGTGAGGAGGAGGCAGTATGTTCTATGCATCCTTGAAACTCCTGGCAACTGTGTGGCTGCATCTTTCCCTCCTCTGTAGAAAAAAAGCAGCAGAGTGACAACTCAGTTTCTGCCCAGTGTTCTTGATTTCTGCAGGGAATGCTATGGCAAAGGTCTGGGAGCTGAACTGGAAAAGCTCTGCAGATTCTTGGTGAAGCAGGGCTGCTAATGAAGGATGTGAATGTCCTCTAAGCTGTGTCAGCACTTGGAGCCACCTACCCCAGCCACCCCTTTGGGCTCTTCCCTCTCCTTTCTTGTCCCTCTGATTTAATAGTCACAGGGAAAAGAGCCTTTTAATCTCTATGTCTCACCCTGCCTAGTCCCAAAACATGACTGCAGTTACCCTAGGTCATGCTGATGTTCTAAATCATGACCAGGATGTTCTGGACCTTCATAGGTAGGGCACGTCCTAACTACCCACCCCCAGCCATAATATTTTTGCTCATTCTGTATTTAACACTCCAGAAAATTTTATATTTCATTTATATGGGGAAGGTAGGGAGATGGAAGGAAATGGAGAACAACTGTATAAATGAGTGATAAGAACCACAGGCACTGTGAAGGAAGTGATAATCTGGACAGGAAAGGAGGCAATGCCCTAAGGGGAAACATTAAAGGGAAAAACCAAAGGAGAGCTAGCCAAGGTTAGGAGAAGGACTGGGGTAGGGTGAGGGGGTGTTATAATGAGATAATCCTGAAGTTCCCCTTCCAACCCAAGCCATTCTGAGATTTTGTGAAGAAAAATCAAGCTTTTTGCATTTCAATAGCTGGCCTGGTTTTGACATGGAACACAAAGTCCTAGAGCTGGATATTCCACATCATCATTGCTGGCTAGATGGGGGCTACAGAATAAATGATCCACAAAATTATGGCTTTAGCTTGAGGATGAGATGTGCTGTGACATCACTGAGGCACACCTACTGGGTGGGCACACAATTCACTATATATAGAACAGAGAAGGTATTTTCTTCAAGGAAAAAAAGGATACCAGCTTATTCAGAAAGAGTTAAAAGGTTCTGCTGCTTAAGAAATTTAAATTCCTTCACAGCTGTCAAAAGTAAAAAAAAAAAAAAATGGGGGAAAGGGAGGAAAAAATTACTGGTAGGTAGGTTCCTTCTCCTTGGAGTGACTGAGGCCCAAGAGAAAGGCTAACACCAGAGCTGCAGAGAGTTTCTTCTTCAGGTCCAAAGAAATCCCTTCAAAACAGGAGTGCGGATACGCAACTGCTATGATCCAGTCACTGAAGTTATTAAAAATGCCTCTGCCCAAATGAAGGTGAAAACAAGACCATATGCCAAAGTCAATACCATGGATTTATTTTTTAGTAACTATGAGAGAGAGAGAGGAGGAAAGAAAAGAAATAGAGTATGGTGGGCTAGGAAGAGAGCGACAGAGACAGAATAAGGAAAATATCATCACTCTGTGGGTCCCAAAAATGTTCCCTTGATCGCCTCCAGCTGGTCTTCTCGGTGGTGATGCCCTGAAAGTACAGAATCCAATGGACTAATATACACTCAGGTTGGGTAGGAAAACCCAGGCACCTCCCTGGGGTGGCAGGGGCAGTTTGCCATTGTCTCTTACAGCAGACTTTGGGTTTGTTGCATCACGTGCAGTCCTGTGGTGCAAGGCTTCAGGAATGACTCTGGAGAGCACTTTGGGGGGGTCTTTGATGGATTAAGGCACCCCCTCAGCTGCTCCTCATGGTAATGTCCCATGGATGTGTCCTGTGGGGTTGGGGGTTCCACAGCTGGAGTGGTTTGTGTAAGGGAGGATGGGTGTTCACTGCCCCTGAAACATGCCAAAACTTCCTCTCCCCACCTTGGCTGGGGGGGAAATCTGTGTAAACCTGCCTCCAGCAAATGGGTCTGGGGCTCCCACACCTCCCCCAACCCGAAGCAATCCAGAGATGATTCTTAGCACAGCTGTTGGGTTTGAGTCACATTCTTATTTACTTGTTTGTTTCTTCCTGGGTCTGAGGTGATTGAAGAATGGGCTTCTCTCTGTCTAATCTCAGCAGTTTGACTTTCAGTCCAAAGTTCTTCCAGGAGGTTTTTGTGGTTTAATCTTCTTTATACATTTTTTGCTATAACGAGCAAAACTTTACGTCAGTGTTTGAGGCATGAATTATTTCAGTCTCTGACAGCAACTACTACTGCCTTGTATCCAAAATCCCTGCATACCCCTTGTCCTCACTTATTCCTCACCCCAGTGGGATTCATCTCACTTGTGACCAATCCCACATCACTCCACCAATTCAACCAATGTACAAACCCTAATTTGTATTGTATGTTTGCACCAGGAATCTCCTTTTGGGTGCAAAGATCCAATTCAAACAAGTCTTCTTCCAAAGCCTCAAAAATCACAGAAGTGAAAGAAACAAAGAAAATAAAGCTCAGCTTTTCTCACGATTCCCAGTCTGCTCTGCAGCAAGCCCTACAGACAGAAACAGATATCTGGGGAAAAGTTACCTTCCCAATCCCTACGCTCCAGCCCTTTATTTCTGTTTTTTTCATGGTTAGGAAATCAGAATTCCATGGGCTATAGAGCATCTAATGAGTCTAGAGATCACATGTGTTGTGCTCAGCTGTGCTGGTGGAGATGGAGATGGGTGAGGGTGGATGAAAGGAGTGCTGAGAGCAGGACATTTGCCATGAGCAGATGGCAAGAGGGGTGAGGATAGGGGAGAGAGGGGAGGGAGGTCTCTCAGGGGAGTAAATCTAGCTCAGGAAAATGTTCCTTTTCCTCTCTGGCCTAGCCAACTTAATTTAGGTGAAGAGCAATTGGCCTCTCATCTGTTAATGCTGTGCTTTTGAAATTATAGGAGAGAGGAGTCAGTCAGTTAAGGTGTGATTGAGGGATGACTGATGGAAAGACCTAATGGAGGTGCCTTTGCTGCACTGCAGTGAAATAATACATGGATTAAGAGAGTCTTTCCTTTCCTGATAATTTGGGGAGAATTTTGAGGAAACCCTTAGGGATGGGGATGTTTTGGGGAAACATATAGGGATGCAGTTACAGAGGTTGGAGAGAAGCAGGCTGGCACAGCACCAGTCAGGATGGGCTGAGATAGCACAGCACATTCCCCTTTGCCTTCCCTGGTATAACACCTTCCTGCAAATTTGGATCCTGTATTTTAGTCCAGAAATCACCTCTTGGCTGTAAGAGACCAACAGACCAACATCTGCTTGCTTTCCTTGCCAGCTCCACCACATCATGCCAGGACATCTTGTTTACTGAGGGAAAGACTTGGGGATCATCACTGAAGTACCTGTGTGTTGCATGGCTCCTGAGATTTTGTATGGATGGGCAGTCTGCCAGTGCCCAAGATCTGCAGCTTTGGGCCCTTGTGAGCCAGAGATCTGCCAGAGTTGGCCCATAGCTGTTCAAACATGGTCTGGGCCAGCTCACAAGAGAAACAATAGGTGGTACAGCTTTCTTCCTCAAAGAGGAAGGATCCCTACTGCATTTTTTCATTCAAGGATAACCTGCTCTTGTCGAAACCCAGTTTTATTATTTATTGTTTGGCCAGAGTGTGTTCTGTCATTAGCTGTAAGAGAGTACCAGGCAAAAAATATCCTGTTGTGAGGGAGAACAGCAGGCACAGGGACAAGGTGTGCAGCCTTTCCACAGTGCAAACATCCTCATTAATCATTATCACAAAATCCAGGCAGTCATGGCAATCCTTGAATGTGACAGATTAAGAGAAGGAAGGGAAGGGAAAGCAGCAAGTCAAGGGGGTTTCTTGCTTCAAGGCTTCCAAATATCCTCAGGCTGGCCTAGTGCTTTTCTAGTAATTCTCTGGGAGTTTGAGATGATACATACACTGATCTTCCTGTTTCCTTTTCCTTTTTCTGAATCACTGTTTCTAGGAAGATGTGTTCAGGGCATCCTCTCTGTTTGAGGGATGAGCTGGAAGATCCACATTCTGCTATGGAGCACTTCTGAGCTTTCCTTGAAAGCCAAAGGATTAAAGAAGTGTTCTTTTTTCTTTTTTTTTTCTTTTTTTTTTCTTTTGTACCCCCCAGGAAAGGGAGAAAGAGAAGAATTGTAAATGTATTTGAGTATTTCCAACCATCTGCTCCTTACCAGGGACAGTATTCCAACACATACCCACCTGCCCAGCATGCTGGGCTTTCTTTTCATTTTCAGGCCTGGCTATGCATGAGCATCACAGCCTTGCCCTGCTTCACCCACCTGCTGATGGTCCTGGCTCAGCTGTTTCCATGACAAGCAACAGTGGGATGTCATTAGAGGCTTTTCCATCCCGAGTCAGTGGGATGCTGACAGGATGCTGACAAAAACAGATGTAGATGCCATGTCCTGAGATACCTCCCTGTCTCTCTCTCTCTCTCTGTCCTGTGACGTTCCACTTCAACCTTTAGAGGATTTACTATCATGAAACCTCTGTCATAAACAAACTTGAAGCTTTTTTCATGCAAAGAGGTTCTCTTGGGCTATAGATTCTCCTCTCTGTGAGATGTCTACCTGCTGCTGTGACAGTCTCTTTTTTGCAGGTGAGGACCCATCTGTAATGAGGCTGAGAGCTTTGACCAAGGTGAGATTTGTAGTGGATCTGAGTGATGAGCCTCAGTGCTTCTCCTAGGGGCCCAAAAGCCACACTTCCTCCCCTCCCATACCCCTCATGTTCACCTCTATGTACTTTTAGACAGATGTATCCAGAGGTGAACTTGAGTTGGTTTTGGGAAGGAATCTGGACCCATGTTCAATATCAGGGCTGTAATTAAACACCAGCTCTGACCCCCTTTTTTTCCTATAGCACATCCATACTCTCATTGCACCCATCTTCTACAAGGATGTAAGTCTGCTTCAAAGTTATCTGCTCAAGGTGCTAAAATCCTATACAGATAATTCTGTACTGAGAATTCTGTAGAGTCATCACAGGGCACGCATGAACGGGGCTATTCATATGTGGACCATTTTTTCACCCCCCAGTAATCTGAATTAAACAGACTCCAGTGTCTTGGCCCCTCTACTGGATCTACTTCAGGAAAGCCACCTCTGACCTAAGTTTGTTCAAAACAAACCTCATCTGGGATAAAAGAAAAAAAAAAAGAACAATTCCCCAAACACAGTCTTTTCCCCAACAGCCATTTCCAGCTTTTTGCTGCCATTTCTCTGAGTTTCATCGAATCACAGAACAGTTTGGGTTGGAAGGGACTTTTAAAGATCCCCCAGTTTCAACTCCCCTGCAATGAGCAGGGACACCTTAAACTAGTTCAGAGCCCCAGGCAACTAGATCTGGAATGTTTCCAGGGATGGGACAGCCACAGCTTCTCTGGGCAAACTTGCCTCACCACCCTCAGAATCAAAAAAATTCTTCCTCATATTTAGACTGAATGTATCCTTTTTCAGTTTTAAACCATTCCCCATTGTTCTATTACTGCAGGTCCAATAAAAACTGTCTCAATTTCATACAAGCCTCCTTATTCCCATGCTTTGTGCTGTACAAACCCAGACTGCTGGACCTCTTCCTGCATTTTCAATTTTAAGGATACCCATAGCAGTAGGGAAAAGAGGACAGCACCCTCTTGAGAAATTCCTATTGGAAAGCGCAGCAAGAGTAGACTGAAATACAGCTTGGATAAAGCTACAGAGTCCAGGACTGGTGGTTTTAAGATGACATCCAATGGTGTGGAGCAAGACTGCAGCTGAGGTGTTCTGGCCACCAGGCCGGGAATAACCTTAAGTGTGCAAACTGTTCTTAAAAGATACCAGATTTAACTGGATCATTAAAAGAATTTTTTTTAAAAAAGTGAATTCAGGTGAACTTCAGCCTATGGCTGGTCTGGGACTGCCTATACTTCCCATCTCCAGAGATGTCCATGGTGGTTTTGTAGTGATTATTTTATTTTATTATCAGCAGAACATTTAAAAGACTTAGGCATGGACAGTGGTCTTCATACTGTCTGATAGGGATAGATGGTCACCCTCTAGTACAAAATAGGGATTCCTGCTCCAGGAAGGTTATAAGCAAGGAGAGAACAAGTATCTGATTGTACATAATTTAGTAAAAAAATAAGGTAAAAGAATGAGCCATCAAAAAACATCAAGAGGGACAATATTTGGGCAACCTGGTTGAGTATAAGGTGTCCCTGATCATGGTAGGGAGGTGGAACAAGGTCTTTAGGTTCTCTTTAATTAAAATCACTTAGTGGCTCTATAAATACTTCCAGCAGGAGCAGCTGTAATATATAAGCCCACAGAAGAATTTTACATGCATGGGATTGTCAGCATTCAAAGCTGATTTTCCAGATCAGGGAACAAACTGGACTGAAGATCGGGGGCCCAAGCAGGGGTTAAACACATAAGATTACACTTTTGAGTCTGTCTGGGGCTTTCATGGGGTGTTCTTAGTGGCCAGCTGTATTCCACGGCCCCCTATCTGGTGCACAAACATATCGTGGACCAAGTAAGGTTGTCAGCTTTTGTGTAGCATATTAAGATGCTCAGATAAGTGGATCTTGGAGTTCTTCAAGATTTTAGAGAACTAGAGAAAATGTTTTAATTCTGAGGCTTTTGACACTTCACTTTCCCATCTGAATTGTATTGTGATGAGCTGAAGTAGAATTCTTTTCAGCACTTTTTCCTTCTCAAAGAGAAATTCCTGACATCCTCCAAGTCAGAGATAGGACCAATCTTAAGGTTGCACAGTCAGATTTCACCTGTGTTCCCAGGAAGCTATTTGTGTGCTCCCACCCCAGCCAGGCAGGCAATTTCCAATAATGCAGGTTTACCCTAGAAAAAACCCAGGTTTATTTGTTAAAAGGGAAAGTTTAGCATTCAAGCCCACTTTGACAAAGGGAAAGGAATGGAAGGCAAGGCAAGGCAAAGTGTGTGTTTGTAAGGCAAGACAAGGTTGAGGGAAGCAAGGAAAACAAGTCAAATGAGAAGTCTAGAGGGCAAAGCAAGGAGAGTGTAAAAAGAATATGGAAGTACAGGTGTGACATAAGCAAGCAAGGCAATGCAAGGCAAAGGAGTGCTAGGAGAGGCGAGGGAAGGATGCGGGGATGTTGGTAAGGCAATTCAAAATTGGGGCTGGCAGGTCAAAGGAGGAGTAAGCAAGGCAAGGCAGGGCCAGGCAAAAAGAGGTAGGGAAGTCAAGGTGGGGGGATGTTAGGCAGTGCAAGGTGAGGCAAAGTGTAGGTGTTCAAGATAAGGGAAATGCTAAGTAGGCAAGGCAGTGAGTGTCCTAAGAGGAAGAGGCAATGCACAGCGAGGTGAGGAAAAAAGTTGTAGGCAAGCCAAGGCAGGGATGGGTGAGCAAGTCAAAGCAAGGCAACAGAGTGCAACAAAGAGCACAGGAATGACACAGAGGGTTTAGTAAGGGAATGCAGGGTTGGGATAAACAAATCTAGACAAACCTAAGGAGGCACAAGCAAGGCACAAGCAAGGCAAGGCAAAGCCAGGGAAGAAAGGGCTATGAAGGTGAAGGTGGGGAAAAATCTCTTGAAAGATTGAATTTGGTACGTGATTTCCACTCCTCAGAGGCAGTCTTCTGAAATTCTGACAGTGCCCTTACTTTAGACGGGGTAAGCACTCTCCATGCTCAGTCTTGGTGTGCAGCTGATATAGGCCCAGAGCAGGGAATGCCCAGTAACTCTGCTCTGGCACCTTTGTATGGGATCATCCCCTGGAGGTTGACTGTTTAGGAGGAGGGGATGCCATTTCTTTCGAGAAGTTCCTCTCTTCGATGGGTGCAGTTGAATGGTTTCAGTTGAAATTGTAGGCAGCAAGAGCTTTCTCAGCTGGCACTTCTGTGAGCTGTGGTTTTTGCCTGATGTGTTCAAGTTTGTAGACGGTCTCTGCAAGAGTGAAAAGATTGATTAGCGCAAAGGAGTTGGTCTTGCATTAGAGTGTAGTGCAAATACGAACCTGTGCTTGGAAGGGGAAGATCAGTGAGCTCTTTTTTGTCCTGACACAATTGATTGGAGAGCAGTGACATTTTCAAATTGGAGCTGCATTTGGCGTGGATTAGAGATACGCGGGGTGCACATCCTTTTTTTTTTTTTTTTTTTTTTTTTTTTTTTTTTTTTTTTTTTTTTCTTCCCAAGTCGACAGCGCCATTGTGTGGTTGTTTTTATGAGTGCTCTTGGTGCCCAGGAAAAAGCCAAGTGCTTTTCTGTCCCAGCACCATTGCTGTGGGAGCAGTTTGGGTAAATCCTCCGTTGTGGATCCCGGCTTTTCGAGACTGAAAGAACGTGATTGCGCATAACGCTGGGAAGGAAAACAAATGGTTTTATTACAAGTGGTGGCTTTTCAAGGCAAGGTAATGAGAGTCCTAGAAAGAGAAGGAAATGAAAGGTTGGACATTGACACATGGGTAGGCAAGTCAGGTGGGGAATGGGTGAGCAAATCAATGCAAGGCACTGGATTGGTAGGAAGGGCAAAGGAAGAGCATGGGTGAGTCAGGAAGCCAAATGGTTAGGAATGGTCAGGAGTGACAAGGAAACTGAAGCTTGAGCAGGAAAGGCAAGGCAATGTAATGAAAGGGTAGGTAACTCAGTGGGTGTCTTTTTAGCATCCATCTGCTCCAGTATGAGCTCCTTTCCCATAGGCTGTAAGTGAATTTCTGCATGCCCCCATGCACTTCATTAATTATAGGGAGACAGTTTATTGTATTATAGTTCTCACCATGGCTTGCAGAAGAATCTCTGCTCCGATATTTGGAGCACCTCCTCCCCCTCCTTTTCACTGACCTTGGTGTTGCCATGTTGTTTTTCTCCACATGTCTTCACTTCTTCCTCCTTCTCCAACAAAGAGGGAAAAAAGCTACTCATAAGTACCATTGCCAACAAATTCCATCAGTTCAGAGATTTCTGCAGGACTTTGCAGTGTGGAGAGGTTGATCTTGTCCGGGCTCCATGTCGGGGCATTGCTCACCATGCCCCTCACCACCACCGTATGAGCAGTGCCGGCTGCTGTGGTCCTGAAAAGGAGAAGCCACCGCCACCACCCCTGCCCTTCTGCTCGAAGCACAGCTGGCTAAAACTGGCCAAGAAAAGTCCACCACTTCCCATGTCAAGGTGGTGTCAGCCGCAGCGCTTCCCCACCCCTAGGGAGAACTGGCCTTGATTTTGATTTTCTTCTTAAATATGTCATCGCAGAGGTGATACCAATTTCTCTAATTGGCTTAGATGCATGTCTGTCCTCAGAACCACCCAGGGATTGGCTTTGCCAGGCACGGAGGAAGCTTCTAGCAGCTTTTCACGGAAAATCACTTTCTTGGCTGGCTTCTTCCCCCCCCACCAACAACCAAGCCATGCAAAACCAACACATCAACTAAACTGTAGTACTTAGTACACATCCAATAATTTCTTTTAAACTATATTTTACATTTTTTACCAAATGCACTGAAAATAAATGTATAAATAATATTGATAAAAATAGCTCCAGTTAAATAGAAACATTGGGTTATACAACTCTGGTTTTCATAACTACTCTTTGTGCAATACACAGAAGCCTTTTTTACCTATAAAGAAATATTTCCTGGTGGTTTGGATCAGAAGATCCAGTATTGCCATCCTGAGATTTTTTTTCCGAAGGCCATGAGCTGTGGTCATGTGTTTTGGATATATTCTTTGTTGTGCCTTGTATATATTATGACTATAAAGCCAGTATAGATTATGTTCTTGCTGCAGTAGTGACACTAAATAAGGCAGAGGATCTGGCTGGAGTAATGGAGCTGTGAAGTGGACTATTCTTCACTGCCTCAGGACAGGGAGGATCTCTAAAGGAATATAATACTGGCTGTGCTCTGGGAGTTTTACAGAGAGAAAGATCCTCATAGCTCCAATGATTTGTCTTCTGGAGCTCTGGGGAATATGTTGTAAAGAAGAAAGCTGCTGTCTTTTCCAACAATCTCCATGCATTCAAGAGGATAATCTAAGTTCCTGTCTGAGAATTAGGGAAATAATAGTAGTAATTAGTTTTTTTCCTCTGTCTGTGCATCACTGATTGAGTTTGGGTTGGTTATTTTTTTTTCTTTAAATATTACATTGTAAGTGTTCCAAATTCCCAAATTCTGCTTCACTTTATTTTGTAGGCCAAACTGGTTCATCTTCTTTCTGCTGTATTATTGCAGACCATGCCTGAATGGATTTTTTATTTTTTTCATTTTGAATATTATTACATTTAAACTGTATGAACAGAACACTTTCTTTTATCATTAATTTACCAGTTTGCAAGGAAACACACTATTTTGAATACAGGTGGCACCACTCCACTTGTGGTTTTCAATGGAAGAGGAGAATTACAATGGCCTACATTCACAGAATTGTTAGAGTAATAATGTAGCTAGTTTTCAGTAAGATAGGTCAGGTTCTGGAAGCAGTGACCATGATAGCATTGAGGTCAAAAGAGTTTCAGTTTGGCTATTTTTTTCTTGAAAAATAGGTAATATGTCTCAACATTGTGCTGAAACTTGTTTTATGGACACTTCCTTTGACATCTGAACTCCTTGCTGAACTCCTGTATCTCAGAATCAGATACAGTAAACCTATGTTTCCTTATAGCTTTAAGAATTTGGTCCTAATCTATAAAAACAAGAAAAGGCTGCCATATTAACACAAGATAAAAAATATGTTAATAAAGCAGTTAATGGACTGCTTTTCATACAAATTGGGACACAGATTTTGTTGCTTTATAGGTTTTTTTGCTTCTGAATAGAATTTAAAAACGGTGGGGTAAGAAACTGTAATTTTTTTTAGGTTTACCTTAAAAGAATAATTACAGTGGAAAATGTTGAAAATAATCAATCAAGAACTATATGTCTTTCATACAGAGTTTCAGAACTGAAAAGCAAGAGGAGAGAGTCTAGACAAGATGATTTAATATAATGACTTCAAAATATCATTATTTTCTCTCTGGATTACACCTCTAAACCTCAGGATATTAATAGGAAATACATGAAGATCTTTAACATTTAAAAATAGATTATGAAGTTTTATATCCACTAAATTGTAAGGCTTCACATTTTAATCTGATTTGCATTTTGGTGAAAGCCTGGAATCTTTTGCAATTTGCCGGATGACAAGGGATTTAGAACAGTAAGTATGCAAGTAATCTTTTGGACCCTTCATCTTCCTTCTTATAACAATTAATACATTTATTATACTCCTATTTTTATTCCATCGGGGTATTTGATCATAAAAATGTATAGTCATTCTCTTCTTGTTTTCAACCACTCAAAGAGCATTTATCAAAACTATTCAGAAGTTCTTGATCTTGCAGCAGTGACAAGCACTATACTGGTAAAGAATCAGTGGGCATCAGCAGATCCCCTATGACGGCACATGGAGGGATGTTCTGGCAGGACTGATGTTTGTGTGGTTCTAATTCTGTGAAATGTAACATTCTAGGGATGGAAAAAAATGGAAACAGATTCTGAAATTTCAACACAGCACATGAAAAAATAATAGGGCAGGTAAGTTTCTGTGGAGATTTCTTTAGCCCCAGTGTTGTGGGCGACGATTACTCTTCCTACCTCATTTGGCCAGCTACCATTGCAGAGACATGTTACTCCACTTATGGACAGAAGACCAGAACAAGTGATTTTTCAACAAAACACCTATCAGGACCTTAGAGTGCTTTTTGCTCCAAATGTTCCAAGGGAGATAGGGACAATTCCGTTTTAGAGAGTGTGTTGAGAAGACAAAGTTGAAAGTTACAAACCATGGGTTCTATTTCTATGTACATTACTTATTTTGCTTATTATCTCAGTCATGTAATATATATACTTGGTGGAGGTTTTTTTTAATGCTTCCTTGAGATTAAAATATAACACAGAAAGGTACTATAAGGTTAAAATATTTTTGAGATGTCTGGTGTAGCCTGAAGCTAGTGTTAAGGCACATCAGCCTCTTCTGGCTTAGTTTCTGAGAAGCTATAAAATTCCCATCTGTATTTTAATTCTAACGATTTGTTGTTATGGTGAAGATACAAATTAGTAACCACTTTTGAATCTGTAGGGATGTATTTACCATTTTGTGGCTGCCTTTTCAGTCTCTGAGCCATTAATGAGAAAAAGGAGTATTTACACTGTTTTCAACCTGTGGACCATATACTACTGTCCACATGCTCAGATGTAAAGGCAAACAAACAATCCTCTCTGGCCCCACGGGGAGGAATTATTTGGACTCAGAATACTAAACTAGCAGTTGATTTCTACCAGCACAGTCCATTGGGCAGCTTCTATCATGTGCATTTCAATATTTAATCCTCTATGTTTACTGGGCAAAGCTCTTTCAAAGTTATGGTGTGCCCACTGTCTCACCACCTGTGATGTTTGCACCAAATCTCCCATGGAAAAGAGCTGTAGAAAAGACAAGCCAGGGAGTTACTCATTTGAAATACCCACAAATAAAAGATACTTACACTAATTTAAGGCTGAAACCCAAAATACCGTAAAAGGATTTTAAAAAATCATACTTCAATACTGCAGTTCAGCATTCAGGGCCTCTCACACCCTGAGAGAATTAGGGTTGCTCAGCCTGATGAACAGAAAGTTGCGTGGGGACCTCACAACACCTTCCAGTATGTGAAGAGAAGCAGGAGAGGGACTCTACATCAGGAACTGTGGAGACAGAACAATGGGGAATGGCTTCAAACTGAAAGAGGGCAGGTTTAAATTAGATACTAGGAAGAAATTCTTCCCTGTGAGAGTGGTGAGGCATTGGCACAGGTTGCCCAGAGAAGCTTTCGACACCCCAGCCTGGTGTTCAAGGCCAGGTTGGATGGAGCTCTGGGCAACCTGGGCAAGTAAAAGGTGTCCCTGCCCACGTCAGTGGGTTGGAACTAGATGGCCTTTAAGGTCCTTTTCAACCCTGGCCATTCTATGATCTGGTGATTCTATTATGGCAGTGTTTAGGATTAAATGTGTTCTGCGTGTTGGCCATTTCTGGTACACCATTGGCTCCTGGTGCCATGCACTCGCTTTCTACCTGAAATTTTTTTCTGAATAACGAATATATACATATATATATATACACCAAATGAACAAATGTGTTTACACATTTGTCCACTTAGTTTTAAACGAGATTGTTGTGAAGTTTCTTTTGGTTTCCTTGTTGGCTCATGAGGCCAGCTGTCCTTGTGTCAGCTGCCTCAAAGGCAGCTTGTGCCTCCCTCTTCACAGTTATCAGTTTTTTTCTGTTGGCAATTTAATATCATTTTCCTTTTCATACCTGAAAACCCCTGCATGCTTCTGGGTTTTCTCCCTTTTCATACAGATCTTCTTCCATCCTTGACAGTCCATGCTTTTCATAACATAAAGGCATGTCTGTCAGCATAAGAGATGTTTATTCCTTATTATAACCATGAGACTTTAGTTGATGACTTCATGCCTTTCCATAGAAATAGTGGGGAATTGATACCTTGTTCCCTGAAGTACATTAGGAAGAGAATGGGAAATTAATATTGTGGTGTGGAAAAGTTGCTATCTATTTTCTTCCAAGAACTACTCCAAAAGGTGCAGGGGGTGATGAAGTCTGGCAATGTGAGTTTCCCTTCTAATTGAAGGTATCTACCATGTGAATAAGGGCTCTATGCTGAGGTCTCAGAATAATAGGGAAGCATATGTGTCTGTTAAGAGGAATGTCTGTGAGGCACTTTCCTCTTCAAACACCATGTTCCATGCCAAGCACACAACAAATAAACAGAGGATGAGTGTGACTCTGCAATAAAATCCTGTAATGTTCCCATGAGTTAATTTCTCTCTGCTGTCAGACTGACTTGTATGAAGATAACAGTGCAGTGCACCAAATACTCACTTTTCATTTACATGTTTAACCTTTGTCTAATAATAAACTTGATTATAAAAATAGTGATTGCTTTCCTCACTCAGACATTTACACTACTGTGGTTTTAATCCAGCTGAAGTTACCCATCATTGACAACAAATTTGTTATTAGGTGTCTGATTATACGAATGCTTCAAACCCATTGCAGTTCCAGCTTCTAGACAACACCCTACTCATGCAAAGTCTTCCCTCTTAAACCATTCTACACTCATTCCATTCATGGAAAGATTACTACATAAAGCAAGAAATTGCTGAGCTATTTAAATGTGCCCTTATCAATATCTTTTCCTTCTCTCCAAGGAGCTATAAATTCGTAGGAAAGGCAAAGCTATTCCAAAAATTGGTTTGCCCCTATGATGATTAATATTCTAATAAGAGGCCACTGTTTACATAATCACAGCTGTTCTGCAGGAGATTTTCCTTTCTTTATGTATCACTGCCCTACTGTTAAAGAATTTTATTTAGGAATACTTTTTTATTGTTGGTTTTGGTTGGGGGAAATGGGGTTGCTGTTAAATTGCTCTGCATCAGTGGTTCCAGACTCCACTCTGCTCTCGATGCATGTGTATGTGAGCATACATATCTCATTGATGATGCACAAACTTCTGCCTACATGTTCCATAGGTGGGGCCTTAGACTTTTCCCAACACAGGCAGTGTTTACATGATCTACCCAGAAAAAGCCTGCTTATGAAGACACTGAAAAACAGTCAAGTTGGAATTTCCTGAGAGAGTTTGAAGAGGCACTACTGCTTTTTTCATATTTATGGTTTCAGTCGTTTGGTGGTGAAGAAAAATTTTTGAAAGTCTTCTTTAACTTTGGAATCTGAGACTCGGATCAAAATTTGCTATAAATATAGAACTTTTATTCAGGAAGTTACTCTGGGTCTATGTTGTCAGGGTTCAACGTGGATCATCAGTTCCCTAAGGATGAGAGTTCTGGCTCTCAGGGCCCAGCCCACAACCCCAGACAGGAGCAGGGCATCGTCTTCTGGATTTGAGTTGGATTGGTTTGAAATGACAGAACTGTGACTGTGATAGCTATGGTTTTTACCTGCAGTTGGCAAGATTTGGAATCTTTGGAATTTTGGCCAAAAGACTGTTGTAACCAACTTATATTAATTGAACAGACATAATCACAGCAGTCCCAGCTTCTTCCAGACTTTCATCAGAATGAAGAATCTGTTTCTGATCATTGCAGTATGACCCAGTTTCCGGCATTTCATGTCCTTTGGAATAATTTCAAAGAGATTTTATTGCCTCTACAAATAGAATTACAGATTTTTCTCAGTTTTGTTATGATTCTCTTTTGACACATCCTGCTAATGCATTTGATATGACAACTGCTTTGTGATAAAATAAGTTAAAATAAGTAGCCCTAAAATCACATTCCTTCAGCAGCGTATCACACAGCTTCAGGACCATGCTAAAGCTGTAGTGGGCAGACCTCTTAGATGGAAAAAACTCTCTTGGCACCACTTGCAGGGAATTAACCCAAACTGAAAACTTGATTCTCAAGGTTAAGAAACAACTGGGGGGGGGGGAAGTCTATCAGCTCTGTTCCTCTGTACAAACACATCAATGTCCTGCTCATGTCTGCTGGTACTGACAAAAGGTCTCTTATGGTTATGCTGCCTGGATATTCATCTTAGTATTACAGGTGACAAAAGGCTCTTAAACCTACTAGGAACCAGGTGTTACAAATATGGCATCCTCAACAGGTTTTCTGAACTTGTTTTTGACACTGCGAAGGGAGATTTCTCTTGCTTACCAATCTGCCAACAAGAGAGAAGCTCTATTTGTATCTTGCTTGCCCAACTGGGAAAACAAGGCTGAGGAAGATTCAGTGAGCTTCTCAGATCCTACAGAGCTGGGGAAAACCAGACAGGATATCAAAATCTGCATCTAAGACTAGGCGCCAAGCACCCAGAAACAAAGAAACAGCAATTTGTTACTGTAAGGATTGTGGTTACTTCTTCCTAACCCATATTTTAACATTTAAAGGAGAGTCAAGAGAAGAAAAATATTGGTATGGCTTTTAAATTATGCTAGGGTGCTCAGAAGCTGCATATGAAACAAAACAGAAACTTTGTAGTCAGATAGCTTAATTTTGATAGATAAAGGGGTTCGTGCCTGGCTGTTGTGTGCTGCCACCATGAGGGAAAGTTCTCATATAGCCTAATCTGTGTCCCATAAAATACAAAAAGATAGCACATTAAAAAGGATAATAGCAAGCTGTCAGAATTGAACTGGTTGTTAAATGTAATTTAGAAATCAGCATTGTACAGTTTTTGTGATTACTAGAAATAATGGTAGAAGAAAGCTAAAAAAGGCTTCTCTGGGAGCGTTTGAAATTTAGTTTGAGTCTTCTACACTCTGTAAATTATTTGGAACAGCCAAAAGTGTATTTATCAGCATGTGTTTTCACTGCTATTAAGCTGATCAAATAAAATATATTAAAACTCAATTAACAACATTAGTCTGTTATTGATTTTTTTATTATTAATCCTTTTCAATACCCAGTGGCTTCTCAAAAAATTTCTCCCTTGAATCTTGGAATTAGACAGTCTCTGTCACAGGGACTCAACACTGCTTTTTTTCAGACCCAGCACTCTCCTTCATCCTTAGAATCAGAGGATTCTGGATCCTGCACAACTGGATATAAGCAATGGGATCAATTAGAGATATATCTGAAAACCCCTGCAACGAAAACAGTCCTGTTTACTTCAGTGAGAGCTTTTACCCAAACAGGGAGCTGAAGAACAGAACCCTGTTGGGGCAGACACCTTTCTCAACATAGTATTAAGTGATTTATTCCATTTTCAGTCCCATTTTTCTACTGAAACAACTTGCTTCCTAGAAAATAATTGTCAAAGAAAACAGTAGTTCATGGGAAATTCATTAAAAGAACAAACACCAGGAGAAAACTCATCTCATTTTTCATTGTGTAAGGTCCTTTTTTTAAAATCATAAAATGCACTGCATAGCTTTGGGAAAACGTAAGACTCATTAGTGCATTTGTGCTTGTCACTCTTGTCAGCCACTGGAAACTGATTTTATCATTATATTTTTTTCTCATAATTGTTGTTTCTGCCATAATGAGTCCTGTCTCTTGAAAACAATTTCATGTTGTAAAAGAAATCGAGCAGCATTAGGAAATCTGCACTCTTACTGATTTTGAAACACATGGTGTATAAACTTCAGCCAATCATTTCAGTTCAGTTCACTTCAGTTATTTGAATTCAGGAATGAGGGCAGAGACAGAAAAACTCAAATGGAAGATGGATGGGTTTTGAGAATTGACCCATTAAGAAAGTAAAACTTTGTACCTGTGATAATACTGGTCACTTCTTGTTGGGCAGGTAATGGGTCTTTGCTATCACGTATATTCAAAACCCAAAATAGTTCAAATACCATATGCAGTCATGCACTTCTGCTGTTTAGAACTGGATCCTGATATAGCTTTTCTTGCATTGAGTGTGCTATTAATCAGCAAATTCCCCATGAATTCAACTGAATGCTTGAGGAATTACATCTGAGTATGCCTGAAGGTAGAAGATTGGGATTACTCATTTTGAAAAGCAAAATCAAAATATCCCAGACCTTTCAGATAGCTACCCTGTGCTTCAGAGTTATTATAGGTGTATACCACCATGTGCTAATGGATAAAATACAAATTCCTCAGTAGGAGTACTGTCTCTAACAAGAAAACACTGTCACACTGGAAAAATGTAGTAAATCTATTATAGCTCTTTCAAGATGTGACATAGCATACTATACTACAAACACATATTTATTAAAAAATAAAAAAACAGCAAAACTTTTTTAGAACATTAGAAAATGTTGTTAATAAATAGAATACAAGAAGATAATGTATTTAGGCTTGGGCAGGGCAGTATGCCTGAAAGGACACTGTTCTATATTTTGTCAAGAAATCGCAATGATTCAAAATCAACTTGTTATTCACTAAATGAATCTAAATTGGCTTACAAGATATTATCTCATAATGTAATTGTAAAAAGGGACAAGCCATGGGGTTGCTATCTTTCTCTGAACCTCTCTCTTGCTGTTGTTTGCTTTGTGCTATTTAATACTTGAAATGGGACCCGTAAGTCTCTAGAAAATCATTGCTAACAAAGTTTTTTGTGAACGCAAGTGACAGGACAGCAGCCAAGACCAGAAAGGATGAACTCACTGATTCAAAGTATCCAAGCAAGTGTGA
This sequence comes from Cinclus cinclus, assembly GCF_963662255.1. NCBI lineage: Eukaryota > Metazoa > Chordata > Aves > Passeriformes > Cinclidae > Cinclus > Cinclus cinclus. Next base: position 15,217,848 of record NC_085047.1, on the reverse strand, counting down.
GCCCAGCTGGCAAATGTGAGCCCAGGTGGCAAACTACCTTCTTCTTGGTATGGCACAGTGTAACCATTCAACTGGGAGTGGGACTAAAGGTCACAGTCTTGTAGGAGACCACAGTAGCAGGGGGTCAGCTGAAGGTGGCCATTGCAACCTTTGTGTCCTTGAGGGTAGAGAGGAATAGGAGATACACCTGATTTGGGGGGGTTTGCTTTAATGTCCATTTTAGTACCAACAATGTCTACAAGTCTGGGGTGCTTCTTCCTGATTAGAAATGAAAAAGTGAAGCTTTACAGTCAGAATATAGATCATGGAATAGTTTAGGTTGGAAGGCACTTTAAAGATCATCTAGTTCCCGCTCTCCTGCCATGGGCAGGGTCACCTTCTTCCAGACCAGGTTTCTCAGAGTCCCATCCAATCTGGCCTTGAACATTTCCAGAGATGGGGCAAGCTTCTCTGGGCAAGAGGTGCCAGGGCTTCACCATCTCACAGGGAAGAATTTGTTCCTAATATCTAATCTAAACCTCCTCTCTTTACATTTGAAGCCATTACCTCTTTTCCTATTAAATACCTAAGGATTCTTTAAGATCAAAAAAAAAGTGAAAGAGAAGAGTAACTTGAAGGGTCAGTTCCTGCAGGGGGAATAAGGAGGGATGCAGGGCCATCAGGACACTGTGTTCCCCTCCTCCAGCTGGGCCCCACCCCACAGGATCCATTAGGGCAAGCCCAGTCCAGCTGGGACAATGATGTCCCCAAGGGCAAAACTAATAAATGCTGACAGCAGGTGAGGGTGGATATCTTCCACTGCTGGGTATTTGCAGTGGCTAGCAACATTCCTGAGCTTCTTTCTAAAATCTCACACAGACTCAGACCAATAGGAAGCTGAGGTAAGTGTTACACACATCACAAATCTCCGCTTCAGGTGAGCCATGGTCTTTCTGCAGTCCCACCTAATACTGACCTCATATGCCTGTACGGCACTTCTGGTTTTGGCTCACTAAATAATATTTGGCAGCTGACACGGGTTTCCTTTTCTATTGCAGCAGCAGTATGTGGGTATTTCCCAGAGTAAATGTCAACAGGCCACTTGGGCACTGGCACAGCAATATGCATTCCATATAGAAATAGGAGGTACAAACTCACCTTTCCTTTCTGCCCAACTTCTGTAGGCCAGAAATAACACATAATAATAATCCCTGTGGCCCAAACTGAACACACTACCCACAGTGCTTAGACAACAAATGCTCTTAATATAATTTCTGTCTAAGCATATACAAGGAGATCTGCTACTACTGACAGTATTTTTCTTTAAGTGAAAAATGAAAACTCAAAGCTTGCCAGCTAAATACCCTCAGATAGGACACATTTTCCTGTCTCTAATTTCATAAGAGTCATTGTAACTCATACCACTAGAGACTGGCTCACTCTGTGACTAGCTATGGTTGTTTACTGGATTATTTTCTAGTCATTTCCAAGAGAATTCTGAAAATTAAGATCCCAAGGACCTTTAGAAAAATCCAAAGGTGAAATTGAAATACAGTGTATGCGCAGCTGGTTTATGATAAGCTGTGGACAGGTTCCAGAAATTTGAATCTGATGTTTTAAGTTTCTTAATGGCTACACTAGAAAAACATCAAGAACAGACACAAACTCTACGTCTGGTATTTTGGTTGCCTCAACAACACTCCAGTCTCAGAGACATATTCTTGGATGCAGACACTCCTCCTCTCCTTCTCTTGCTTGCTACCAAATGTTTTCTTGAAGTAGTTAAGGTCCAATATACCTAATGCAGCTCTCTGTGGAGAACTCTGACACCTTACATGTCCTAGACAGATTTGTTTCCAGCCTATCTTTGCTTTTCCCTTTCCATTGAAGCAACCGATGTAGGGTCACACCCAGGGGACACGAGGCACCTCTCTGGCACCATGTGGCTCCCCAGGAACTGCTATGGACACAAGAAACAGGGTGCCAGCCACATCATGTGTGGGTACAGCTGCTCTGTTAATTTACCCATAATGTGAGAGCAGGTTAAATACGTTCCTCTCTAAAGTACTGGAGAAAGGATTGCTCCTTAAACCTTATCAGAAAGGATGAACTAAAGATTGAAAGCAAAAGGATGGGAATGGACTCGCTGACCGACAGGAAACTCTAGCCCAGCAACCTCAAGAGTCTTTGTGTGCCTTTGTTCACTGTATAGTGAAGAGGTGCTTAAGCACCCTTTGAGTGCATGGGCCCCAAAAAAATTGTGAGGGAGCCAGATAATCCAGTTTTCAGTCCAGGCTTTGCTCAAAAGGCTTCTGGTTAAGGGCCAGCTGTTGCAGGGATCAGAAGTGCTATGTCCCCTGAAAATGTTTTTACCAATATCCAGTTGGTTGTGCTCTGTCCACTGCAGTGCTGCAGCTTGTCTGGCCTCTCTTACCTGAATGTCAGAAGGGATTGTGCCTCCTGAAGTCTGTTTCCTTTTAAGTCTACTTGATACCTCAAAAATAGCAGAGAATGGAAATCTACAGGTAAAAAAAAATTCTGCTGGAATACCTACTGAGTATCAGAGGGAATAGTGAAGAGTTTTAAAGGTGATGTTTTCTATGTTTTTTACAGTTTATGTTCAGTTTATATCTCCATGACAAAAGACAATCATTAAGTAAGCTCTCAAGAAGATTATTTTTCAACATTCGAGATTATTTAATTAACATGAATTGAGAACATATTTTCTTCTGCAGCATGCCCTGGAATATATAAGCCCAGAAATAATGTAGGAGTTTTGTTGAGACCCAGTCTAATGGTTGTTTACTTCAAATTCCTAAGTATTGCTGGGAGTGTAGAATTTTTTGTGAAATACCTTGCTGATCTGTATGAAACATGAGGTGCTGAAATTACATTGGTATGTTAACAAAACCAAGATAAAAATTGCTTTTAAAATGTTGTGTTGAAATGCTACAAAGCAGTGATGCAGGCCATTTTAAGCAGTCAGGCCTTTATCAGCCACATTCCATTTAAGCACAACAAATGTAATTCAACCAACCACAATAAACCACAATGTAAACACATAATGGTTATATAACTTGTTGTTCTACCTCTAATTCAGCTGAGTTACTTTTCCATAGTCCTTTTCTACTTAGCCAAAGTAACAGTCCTGTGCCATGATTTTACAAGGGTAACAAGACCTTTATTTTCTAAGGTTCTACCTATATGCAATATTGAAACCCTTATTATTTGTTGTAATAGCTCATTTCCTTCTTGCTCATGCAGTCATGGTTTTATTAGCTCTTCAGTAAAAAAGATAATCAAGTCCAGGAGGATCTGAATCCCTAATGATAGACAGGACAGAACAAAAAACCTAATTGGCCTTATTATATAATGCAGCTTAACTTTGGTCCGGCCTTGGAGAGCATCTCAAATATAAATAAATAATTAAAAGAACTGCAGGAGAATCTTTTCTCTGAAAAGCCAACATCCCTTCCTTCATAGAATAACTCTTAAATATGCAGCTTTATTTTTTTCCAAAACTTAATATTGTGAATGCAACATGTGCTTTTGTTGATAATCTCCAAACAGCACATTTATTTCTGTGGTAACGTGCATTACAACCAGTATCAGGTAAAGGAAATTTTCTGGGTCATACATTTGCATGTTGGCTGACTACTAAGCTATCATCTAAATAATTCACGAGACATTTCCATGTAGTTTGTGACAAATCATTACAAGCAAGAGTAGTGTTGGCAGGGAGCTACCATTTTGTGATTCATTGTTTCTGGCTTTCCTCTTGCTCTGTATGCATCCTTCTGCAGGTAGCGGCTATCGTGTTGTTGCTGATGCATTTTTCACATATGCTCTGATCTTGTTGGCTTGCAGCAGCAACCATTGCATTTCTGTATTTTCTGCATTGTTTCAGAGGGCAGAAGCCTGCAGATTTATATGCTTTGGTCTGTTACACAAAGTGGTGCATTCACTACAAAAAGTCAGCAGAGAAGACTATCTTGTAACTCTTATGTATCTTGTAACTCTTATGTAGATAAAAGCAGTAAAACTCTTCTTTAATTATAGCAGGATTCAAGGATGAGTAGTCTCCATGGCAACCTTATTGTCATATGGCATGTGTAAGGCTCCAAGTATCCTATAAAACTAGTTTATCTTTTCAGTACATTGACAGACAGGGAAAAAGACATATAAAGGTGTGTTCTAGTAAACATCAATACATAGCTGTGTCCATAAATAACCAAACTAATCTGTGGGCTTAATTACTAGGATCTTTGTAATCAGACTTTGCATATGTGAAGGTTTTATTCATGGCAATGCTGTTTAGGACCTACATGAGGAATCCAAGGTCAGAATGTCCTTGCATGAGGAGCCTTGCATTGAGTCCTTGCATTGTTATTAACTGCATCTTGGATTATCATTGTAGTGGGAGAATAGCCATTGCTGGGCCATTGCTGGGCCCTGTCATACACTATATGGCAGGGAATAGATCTGCTGGGACAGGGAACTTAGCAGAGGTGAGTCAGAGCAGAAAACAAATGATACCCAGTTCCCTTTCCCAGTTTTTGCCAGCAGGGTTTGGGTTCTTTGTTCCTTTCATACCGCCTTCTGTTCATACTGTAGGCCTCATATCAGTGTAGGGCAAACAGACAAAAGCTGCACTAAACTCCAAACTCATGAGCCCACAGCCAAACCTGACACTGGAGAAGATCACATTTATTCATGGAGACAATTCATGCCTCACAAATCTGCATGAGTCGTCTGAAGTGAATTGAGTGGACTAGGCACACAGACTAGGCAAGCACAGGCTTATGATCTACTTTATCTTGAGAAAGTTTTCAGCAGGATTTCCTCCGCCTCAAGCAGAAAGATTTTCAAGAGACTCACTTGGTACAGACTAAAAGAAGAAAGTCTTCTCATGAGTTAATACTTCACTACAAGGCAGGAAACAAAAAAGTGGGAACAAATTATATTTTTGCAAAAAGGAAGAGGTCGCAGAAATTGGTGCCAGGACCTATGCAGTCAAACCTAACCCTAAACGTTCTAAAAATGAGTAAAGAGTGGATAGTCAATGTGAAGATTATATTAAATATTTCAGGGGAATTGTCAAAAGGGAAAAAAAAGGTCAAGTGTGACCTGCAGAAGTTCTTAGAAGAATGATGGGTGAATAAAATGGCATGTGAAATTCATTGTGAGGTGATGCACAGGAGGAAAAACAACCCTTGCTTTGCATATAGAGTGATGGGATCTGAATTAGCAATTACTGTTCAGAAAAGAGATATTGGAATTATATTAAATAGTTCTGTGAAATGCCAGCTCACAGCTTGGCAGGGGTCAAAAAAAGCAAGCAGAACACAGAACAAAAGCACAACCATTGCTAGGCTTCTGTATAGACTGCGATAGTAGCTGCATCCTCAGTAGGAATCATACCCTTCATCCTCCTAACTCAAGAGAATACAGCACCATTACTAAAAGTGCAGCACAGAGGGTTAATGTGTAGGGCTTCTGTACAAGAGAGTAAGCTGAGTAGAAGCCTTTGAGAAGCCTGTAAGATAAATGATCTTTATGATATCTATAAATCCATGATAATGCGGAGGTAAATAAAGGATCATTATTCACTGTTTCCCAGTATAAGGACAAAGGGGCATCAAATGAATCATGAAAGCAACAGGCTCAAAGCAAACAGGAGACATCTTGTATAACTGCTAGCTCAGATGTGGAATCCCTTACTGCTGGAGGCTGTGTACACCAAAATCTTTAGCAGGGGTTCAAAAAGAAATTCAGATGCATTAATAAAAAAAAAGGGTCCTTTTGGGTTATGAACAAAATAACTGTGAGACTCAGAATGAAGAAGCTTTGCAGTGTGATTTTTCCTCTTCTACAGGTTATGCAGTGCATCCCTTTGTAGTCACCAGTAGAGACATGGTGCTAAAACAGACATCCCCCCCGACCTGGACCTTAACACATTTTTATGTTAAACCATTCGCACTGGACTAGAAAAAATTAGCAAGTATTCCTCTGGAAAACAAGGACCTGTGCTTCCTATAACAGACCTAAGCCCTCTCAGTTCTGTGTATGCTTGCTCTTAGAAGATATCAGCCTTCCCTAAAGAGTCTTAATCCTTGAACCACCAATCTGGCCTATTCCCTTCCTGACTGTTGAAGGGTATTCCTGAGCTCCGGGTGCAATTCTTGATCAAAACAATGGAAGAACTCCTTTCAATTGAAAATTCTCAACAGGTCAGATGTTAGTGGTGGAGAAGCCAGTCCTCTATCCATTGCCTCTAGCTAGCAACTATCAGTTGTACATGACATTCCTTAGCAAAGTCTTTGAAAAAAATAGTCAAAAGCCAACTGAAAATGTACTGCTTGTACTGTCCAAATGTATCTCAGACATGGTACAATCTAGATTTGGACCAAAAGAGGGATTTTAAAAATCTTTAAAATCTTTAATATATGCTTTCTTGATGGTGATTATAATGGAGGGTCATTTTACTTGTTCTGAGCTTCTCTGTGGGAACTCACACTCTTGATCACACGGTGATCAAGACAGCTCTTCAGGAGAGCTCTTCAATATGGAAATATATTGACCATATAGGAAGGATAGACAAGCTGCATTCTGCAGTTATGTATTGCTCCAATGATAATTTCTTTCTCTCTCTTCCCATTCAGTATCTGTAGGAAGCCACAGAAAGGAACCAACATGATAAAGTGCAAAAAACATTTATTATTTCTCATCTTGCAGCCAAATTGAAGAGTATGGGTGGGTGGACTACAATTAGGTGAAAACCTGTCAAGAGCATTGGGCTCAACTAATAGTACTCAACGGTCCAAAATCTGGCTCTGCCAGCATTCCTAAGGGCTAAACACTAAACCCAACTGTTCAACATCTCCAACTGGGACCTGGGCAATGTGGCAGAATTCAACTTTGTGGGTAACACCAAACCAAAGGTAAGTGCTTGGAGAGGCAGAGAGGAGAGGCTGGCATGCAGAGAGACCTCAGTAACTGGAGAAACTGGCTGAAATGACCCTCCTGATGTTCAACAAAGACCAATGCTGTCTTTCATCTGGGACTGAACAATCTTGTGAACGAGCACAGGCTGAGAACTGCCTGCTCAGGAGGCAGCTTTACAGAAAAGCAGCTGGGGCTGCTGGTGGCCGACAGTTCAAACATGGCCAGTGGTGTGTGTCCTTGCAGCAAAGGGGCCAAGGTATAAAACTTGCAATCAGCAGCTTGAAGGAACTAATTATTTTCCTACATGCAGCTCTTTTAAAATTGCAGCTGAAGGACAGTCAAGAGAAAGACCGACATACTTGATCACTAAGAACTCTAAGGGGTTAGCAGACAAGATGTGCAAGGAAAGGCTGAGGGAACTCTGTTCATACTGGAGAAGAAATGGCTTCAGGGTGGCCAGGGCACCAACAGTTTCCTTCAGCGATCTCCTGGGATTTCTAGAAGAGACAGACTCAGAAAGGTCAGAGCAAAAGTACAGGAGGCAACGTTCACTAGTCACAACAAGGAAAACCCCAACCATAAGGTAAAAAGATCACAATTATGGTGATTACACACTGGCTCAGGTTGTCTCATGAATCTGCAGAACTTCCATGCCTGAAAGTATTCAAAACGTTGTCTGTACAAAGACTGAGCAGCCCAACAGGGAGAAGAGGAGCCTTCAGGGACACCAGATTGTGGCCTGCCCCTGAAAGGAGCCTTCAGGAAAGACAGAGAGGTACTGTTTATTAGGACATATAGAGATAGGACAAGGGGGAATGGCTTCAAACTAGAAGAGAGTAGATTTAGATTAGATATAAGGAAGACATTATTTCCCATGAAGGTGGTGAAGCACTAGCTCAGGTTGCCCACAGAAGCTGTGGGTGCCCCATACCTAGAAGTGCTCAAGTCCAGGCTGAATGTGGCTGGCAGCAATCTGGTCTAGTGGACCAGGAAGGGTCCCATGTTAGGGGGGTTGGAACTGTATGATTTTAAGGTCCCATTCAAACAAAGCCATTCTGTGATTCTGTGACCTGACTTTGAAACTATCCCTGTTGGAGCAGGTGTTACAAAGCAGAGTGACACAGACTCACCAGGCAGGTGCAAGAGAGAACTCTTTATTGCAAAAACCAAGCCTTTTTAAGCAGTTAGGATTTATCAGCTACATTCCATTTAAGCACAACAAATGTAATTCAACCAACCATCATAAACCACAATGTGAACACATAATGATTATATAACCTGTTTTCCTACCTCTAATTCAGATGAATCCCTTTCATGCCGTCCTTTTCTACTTAGCCATGATTTTACAGGGATAGCAAGACCCTTATTTTGTAAGGTTTTACCTATATGCAACAAGCAGGGTTTTGAATTGGACTTAGAGTACTTGGTTGTCCTGGGATGCAAAGGAATGCTGGGCATTTCTTTTAACACATTCAAAGAGAAGTGGGTGACCCTCCTCCTGTTCACTTCCTGAACACGTTGCTGTGGAGCTGCTTATGGAAGGACTGTGCCCTCAAGGTCCCTCTTGATGTCTACAAAGCTCCACAGAACATAAATATCTCACAGCTGGCACATCTTCTTATTCTCTCCAGCACAATTTGTCCTGCAGGGAGGAAAATATTACATGGTTGATGGCATTTTAAAAGTGTAAGGGGAGTTTCTACTCAGCTGTGGCTATTCATTGCTGGAGCACTATTTGGAGAAAGACAAGAAAAATGTTTCTTTAACACTTAATATTCTGCTAAATAATTTTCATGCAGTTACTCTGCTATGTAACAATACCTTATTTTGCCCTTTTTCTGGTTTTGGGATTCTTTTGTTTGCTATTCTTTCATGTTTGTGTAGACACCAGCAATACATACCACTTATTCAGTCAGGAGACAGGAAGTCTCCATCTTGGATAAATACATATTTATTCAAACTTAATACAGCAAAATTACTCCCACCACAGCTATTAGTCTATCAGCTAAATGTGTAATTAAAAGCATACTATGTACTCAGCAGACCAGAATTAGAATACAGAAGTTACTCTAGTCTGGCTGGTAAATAGGCAATTATACCTTCTATTCAAATGTTTATTTACCTTGAAAAGAGTCATTCAAGTTCATTAAATTTGCTGCAGAGAGTACTCTTGTTTATCTTTGTATGTAACAACATTTCATTTATTCAGCTGAATTAAATGTATAGTTTAAGTTCCTAGTGGGGTGTGCACAAAGAAATATATGTTATCCCTCATGGCATAAAGTTTTAGACATTAAAAATTTGTGTCTAGGATACATCATTTACCTTCTGCCTGTTGGTGCCACTCTTGGGACTGCTCCAAGCTCCCCAAACCCCTACCATGAGGCCTAAATCTTCATTTTGACAGTGATAAAAATCTGCCACAAAAATAATTTGCCTTAATGAGAATGATATATAAGTATATGGTATTTGAATCCTGCTAATGACAAGATAAATACACAATAATATACAACTACCCGTACAGCTTGTAGTAGTTGGATGCGAAATCTTTATACTATAGGAAAAAACATTTCAGCTTTTCTATTTGCTTTTAGGGCAATTTTATGGAATCTTTTATGAATGAAATTCATTCTTATTCAGCAAATACTTGCACATGTTCTCCTCCTTTGAAGAGAACCAACAACTAACACAGGCTTCCCAGAGAAGCTCTGGCTCCCCCATTCCCTGAAATGTTCAAGACCAGGCTGGACAAGTCTTGGAGAAGCCTGGTCTAGTGGAGGGTGTCCTTGCTCATGGTTGTGGTGGGGATGGAACGAGATGATCTTTAAGATTCCTTCCAACCCAAACCATTCTGGATTCTGTGATTAAGAATGGATTTAAGAGCCCTGCTTAAGTATGTTCTCAGTCTATATCAATTTTGAAAACATCAAAATTAACAAGTGATCTCTTCTGAATAATTTCTAGAGATTTCTAAAATTTTTATTATAATTTTGTGTGCTATGCATGCAATTTGAAAAATGCCTTAAAATGCAACTTAAACAGGTAATTTTCTAAAAAATAATCCAGGACCACCATGTAAATTGATTAGACGTGGAGCAGTGATCTGCAAAACTAAACAATCTGGTAAAAGTTCTAACTTTCAGGTTTTGATCCAGAAATGCTTCTATTCACACGCTTAACTTTGCCACACAGCTATTCCCATACTAGATGAGGCAATGAGACTATTCATAGCAATACAAAAAATGAACATTTTCATATTTTTAGTTTTGCACAGAAGAGTAAGCCCAAGCTGACAAATGCCCACTTCATCATATCCCAGATACCTGTAAATGGCTTACAACAATTAGTCAAGTCATTTACCGTCAGAAGGAAGAAAAGTAGTTATTTCTGACAAACAAGTAAAATACTTTAATATTGCCCTCTCTCAGCATAACCTAATGTCATTTGTTACAGGGTTTTTAAAGGCTTTAGTGGAGCACACAATTTAGACAAGAAGCATTTTTGAAACTAGGACGATGATGTTGCTGGCCTTCATTGTAGAATTTGAAGATGAGACTGAGCAAGAAACCCTGGCCTCAAAGAAGGCAACAAAAACACAGTTCTTGTCGGAAACAGACCTTTTAAATATAAGTATATTAAAATCTGTAAAATTACCTCAGTTTTGGAAAATGTAGATATTGCTTGTTGGTGACTGCCTTTAAAAACACTTAATATAAAATAGATACATCTATGCCTCAGTGATGATAAGAAAGCACACTGATACAATGTTAAACTATTGGGCTCAGCAGGGGCTGTTTTTCTTGTCATCTCCATCTCCTCCACTCTCAGGTGAGCCCCCTTTTATTTAATCTCATTACGGATAAACGTAATCTTCATTTCATCTTCTCACTGGTCCCTAGGGGCCTCTTGCTAATTTTGCAACACACAGAACAGATCTCAAGCATTCAATGCATGTGATTGTTCTCAATCACAATAAGCCACATGGTCACACTCACACAGCTGTGTTCCACCAAGAAATGACATTCCATAGCATCCTTCGTCAACCACACAATTTAGCAGGGTCCTGAGGGTTAACATTTCCTTGTTCTAATCTTGGTAAGGGCGCCAGGTGTTTGGCACTGTTTCCACAATACTGATTCTCCTTCTTCCTCCAAATAGCGAACAATCTTGGATACATTCAGCGATGTTCCAGCCTTCAGATGTGGATGCTACCATGAACTATGTATTCATGTGTGAAGCATAATAGTAAAGAGTTCTCTTATCCTGGTATAATAATGGGGGGAAAAATCAAGGAAAGTTTAAAGAGCGCTTTTCTCCTCAAATTCTCTGGTGGCAACTGATTAAGATTTTTCTTCAGTGAATTTTGGTTATGATGTTTTTGATTTTTATCAGAAGTCTTTGTATTACAAAAAAAAATCTTTTACCATCATTGACAAAGCAAAAATATTTTACATTTAAATTTACTACTCTTTCATTTATTATACCTGTAGAATTTAAACATTACCATAATCATAGATGATACAAATTCCCTTCTATTGCAGCAATCCTTCTGTTGACAGTATTCAATGTAACTTGCAAAACAACAGTGAACTGAGCACTGTATGGGTAGATGTTATTGTCCAGTTTAATTTATGGTTTTATAAACAAGAAATACAGAGGTTAGGAAGCTCACAAAGGAAATCCTTGCCACTTCTAAAAATAATTCCCACTTTCTTCTTTCAGTCCTCTGTTTCAGTTATTCTTTTTGTTTCCCAATGTGGCTTCCAAAAAATAATTGGGATTTGATCCTGTGATTCAATACCTTCCCAGTTTATAATCTTGCATTTATATTTTCATGCAATTTTCCTCCTCTAAAAGCTTTGTGCATAAACATGATGAATCAGATTCCTATTTGCTGCAGACCAGTGTAACTGCTCAAATTTCAGTGGCTCGACAGCAGTTTGCAACAGAAAAGGATCATGCATTCCAAATATAAATGGCATGTCTCAAATATCATCCATTAATTTAGTGGGTGTTTTTAGCCTGAATGCTAAAGCAGGATTTATCTAATCCTCCGTCACACAGATTTTTTTTTTATGGGTTTTGTTGATTTTTTTCTTCGTTATCCCAAAAGCCATCATGGTCTGTAAGATCATCCCTGTCAAGCAGAGTTAGAATATTACTGTTTCCTGAAGGGGTCACTCCTTGACTGCTTGTCATACAGACACAGATATTATGTACCAATAGTATTGCCTTTAGGAAGGAAAAACAGTACTTTTATTGTGAGTTATAGTTATGAACACATATGTATTATATAAGCTCAACTTATTTTTTAATGCTTTAGTAAAACTGGTTGTGGTTAACTGGTGTAATACAGTTGTTAAAATGAAGAACTCACCTTTTTATATAGGTAGAAATATTTTCTGTTTTGAATAGAGAAAATAGTAATCGTGTGACAATTGTGAACCTGAATTGACAATCACTTTGCTATAACAAATGACATGCACATTTATGCATAGTTTCTGAAGTATATTTGAGATTATTTTTATACATTGCTATCTTTTTTTTTTACTCCATGTTAACATTACTTACTGAGTCTATAAAATTAAGAGACCAAAATTAAGAGAGATTTGGAGATTTTCAGGAGAATAATAAATTAAAAATAACCTTTTGTAGCTTTGGTTTTTCAGCTGATTTTCTTGAAGTGACCCTCATGGAATTACAGAATCACATAATTAACTAGGTTGGAAAAGTCCTTTGAGGTCATCATATCCAGCATATGACCTAACACCAACTTGCCAACTAGACCACGCACATCCAGTCTTTTCTTAAGCACCTCCCTAGGCAGCCCATTCCAATTACCAACCACTCCTTCTGTTAAGAACTTCTTCCTGATGTCCAGCCTAAACCTCCGCTGGTGCAGCTTAAGACTGTGTCCTCTCATTCTGCCAGTGTTTGTCTGGAGAAGATACCAATCCCCACCTGTCTACAACCACCTTTCAGGAAGCTGTAGAGAGTGATAAGGGCACCTCTGAGCCTCCTTTTCTCCAAACTGAACAACCCCAGCTCCGTCAGCCATTCCTCACAGGGGTTGTGTTCCAAGCCCCTCACCAGCCTCGTTGCCTCCTCTGGACACAACTCAACCATCTCAAGGTCCTTCCCAAACTGAGGGGCCAGAACTGGACACAGCACTCAAGGTGTGACCTCACCAGTGCTGAGTACAGGGGAAGAATGACCTCCCTGCTCCTGCTGGCCACACTGTTCCTGATCCAGGCCAGGATGCCACTGGCCCTCTCGGGCACCAGGGCACACTGCTGGCTCATGTTCAGATGCCACCAATCAGCACCCCCAGGTCCCTTTCTGCCTGGCCACTGTCCAGCCACTCTGTCCCCAACCTGTAGTGCTGCAGGGGTTGTTGTGGCCAAAGTGCTGGACTCAGCACTTGGTCTTGTTAAACTGCATATCATTGGATTTGGCTCATCTATCCAGTCTGTCCAAGTCCCTCTGCAGATCCCGTCTACCCTCCAAAAGATCAACACTCATACCCAACTTGGTGTCTTCTACAAATTTACTAATGGTAGACTCATTTTTCATCAACCAGTTTACAGTAATTACCTCTGAACACTGTAAACAGGAGAATGGAATTTTAAACTTGTCCTTCATCACAGGAATGTCTGACAGGATGAGAAATAATAATATAATGTAGAGGGCAGGTATCTTTGACAGGGTCTACAGACACAACAGAGGAAATGGGAAGCATGTGCTCATTATATATGTGGTGTCTTGCATAGACATCTGGCCCAATTTTGCTCTCAGAAAATCATCCTACTAGAAAAGCTTAAAATAAGAAAGGAAGCAATGGTTAACTTAGAGCAGTTTCACAGCTGCCACAAGGCAATTCTTCCAATTCCCAAGACAGAGCAAGGTAAGAAGATACCAGCAGTAAAATGGGAACATGGGTGCATAACAAGGTGGCTCCTTGTGAAGAAAATTGTGGTTTAAGGTGTTTGCAGGAGTGAGCTCAGTTGCAGTTATCCATAGTCACAAAATACCATTGGTTTTCATGGGAATTGTCCAGAGCTGGTAGGAGAGTCTAGGTAGAGGTCCTGTAAGTGAATTATGTGATTCCACTGGCCTGCTCTTGGTAAAATCCCATACCTATCAAATTTGGCACAAGGACAATCTCAGTGCTAAGGAGCTGTAGAGACACAGTTTTCCAACAGAAGAGATTTTTAGCCACTCCATACCAATACATGGATGCATCCTTTCTTCCTTCATCTCCCACATTCCCAGGATCATAAATAAGCTTGCACAGAGTACTGCTTTCATAATACTGTGCTGCAACAGTTTTCACTCGCTGACCCTTTGTGGTCTAAATATGAGAAAGAATGTCCCTACAGAGGAGGGCTGAAGTACTGGATGAAATGTTGTCCCTACTGCATCCAGTGTACTTGGACTAGGAAAGATGAGCTCGCTTTTCCCTTTCTCCTTATAGGAAATACTTAGCAATGATATCTCGGGCAATCCACTATGTGATCAATTATAACAATACATTTTTTGAGAGATGCAAATAAATCCAAATGTACCCTTCTATTCTGATTGAATTAGCAATCACTTTGCTGAACTCCTTAACAATTCAATTTACCAAGTCTTTCATCACACTGAAAAGAATTCTTTCAGTTCCAAAATGGAACTGAAATGACTTGATTATAATGGCCCCTCCCTTATGATTATATGCCTGTGCTGTTCCAGCCCTTTGCTTTTCAGTTCCACATCTTTTGCTTCCACATGCTGAACTCTGCTGAATGCAACTAAAAGCTGTTGTGTTGCTGGCAATGGGAACATTGCATGCAAGATGCCTCCCAATTAAGTAGAAAAACTAAGAAATGTTAAGAGATTGCAAACCTCTCATCACCAAAGTTAAGGCATACCAAGAAAATTGTATTTCAAGCAATGGGCCATTGCTTGAAAGTGAATCACCTGAACTCTTATGATAGCTGTTTTCTCTTCCTTAAACAGAAGCCTCTGAGCCTTGATCTTTATCAGAGGGAACAGGATCTCCAATGACCCAAGTGTCTGGAATAAAGAAGGTACATTTCTCACTATTTAGACAAATTGTTACTAATGGTATTTTTTACTTGTGCTCATGTCTCCTTTATTCCAGTAAGACCCTCTAATGGCAAAAGTCTTTGTAAGACATTCTGGGGATTTCTCAGAAGGGTAAGCTTTAATCTTCCATTTTTTTATTCCTTGGCACTTACTTCTGAATCCCTCTGCTTTTCTCTGTCCCTGGCCCCAAGACTTGAAGACTGTCAACTATGAGACATCTCAGGGTTTGAGGAGGAAGCCTGTGGCTGCCTCACAGAAGAGCCAGAGCACAGTGCCCATAGAGAAACACATGGGAAGACTCTTTGGTGAGTTTTTATCTCAGAAACCAATGGCTCCTATGGAGAAACACTGGGTCTCCACAATGAGCATCTTGTGCTGCTCTTCCACCCAAAGGCTGGACTGCTGAGAACCAGAACAAACAATTCTGGTGTTTCCTGCTGTGGAAGAAACTTAGTTTAACTCACTCTTCTGAGATAATCCCACTGTAAGGTCTTGTGAGGCTTGGAAGTGGGGGTAAGGCTTGTGGTCATCCACCATCCAGCCGACAGAACAACTCTGTGAAGGGAATACAATTAGGCTGTGTCCTTTATCCTATTTCTGCAACATCCAACCGCACTGTAGTAATAACACAGCTGATAAGTATGAATTCTGCACTGCACCTCAGTTTCTTTTCTCCAGCTTCACTGAACTTCCCCATGGATTTCTTTTATGTTCGCTTGTCAGAACTCAGGCTCTTTGCCTATCTATACATGAGCACGTTTGTGTGTCTGTGTATGTGCACATAAAAATATCTGGGGTCCACAGGACAGAAGGGACATTGACCTGTTTGAGCCATTCCAGAGGAGGCCACCAATTAGATGAGAGGGATGGAGCACCTCTCCTGTGAGGAAAGGCTGAGAGAATTGGGTTGTTCAGTCCAAAGAAGACAAGGCTGTCAGGGTCACCTAATTGTAGTTTTCCAGTACCCGAAGGGAGCTGACAAGAAGGATGGAGAGACTATTTACAAGGGCATGGAGTGACAGGATAAGGGGGAACTGCTTAAAACTGACAGAGAGTAGGTTTAGATTAGATATTAGGAGGAAACTTTTTCTTATGGGGGTGGTGAGGAACAGGGACATGTTGCTCATAGAAGCTGTAGATGCCACCTTCCTAGAGTGTTCAAGGCCAGGTTGTATGGGGCTTGGAGCAACCTGGTTTAGTGAAGGATGTCCCTGCCTGTGGCAGAGGGTATGGAACAAGATGATCTTTAAGGTTCCTTCCAACCCAAACCATTCTATGATTCTATGTTACATATGCATATATATGATATATATGCACATATATGTGCATTTGGGATATTAGTAGGAAGAATAACATATTTATACCTTTGTTACAGTGTTTTTTTTTATTTCTGTGTTCAGCCAGAGTGTGATGGCAAGGTATGGCCAGTTTTGTCTTAACTTTCTCAACAGAACTTGAGGATGAAACCAGTCTAGCTAATATTTGTAGTGCTGTATTCAGGATGTCTTTCCTGAATGCGCTTAAAGGAGAAGTTAAGGATCATTTAGATTCAAATCTTGATTCTGTCACTGACTTCTCATAGTGAATTAGAAAAGCTGTGTAATGTAGTTTCTTCACTTTATTTCCTTACAGACCAGGAAACAGAACACCACTCTAAGAACATTAAAAATGCTTTTATTCCAACATTCTCTGCTTCAAGGAGTCAGTACAATTTGCTTGCATGGGGCATTGAAAATAGTATACACAAGTTGTTCAGCTCAGCCTTTTTTGAGAAGCTGAAAAACATCTAGTAATTGTAAAGATGTGCTTTATCCCTGCATTTTATTAATACAGATCACTTGCTTCTATTGCCAGTTCTAGTGATTCAGCAAGCTGCCAAGGTGCTAATAAAATACAGTGTGAATAGCAATTCCAGTGCTACTGGTCAGGGTGATCAGCAACTTTGCTGAATACAGATGGTGCTATCTTGGTCCTTCTCTCTGCCTCCAACTTGAATGAGTTCCACCCTGATCCTAAAAACTTGTCATCTGCTTTAAGAAAAAAAAATTAGAACATTTTGTTTTGTTTTTCAAGGAAAGCACTGTGCCACTTCTGAAAGCATCCTTATGTAAGACAGAGAAACAGTGAAATATTTTCTTCCACATCCTGAAGGTGCTCAAGGAAGAACAATCGCATTTTGACTAGAGCAATTCTAATAGTCAAGCTAATAAAAGTGGTCACTTTCAGACATGTGGATTTGAGACCTTAAACAGTTGTAGAATTACAGAATCACAGAATTAATTGAAAAATAACTTTGAGATCATCAAGTCCAACCTATGACCTAACACCTCCTCATCAACTAAATCATGGTACGGAGGGCTCTATATCCATTATTTTTTAAAGCATCTCCAGGGACAGTGACTCCACCACCTCCCTGGGCAGATGATTCCAGTGCCCAATCACTCCTGTGAAGAACTTTTTCCCGATGTCTAACGTAAACTTCCCTGGTGCAGCTTAAGACTGTGTCCTCTCGTTCTGTCAGTTGCTGCCTGGAGAAGACACTGATCCTCACCTGGCTACAACTACCTTTCAGGAAGCTGTAGAGAGTGATAAGGTCACCTCTGAGTTACCTTTTCTCCAGGATAAACCACCCCAGCACCCTCAGCCATTCCTCACAGGGGTTGTGTTCCAAGCCCCTCACCAGCCTCGTTGCCTCCTCTGGACACAACTCAAATGTCTCAAGGTCCTTCCCAAACTGAGGGGCCAGAACTGGACACAGCACTCAAGGTGTGACCTCACCAGTGCTGAGTACAGGGGAAGAATGACCTCCCTGCTCCTGCTGGCCACACTGTTCCTGATCCAGGCCAGGATGCCACTGGCCCTCTTGGGCACCAGGGCACACTGCTGGCTCATGTTCAGCTGCCATCAATCAGCACCCCCAGGTCCCTTTCTGCCTGGCCACTGTCCAGCCACTCTGTCCCCAGCCTGTAGTGCTGCAGGGGTTGTTGTGGCCAAAGTGCTGGACTCAGCACCTGGACTTGTTAAACTTCATGTTGTTGGATTCGGCTCATCTATCCAGCCTATCCAGGTCCCTCTGTAGAGCTGCCCTACCCTGATTGACACATGCTCCCATCTTGGTGTCATCTGCAAATTTACTGATGGGATACTCAATCCCCTCATCCAGATCATCAGTGAAGAAATTAAACAGGACTGGGTCCAGCACAGATCCCTGAGGAACACCACTTGTGCCTGGCCACCAGCTGGATGCAGCACTGTTCACCACCCCTCTCTGGGCCCAGCCATCCAGCCAGTTCTTTACCCAGCAAAGAGTGCTCCTGTCCAAGCCATGGGCTGACAGCTTTTCCAGGAGTTTACTGTGGGAGACAGTGTCAAAGTCCAGGTACCCAACATCCACAGCCTTCCCCACAAGCACCAGGTGGGTCACTTGGTTATAAAAGGAGATCAGGTTGGTCAGACACGACCTGCTCCTCCTAATTCCATGCTGGCTGGGTCTGCTCTCCCGGCCATCCCACAGGTGCTGTGGAATGGCACTTGACGCGACCATGATCTTGCTGGGCACCGAGATCAGGCTGACAGCCTGTAGTTTCCTGGATCCTCCTTCCAGCCCTTCTTGTGAATGGGTGCCGCTATCTGTGCTCCTGCCCCATCAATCAATCAACCCAGAGCCCTGAAGTCCCTTTTAATTGCCTTGGTGCTCTTCTTTCCATTCTCATCACTGCAAGCCTGGAGTATCAGCAGTGGGTAACAATCAGAGGGCTGAATCAGCCCAGGGAGTCTCCTGGTGACGACCCATACCCAGGCCCCAGGGAGGCAGCACACCTCCATGTGGGATGGGTCCAGTCAGCATATGGGGGGCCCTCTGTTCCCCTCAGAAGGAAGTCACCTACTCTGACTAGACTTCTTTTCTTTTTAATGCTAGAGGTAATGATCCGTCTGACAGATGAAGTATAATTGGGAGGCTCTCCAGGAAGATTATATTCTTCTATGTGATCTGGTTGATCATCCGGTTCCAGGGCCTAATGAGAGTCTCAAACACTCCTTACAGTAAGGATTCTGGACAGATGCATCCTTCTTGGGGGGTTCTGTTTGGGTTAGTACACTTTTTCTAGCTATAGCTTTTGATCATTTGGAGACCATGCTGAAAAAAAACCCCAAAACCAACCAGACAGACAAACAAACCAACCCCCAACACAAAATAAAAACCTCACTAGCAGGAGGCTGGCTGCAACCCTGCCTGCTTGCCCCACCTGTGCAAACTGCAGTGCCATGCCCGTTTGCCGGCTCTGGTTCCCCGCGCTCCCTACAGCCAGAGGGAGCCCCTCCCAGAGCCTGAATGGTTAACGACAGGGAATTGTCATTATTATAGTTCACTTTCTTTCTCTATCTCACCAACTTCTCATCTACCACTGCGGTCCCTCAAATTAATTTATGTGACAATTTGAGGTGTAGACATGTAGATTAAAAGAATTTTGAAAGACAAGACATTGAGTCTAACTAATTAGGGCTGGGTTCTTTCTTGTGTGAGTTTAACAAATAAGTGTTATCAAATATCACTCACCTGTTTCAAAACATGGAAATATGATACTGAAAAGAATGACCAGGGCTCATTAGGATATCTGTTGGACTAGTGACATTTCACCACTGTTTCCATGAGCAGCATGTTGGACTGCCATCCTTTTAGATCAGCCAAGTTATACACTCCTAGGCTTCAAAAGGAAAAAATAAACTTTCTCTGATGCACTGGTTCCTCTTAAGTCATGCAATGCAGAGATTTGGAACCACATATATTTCGTTAAGGATTAAAAGGATGTTATTCATAAGATGGCCTTTCAAAACCACCAAATAACTGTTTGCCTAGGCAAATATGTAAGAACATAGCTACTACATAAAAAGAACTACATAAAACATATTTTTAAACCCTTATAACTATAGACCAGGAACTAAACGATTAGCAGAATAACTGTTTTTCTCCCTCCTAAATATAGAAAAAATATTTCCTCTTTCTTAAACACTGTTACGGAGTTTTATAAGGGGTTTAGTTGCAGGTTGAACCTTAACTCCAATCTCTTGATGTACTTTGCTAGGAATTAGTAATCCTTCAAAACCTCATTCCGAGAAAACAAAATGGTTTTCGGTCCCAGAAGGACCTCAGCCCAGCAGAACCAGATGACACTGCCCTGACACTGTTCTCCTTCTCCGCTTTCTACAAAAGTATACCATCATGCTGGAAACAGTGGAGAGGGGAAGAGTAGGAGACAAGCATATCTTCTTCCAGCAGATTTCTTCATTTTCAGAGCAGATGGTAGAGCTGGAATGACAGACAGGCCTACAGCTACAATTCCTCTTCTGCATGTCTTTACCTGGGCAGAGGGTAAGAGCAGCCTGTGACAACCTGTAACAGGCACTCTTACTGCTGCTTACCCATGGGAATTGGTGAAAGGCTGATAACCCAATGCCAGAGTATTAATTTTCTGATTCCCCACCACCTCCCCTTCTCTCTTCACAGAAAAATTCAAGTAAAACCTTGGATTGAAAACTTCTTGTGGATTGTTTTCAACATTAACATGAAGACGTATTTCCCTTTTGTCAGCTGGACCTTTCAGTCTTTTGTCCAAGGGACAGTACTTATAATTAGGCAGTAATAATTAGGATTTAGGAGTGTTAGAAAGGTTCAATCAACTTGTCCCCTGTAGACAGAAAAAAAAATAGAACTACAGAAGGTCCATAAAGTTGTTAAGTACAAATCAATAAAGAATTCAAGCATGCTGGCTTAAAACTCTGGGGCAATTTTACTCAAATTTTTTGGGAAATACTGAAATGTGACTTGCCAAGACATATGGGAAGGGGAGGGAATTGCAAGGGAAGGAATCAACAGCAAAACCTGGAGAAACAAACACCAACAAAAGGCTTGTCTTGAAACAGGCTGGCATGGTGATCAAACATTATCAAAATCAAAAGGCTGGAGATATCAGAATTTCTGGAAGTTTTCTCCAGATCTTAGTCTATCTGCTATTTTTCGTTCCTTTACTACCAAAACTATCTATTGTCAAAACTGTATTATTTTTTCAAGCCATTTTCAGACACAGTTGTGGCCTGTGACTGGAGTAAGGCACAGGATGCAGATGCAAATTCTTTGAAATTACTTACCTACCTGGTCTAAGTTTTACTCTGAGCAGCTACATATAACTGAAATTTCGTTTATAGGTTTCATTTGGGCTGTTGCATAAACTAAGAGATACATGCTGCAAGGTAGTTAAAAACATGTAGTTGTTTTTTTCTTTGTTGATAGGCAGGTCCTGGCATACATTAAAAAAACAAAACAAAACAAAACAAAACAGTTGTGTGTTGATAAACAAAAACACCAGCTTTCAAGTTATTTTGCGTGTTGGTTTGAGTTTTGTTGTTGTCATTGTAGAATAGCTGAATCCTGAAAAAAATAGTTCATTATATGTTTGTGTCAGCCTTCCTCTTGGAGCTGCCAACAGCAGGAAACCTTTTATGAGTAGAAACACCTGTGGATGTTTCTCATTTTTTTGTGTGCATATTTCAGCCTTCCAAGGCACATTCTTTGACCTGCAGCTCTTCATGCAAAGTCAGAGCTAACCCTTCTTTATGAGACCACAAGGCGAATACTTTGGCCTCTGGGCCCCATCTGTGGAAAATTTTACACGGGGTGAGTTATGGCAGCATTTAAATAATTATCAAAAATCACTCTTGAAGAACACTTAAGAGCATTGTTCTAGCCTGGTCACGGAACATATTCCTTGCTGGGCAGTACCGACGAGCCCG
Source organism: Cinclus cinclus (assembly GCF_963662255.1). Classification (NCBI taxonomy): domain Eukaryota; kingdom Metazoa; phylum Chordata; class Aves; order Passeriformes; family Cinclidae; genus Cinclus; species Cinclus cinclus. Next base: position 15,196,047 of record NC_085047.1, on the reverse strand, counting down.
TCTGAGGTTTGGGAACACGCCGCGACCCCGGAGCACCAGCACGAACCGAGCCCCGCACCGCGTTTACAAACAGACCACGGCTCTGATCTCGGCTTACAAACTATCACAAGTTCCAGTCCCATTTTACAGACAATCTCTACTTCAACCAGGCTCGAAGACGGCGCGGCCAAGGCGGCGCGAACAACACCGGCACCGCCTTCCACAGCGCGCCGGGTCTGCCCGGAGCAGGACAAAGGCGGGGGGAGGCGGGGAGAAGAGAGGGGCCGGGGAAAAGAAAGAGAGGGGCCCGGGAAAAGAAAGAGAGGGGCCGGGGATAAGAGAGGGCCCGGCCGCCACCACCCAGGAGCTGCCGGCCCGGCTCGGGGGCGGTGGCGGGGGACAGCGGGCCCGCCCGGATCCCGCCTGCCCCGTCCCCTCCGCTCCGCTCCCCTCCCCGCTCCGGCCCGCCCCCGCCATGAGGCGGCTCCGTGCATGCAGCCGGCATGGAGCGAGTGGGGCGGCGCGGCCGGACGGAGGGGTGCCCCGCCTGGGGGATATTGCTTCCCATTTTCCTCCTCCTCCTGGCAGGTCAGCGGGGCCGGCGTGGGGCGGGGGACGGGCGCGAAGCCGCGGGCAGCGGGTGTGAGCGGGCCCGGCGGTGCAGGTCAGATGTGGGAGCATTTCTTCGCCGATTGAATTGGCATACGGAGTTTGGAACACTCCCTGGGGTGTCCCCGCACAGCGCTCCCGGGCTGGGTGCGGTGTGCGGGAGCCGCTCTCTGGCGGCAGGGAGTGCAGACCTCGAGAAGACGGGACTGGGAGAGGACCTCAATTAACGTGTATAAATATCTGGAGCGGGTGTGCCAAGAGGGCGGAGCAGAGGCTCGGTGGTATTGAGCAGTGGGGCGGCGGGGGGGGGGGGGGGGCAACGTGCAGAAGTTGATGCACAGGAAATTACACACGATCATGAGGAAGAACTTTACTATGAGATGTCCACATACTGGAACAGATGGCCCAGAGTGGTCGTGGAGTCTCCCTGAATAGTGATACTCAGGATCTGTCTGGACGCAATCCCGTGCCGCACGTGCTCTAGGATGATGCAGTTTGAGCAGTCAGGTTGGACCAGATGATCCACTGTGGTCCCTTCCCACCTGGCCCATTCTGTGATTCTGTGAACCCACCTGCGTGGGATGGACCTGAGATATGCAGGGTGAAGGCACCTTGCTGCTCTCTCGCCAGGGCAGAGTCAGGAGGTGTACTGGCCTGGCACAGCCAGAGCCATGAGTACTCATGCCAAAAAAAGAGGTGACATTGCAAAAGCCTGGAGCTGCTGGCACGGGGGTGTGCCAAAGCCTTGGTAGGGGATGTCCTGTGTGGCAGTCGTCCTGCATTGCTGCTCCCTATAGAAGTGCCTGTACAGACCAAGCGCTGCCGTTCTCCTTCTGGAGATGAGTGTCCCACTGGCTGCCCTGATTCACTTGGTGGGACTGGTTGGCAGAATGATGGATAGAGTGTTGTGTTTTTTCTTGTGTTTTCTTTAATCCAGGGGTGATCTCACAGGGTTACGGTGCATCTGCCTGGGCTTACCCATGTGCTGCATTGCACAGCCCTCTCTTGGTGCTCGTTTTCAAGTGGAGACCCAAGTGTGAGCAGGTTCAGAGAGCTGACCTGCTGAAATTCTGTGAGCAGTCAGGCTGTGAGATGGGTCAGCAGCGTGAGTCAGTGAGCTGAGGAGTCTCCGTGCAAGGTGGGAACTTTCACCCCCTTGGGGCAGGAACGGGAGTGTGGCAGAAGCTGAGATGAGGTAGGGTTGCCCGGATCCCAGCACAGCAACCAAAAGGGTCAGCACAGATGAAAGGCAGTAATGGCAGTGGGAGAATTAGAACCTCTCAGGTGAGTTGCAGCCTGGGAAACGGGAGCTACAGTACATCAGGAATGCACAAGCATGGTTTGCCATCTTTGATTTCAAGCCTCTGCCACTGCAGTATGTGACCAAACAGGTCACCAAGGGTGATGGTGTATGGGACACGGAGTCTCCCTGAATTTATCCAGACTGTAGCTGAAGACTTGACTGTAGGGATGGTGATCCCCAAGAATGTTTTTACTGTGCAGTGGAAGTACAGTGTTATCTTCTCGACTTCAGGCTTTGAAAACACTAAATGTCATGACAGCACAATACATTGATACAGTTAAAGTAGCTTCTCACAGGAATGAAAAGACATATGGTCTCCCATGTTTCTTAATTGTAAAGAGTTCTCTTACTGTTGTTTCACAGTTTGCTTTGTCTGGCAGAACATTGTGTCTGGGAACCCTTGTGGCCTCAAATGCTCTCAGAGGGGTGGAGAGGGCACTGCTGGCCCCTGTGCCAGGCACTCCCATGCCACACTGGCCATGGTGCTGGTGCTAGAGCACAGTGAGGGGAGCTGCTGCCAGATGGCAAGGGGGAAGGGAGCCCCAGGCAGCTCTGATTTGCACCCCAGGCTGGGACTGGGCAGGGACTGGGGGAAGTAGCCTGTTCCCAGACAACTTCCTTCTCTCCTGCCACCCTCCAGGTCAACAAGACAGGCAGCCCAGACTCAGGTTTCTTTTGGACTCCTTGCTGGAGTGGAAAAAGTTGGTCTGTGGTGCCTTGACACTTCAAAATGTTCTTTTTTCACTTTAAGGGATTAAGTATAATGAGGAACTGATATGGCCGGCTACAGAATACCCCTATGGAAAGCACCTAATTCTGAAATGCAGAACAAGTGGGAATGGGCTGCTGTTAGGATTACAGAGTCAGGTCGCACCTCAAGGGCAGTTCTGTGATTGTATGAAACTGTTAGACTGCATTTTCTTCAAAGCTGTGCTGCACAAGATTCTGATGTTTAACCTCATGAGTGTTATTTTTATTCAACAGAAGATTGTTTGGCTCTGTGTGATAATGACTGCAAAGCGTACTGCTGTGATGGGACTACTCCCTACTGCTGTTCATATTATGCCTACATTGGGAATGTCTTTTCGTGAGTATATTTGCACTTTAAGAAGAAAAACCTGTCCTGTGTTCATGAACTCAGTGTAAATTTGCTGTGGCAAAACCATGTTCTGGCAATAAACTGAGGCAGGGTTTGGGTTTTTTGGTTTCAGTTTGGTTTGTTTTTTTCCTTGCTGGTAACAACTTCGGTATGTCTTTGAGGTCTCGTGTTACATGTAGTTTTGAAACATACCAGAAAGCTTGCTAGAATTGTTGGTTCTCTCCTTAGTTTGTGTACAATCATATCATTTCTGGAGCTAAGCTATAGAGATAGTGAGAACCTTGTTTCAGGCTCTAGAGCTGAAAAGATCTGTGAATAGAAATCTTGTGTGCTTTGTTGAAATGGTTTCTCACACTGAGTCAATAGTGATCAAGTAGTGATTTAAATCACTTGGATTTGAAATTCATATTGCTTTGAGTACTTTTTTTTTCATTTTCACTTTTATTGATTTGTTTGATTTGTTTGTTTATGAAATTTATTGAACGGATTCTAGGTGAGTGTAATCTGACCCTTTAACAATGTTGTATGAATAGCATGTTTCACGGCGCTTCAAAAAACAGTGCAGATGACATGAAGTGGTTACAAATATTTTCTATCTAGAGAAAAATACAGGAATAAACTGATGATTAAAAACACAGGCTTCAGTGTAACTCTTTGTCTTTGCTTTGGTGAAGAAGAATAGGATCTTGCCTGCTAATGGATATGACTCTGGCCTTAAGTCACAACTCACAAGTCATACATTCACGTGCAAGTGCAAACCTAAATGAAACATAAAATGTGGTTCTTCATGATAGGGCATCTTATTTTCTGTTTCATCAATTACACTAGTAATTTCCTTAACCTTTAGCACTCAGTCTGTGATTTATTTTTGGTTGATATTCTTGACTAAAACCAGAGAAGATAAAAATGACATGGCATATGGAGTGCCTGGTACTTGGGGAAGAGTGGGAAGATGGTAGTTACTTTTTCTAGAAAGACTCCTCTGATGCAGGTTTTGTTTCAGCCATGGTACCTGGGGAGCATTCCAGTGTTCCCATCAGTTTATTTTTTAGCACTTTGAAGGAGTAGGCAGAGTCGTGTTATTTTAATACAGAATTGATCCACAGTTTTTAAAGTAGATCAGATGCTTCCTGGGCTAAAGTAAATAAAATTATGGTAGAACACCAGAATCCTTCATTCATCTGGAAATGACAAAGCATGCATTTAAGATCGATTACTGTTGTAGAATGACAAGTGATTTTTTTTTTCCTGCTTACCGAGTGAATGCTTGCTTTGATTTTTTTTTTTTGTTCTGTTTTTTCATTACAAAATTGTTTTTCCATTTACAAGCATCAAAGGAGGTGCTCATTCTTGTGGAATATGGGGTGTATTTGTTAAAGTGGTTAAGGGTTATGCTCACCAGAAGGCCCTGTGGGAAAGGCACAGCTGCAGGCTGGAGGGTTGGAATTCAGCTGAAGGGTGAGAGGCAGTGAGATTGTGATTGGCTGGAGGAACACGTGGACAGCGAATGAACAGGATGCTGATTGGGTGATAGGATGTGTGGACATCATATGAGCAGGAAGCTGATTGGGTGGAAGGGCAGGTGGACAGCGTATGACAAGAATGTGATTGGGTGATAAGGATGTGTGGATAGCAGCACTGCAGCTGAGCCAGCCAATGGCTGCCCTTGTTCTGTTAAGTTCTGTTAGGCCTCGGTTTGGTTTCACTTATATTGGGTGGAGATTAAAGGTATAAAAAAGGGGTGATTTCTGCAATAAAGTGATCTTCTTTGGATGCATAAGGAGGTGTATGTCGCTTTGTTCCCCATTGCTACAAATGGCTGGTCTGAATCAGGGCCTATAAAGGCCGTGAAGGGTGTGTGGACTGCTCCAGTAGCAACTTCCACTGTGTTAAGGAATCTGTCAACCAGGAAGAGTTCGGGAAAGAACTCAAGGAATTCAAGTGCACGCACCTCACCTATCAGGTGAGTAACCAGTGGAAGCAATATGGGAGATGGAGTGTCCCTGGAAAAAAGGGAGCTTGTACCTATTATGGCAGCTCCTACGTTGGCAAACTGTTGACATTGCCAATGTAAACTTAAGCACCCTGCTGGACTGGGTATCCAGTCACGTTAAAGATTCTCCCTTTAGTGGGCCTTTTCAATCAGAAGCCTGGTAGGGCAGAGACTTTTTGATATCGCCAGGGAGGGCGATGCTGAAGCTTGCGAGCCCCTCGCTGCGTGGGGGACGATCATGGCAGCCATTAAAGGAAGTCACACAGATGTCAGCCATTATGTGGCTTCAAAAGCCAATTCCTCTGAGCCCCCAGCACCACTAGAACCTGTATCCAATGCATCAGGCTACCCTGAGATTAACCCATGACCCACAGAATTGCTTTACCCCAATAAAATGGCATAACTGTGCTTCAATTAATAATTTTAAAAGGGATTGCCCACCACAAAGGGACAGAATAAAAATACCACCTAGAGATTTTCTCCAGTGTGGAAGAGGGACACATTGGGCTGCTGACTGCTATTCGTGGTACTCTGTAAAAGGAAAGCTATACAACTGGGAAACTTATGGTGGGACACAGGCCTGTGCATCCTGGATATTTAAAAAAATGCAAGGCAAAATACTTGGCAAGCGGAGCTCCTGCAGGCAGTGCAGGGCTGGATCTCACCTCCAAAGAGTCAGTAACTCCCATGACATCTTCAGTCCACCTGGTTCCTAATGGAGTGTGGGGACCCCTTGGTAATAATATGCATGCCTTATTGATAGGGTGTTCCTCTGCCACTAAATTGGGGCTTTTTGTTCTACCTGGAGTGATTGATTCAGATTATGAAGGTGAAATACAAGTTATGCTATGGACTCCCGTGCCACCCTGCTTTATACCTGCAGGTCAATGTATTGCACAACTTGTTCCTTTTTCCAACAAGGCCCCCTAGTGGGAAGGGTAAATATGGCACAAGTAACTTTGGTAGCACAGGTCAGCCACAGACTTTCTGGACAAGTACCATTACAACAACTCAGCCAACCTTGACATGTAGTATAGATGGCAAAAAATTTAAAAGACTGTTGATACTGGAGCTGATGTCTCTATTATTAAAAGCAGTGAATTGGCCTATGGTCAGCCCCACATCAACCCTAACTGGGATGGGAGGAATGCAGTGCTTACTTCCACATGAACATAGCATTTGTCTAGCCTAATGTTGAAGCTGTGCTTTGTGAAGGCCTTGACCAGGGGGTTCTTTAGAGTGACTACAGAAATGTTGAAACCATGCCTTCAGCACCAAGTAGGCACCTTGTCTTTGGTACATTTCTTTAAAAAATGTTAACAGGTATTGAATTTGAATTAGAGGTGAGTGTGAGTGGTTTTGACGTATTTTGAAGGGTTTGTATATATCTGGGTGGATTTGAATACAAGAGGAGGCTCTTGCAAGTGCTGTTTGCCACAGTACATGTTGAAGGAGACATTAGATCCTTCTAATTTTTTATGGTTAAATACTCCAATGCATAGACTTGAAGATCAGTCAGCAGTTGTTATAGTCCTTTGACTTGCCATTTTGCGTGATTAAGTCACGGGGGTTTTTTTGTTGTTGTTGTTGCTTTTTTTGTTTTTTGGTTTTTTTTGTTTTTGTAAAAGCAGGTCAGGACATGTCTTCTTTGAACATGTAATCTCATTTTTAAAACTTCAGACATTTATGAGTTGACCATCTGTCACCTGTCTTGGTAAACTGTTCCATAGTTCATTTACTAACTCCATTGGGAAATTTTACTGGAAAGTGAAGGTTGAAATTCCTACTGTCAGCCCTTAACTTATGTGCAAGTTTGAAATGTGGCCTTAAATAGTCATCATGACAGCTCTCAGCCATATTGCTGAGCCAGATGACCTCTGTCAACCTCACATGTAAGATTTACTTTGTTTTGTTTTGCCCAGCACAGGGATCAATTCTTTGGCCTTCTTTTGAACTCTGTCTCATATATTCATTCCCTTCTTGAAGTGTGGCTGGCAGGGGTGCACACAGGGTTTGACAGCAGCCTTGCTAGGACTATTTTACCTGTACCTCTCTTTGAGTGCCTATTTTGAAGCAGCTGTCCCTGATGATGAGAGAAGTCATAAATGAACTCAGCAATTTGTTCCATCTCTAAATCTGTAAGTCACAGCCTTCAAAGCATGTCTGCTGCTTTAAGCCTGTAAACTGTTCTTTGCTCAGGCTAGTGCCTCAGATTTAGTTGCATTGCAGAAGATTTTATTGTGGCTTTAACTATGCTCCATAAGAATAACCTTCCCTTTTCACTACTGAGCACTGTACTGATCTTCCTTTAATTATGTGTGAGAAGTTTCATGTTGGCTCACTCCCAAATAACAAACAGATAAAATTTCATTAGAATTTGGAAATGGTCACTAGCAACCTTTCTGTTTGTGTCTTTCTGTTGAAAACTCTTTATTAAAATTTTTACAAGAACTGAATTTAATCCAAGACACTCTGTGTCCTGATACTGTTCTTTTAATAGCCTTTATATCTTTCAACGTCAGAATTTTTGATCCTACTTCCTGCACCAAACAATGGACATGATCTGCATGGTTGCTTTTGGAGGTGCCTTTTTACTGCATGAAACACTATATAGTCCTCAGTGCTGTCTTGGCTCTGCTTCTTTAGAGGTTGCTTACCCTTCCTCATTTGCTTACCACTAGTTTCTACTCTTTCTCTATTCTTTATAAATCTGCATGTCTTTCTAATGTTTCCTCTCTTTATCTTCTTTGGGGTGGTTTTGGTTTTGTTTTTTCACAAGCGTAACTTAAAGTTTTAGAAAATCCTTTTGGCATGCAATAGGTTCCTTTTAAACAGTTCTCTGTTTTGTTTCATGCCTCTCACTATTCTCTTTTTTTTAAGCCCATATGCCAGCAGTTATGCAGACTGTAAACACCAGGCAACATTGTATATACTGATTTTGAAACAAAGTCAATGTGACTGTGTGTGTGATAGTGATCAATACTTAGGTTGTACCTTTTAGGTGATTAATTAACTCTTTTAACTCATTAAAACAAGTTTCAACATTGAGATATTACATGTAGGGTTTTAGAATTTTCTGTTTTAAGAAATCATCACCTTTTTAGGATACTAGGGATTTTTTTTTTTTTAAAGTTAGAAGATATCTTCAGCAAACATTCTTCAGGCTGTGTGCATCTGTGATAAGTGTATTTTAATTTCTATGCCTGAAGAACAGATGCAGATTTATCAGTTCACTCTAGTCTGCATGAGATGTTTTGGTAACTCCATCTCTAGTTGGACTACAGGTATAATCTGTAAGCGTTCAAGGTCTGTGATTGTGTCACCTGTAATCTCATGAGCATCTCTGATGTAAAATAATACATTCCTCCTCCTCTCCCCCTTCATGATACCCTTTCAAAGCAAATTGTTACAGTATTAATGTTGCAGCTATATTTCCCTTCCTATGAGTTTTCAATAGCTGCAGCCTGTCAGTATCTCCTGATACAAAAGCGTTTTTTCCTGTTTGTTTGTTTGGCATCTTGTGCTTAGTAGTTAGCTCTTCTAGGCATTTTTTTTTCCCTTGGGAAAATTACAGATTCATGTTTGGACTTGTGCAACATTACAAAGCTGTGTCTGTGAGATGAAGAAAAAGACACAGGGATGCTTTAGTGCTCAGGCTGTTTCTCCTGGCCATCTTTCCACTCCTTACTAGGAACACAAGTTTGGAGACACCCTTCCCAGCCCTTAAAGTCAAGAAGTCCAGGCTGTCCTTCTCAGAAGCTAGTTTCTAAGCTATTGAATCGCTTCTGGCTGACCTTTTATTGGTTTTCATGTGCTGCTGCAGTTTGCTACCAGGCTGAAGACTAAGGTGACTTAGCAGCACATTTCCTCAGATGCTCCAGGTTTGCCCACAAAAACAGTGACTGCTGAAAAGTATCTCCCATCCTGACCAGACAGCATTTTCCCTTCATTCTCTCAGCGATGTCGGAGACATCTGATTATTATTTCCAGCCTCAAACCCCAGAGCTGGGTGTCAGGACAAAAGGGGTTTCTTCTGCAGGACCCAATTTTGAGTGTGTTTCTGACGGTGCTTTTTGTATTTGCTTTCAAAAGGCTTTAAATTGTTTGGCCCTCATGCTTATCCTAGTGGATTTTCTGAGGGCTGACTTCCAGCTAAATTTTTTCCACACATTGTGCCTTGTGTTTGTCTTGGCACACAGGTAGCTTCTGAGCCACAACTAGCTCTTTGGGCAGGGAAGGCAGTAGTAGGATGTCAGATGCCTTCTCACTGGTCCTAAAATCACAAGCCAGACACAGTTAGGGTGATAAAAATGAGTTACCTCTATAGCAATTCTTAGGTGCATGATTTGCCAGGTGGAAAATGCCAAAGATGCACACACAGCATAATGCATATACAATTTTTATAGGTTTTGCAAATTAGCATGTATAACAAGAATCACCAATTAGAATTGTGATTGGTGAGGTAATTCCCCCAGTTCATCCCTTTCTCAAATCCTCCCTTCTCTACACAGGGAATAAACTTTGTTTATAAAAATACATCTCAAAGAGCTGGTCTAAGCCTTGACTGCCAGGAAGAGCCAAGATAAGATAGGAGCCTAGGACCCCCAGCTTGAAATATTTTGGAATGTGTTTTGGCTTTCTGCCTATCAAGTAGGGTAAGGTAAAGTACTGGAGCTCGACTATGAATACAATAATAGAGCTACAAATATATGTGTAAAGAATACATAGAATATTTAAAACAAAAAGGGCAAGAATCAGTTCAGCATCAGCATGCTGTCTGGGGTGGTTCTGAATGCTGCCTTTGCTCTTCCACAATACTTCATTGCCAGCAGCTGAGTTGGTATGAAATAATCCCAGATTTTGATAAATAATGGAGCAAAGAGGACAAATTGTCCACCCGTTCTTTCAAACAAATACTGCTAGGCCATCTGAATGTTCAGTGTCAATGAGAGGACTTACATATGGATTTGGCCTACCAGATATAAGAAAATCTGTTGATAAAATATTCAGCCCATGCGACTGGTCTATATTTCCCAGGGTAAGTCTTTAAGGGGAGTAAACTGGACCATTGTCTTAAGCAGAAGAAAGCCAGCATGCTACATTACATTGCAAAGTTTATTCATAAACTTTGTCTTCAGAAATGTCTTGCTCTAAGGCAGCTTTTATTTAGAAAAACAACTCAAAAGGAAACAAAACACCTGATTGCAGGAACTTCAAAAGTAACTTCAGGAAAAAAATAAAAAAATACTTGAGAGAACTGTAATCTCATTACCCATAGTGAGATGGTGGTTTGTGAGAGGGTAGGGGGAAAAATCTTATCAGTGACACTGAAGATGCAGCAGCCTTTTTAGTTACCTCTGAATTAACAGTTGTTATCTACATGAACCTAATGTATGTTGGAGGAGGTGAGTTTTTTGTGTGGGTTTTGGGCTGTTTTTTTAAGTCTAGAGGATGTACAATGGAGCCAGGAAGTAAGGCAGACAGAGAGAATGGGAGGAAAAGAGGTACAGAACACATTTAGCATAAAAATGGTGTGTGTATCTTGGCCTGCAAAACTGAGAAAAAAGGTGTGTGTAGTGTGTCTTAAGTGTGGCATTTGATGTGGAGTACTTTATATCCAATAGTACCTTTGAGAAAAGCAGCTGACCGCTGTTCCTGAAGGGAAGAATGGTCCTTAAGATGAATAATTTGATATGGGAATATTGAGAGTGGGTATGCAGGAGGAGTTCACCAAAGGATACAATTAACATTTTAAGAGTTAGGAATATAGAGACGCAGCCTCTGGAGTTCACAACGAATAAAAGAAGTTCAAGAAGCTTGCCATTCACTGAAATCTTTAAATAATTAAAATTCGACACTTTCAGGCATACCACACTAAATATGTGTAGCAACAAATGGGTCCAGGATAGTTCTGTGTCTGCATGACAGTTGTATGGGACTCTGCTTAAAATAAAATTGCTTTCCTCTTCATCAGTGGTAATGTTTGAAATTTCCCACAATTAAAGCACTTTGCAACAGTATGTAACACTACAATTCACCTGTCATTTCACATTTCATGCCTCTGGCTCTGGGGCTTTGATACTATGCCAGAGGTCTGCCGAATGCCCAGTTCAGTAATTATTTTTTCCATTTGGCTTGAATTCTGATTAGGTGAGTCTTCCTGAATGAGCACATGGAACAGAGCCTCGTATGCTTGTGCTAAGTACAGGGAGGTGGCTATAAATGTGTCATTGGAAAGGCCAAAACTCTGATAATTAACTGTTTCCCTTTCATTCTGTCTGAAAGGTGAATAGCAGTTCAACCTTTTATTCCTTGGTCTTCAACATCTGGAGTACCCATGGAATCATGCTATCCATGCTTCAGCCTAGGAAAACCTTTGCAAGAGAGGTATATGCAGGGGGTTGATTAACCACAGCATAGAGAAAAATCTAGGACCACATTTGCATTGCAAGATCTGCTGGAGCAAGAATGGGTATTCAAAATGTGACCTTTCCCAGTGTTTGAACTACCAGTTGGCTTTTGTTCCATGCCTATTGTCCCAGTTCATATCCTTTAATGAAGAATATGCAATCAGATTTACCACCAGAGCAGTATCTGTTCCTGGTGGGGGCTGAAGAGGAAACGCACCAGAGTTAAAATGCAGGGTGCTCTTCTTTTGCCTTTTGTGTCTTCATTTCTGACCCTGTGTTGTGACAGGCATCTCAAAATGAGGAGAAAAACTGGTTTGCTTGGCAAACAGCAGCTCTCAAAAGATAGCTCCTGGTTCAGTCTCCTACCTCTTTTTCACTGGGATGTTTGACTGTCTTGAAATGTTTGAGACTAATGGGATCTTTTGTTTGTTTGATTATTTATGGAAGTTTAGGGATTTTTATTTTAATAAGAACTAGAATACTTTTTTTAGTAAAAGGTATGAACTTTCAAGTTCAGTTGTTCATAAAAGAAAAGGATTGCATGGCTTTGTGCTAAAACTTGAGTTGTTGACATGCCTGTGGACCATCTTTATTTCATTACTTGCAAAATTGTTAGAATTTGGCATGAAAGTAGAGGCGTTAAGGTATAAACCACTGAAATGCTCTGGGACTTACAGAAGAAAACTAAGGGGAAAACGTAAACATTCTTAAATCTGTGAAATCAACTTGCTTATACTGCTTTATTTTGAAAATAATTTTCTATGAGAAGGAGAGAGAATGTTTTGTTCTTCACTTGCAGTGGTTTCTTCTGGAAGCCAGTAGGATTTTCCCATAAGATTCTGCCATATAAAAGATAAATGTTTTCTTAACACTTAGTAAGACTGACATAGAGACTGAGCCTGGGGATTATGTTGATCACAAGAGTGTTCTTTCTTCATAACAATTTTGCCTTCTTTCTGTTGTTTTATACCCACTCACACACCTTTACCTTCTTCAAGAGGGCAAAAGGTCCACTTCTGAATTGGAGAAGAATCTGTAACTTTATTCAGTCCCCTGTAAATCCAAAGCTTTTGAGACAAATCAAATAGTCTCTGTCACAACTAGCTCAGCACCATTTCCAAGAAATAATTAAATGCATTTGTAACTTGTAGGTGGTGTGTAGCTGTAATGGATATAGTCCTCATCCTATGGAAATCAAAAAGCTAATTACTCCAGTGGTGATTTCATGCACATGGCTCAAATGGGACAGGTTGTGAGCTGAAGTACCTTGTTGAATCCAGGTATACTAGCTTGAAAGTAAACCAGTGAGAGACTCCAAGTCAGAGCCTCTGGGAATCCAGTGGGTAAAGCTGCTTGTGGTGTTCCAAGCCTCAGATTTTATCCATGTGGGAATGCTTGGTTCCTCCCCCTGGGTGGAGCATCTCACCATGGTACGATGTAATTTCATGAGTCATGCAGTGAGGCTTGGTGGCCCATTAGCAGAAGATATCCCTCAGAGGGGAGTTATCAGGGATGTGTCAGGGACATGATAAAGAACACTGCCTCACCTGGTTTTAACAGCTCATGGAGATGGTGATAGAATACATAGCTTTGGTTACATCTTATACTGCAACCTAAGACACCAAGTATTAGGAGCCCCCCCCATTTTTTCTTTCCTTCTTTTTTTGATTGCTATGGTACCTTCCACACTCACTACCATTTTGGGCTTCCTTGCTCCTGGTTCAAGCACTGCTTGATAAAGTGTGTCAGTCCTGGAGGGTCAGGAGATACACAAATCCCACCTCGCCTGAGTTATCCACTCCCTTCACATCTAGTGTACACATGCCTTCTCTACCCCCAGCTGGGGAGTTTCTGTTATATTGGCTAATTTGGAATTTTTCACTGAGCCTACAGAATTCTCAGAGGATTAGTCTATTTGCATTTTTTTGTTGGTTGTTCTACAGTATGCAATATCACACCAAGTCAGAGCAGGATTATTAATGACAATACTTCTGGATCAGAAGCTCTGTAAGAGGACCATTTGATACTGCTTACAGTGTCTCAGCAGCCAAGTAAGACGTGTAGCACCAATTCACTATTTGAACCATAGTGTCCTAGGAAGAAAAACTCTCATTCTAATCTCAATGCACTTCTTGAAGGGACAGAAACAAAGTTTGGCATATAAAAGTAAGTTATTAAAAATTAAAGAAAATGAACTATTAATTCACAGGGCAGCCACAATTTCCTTTGAGATTTATAACCACGACCAGGTAGAAATTCCATAGTTAATATAATCTTTAGAAATCTAATGAAGTTTTCTCAATGATTTTTTTCTGTTTAAAAAAATAAAAAGGTTGTGATGTTTGCTCTCAGAATCACTTCTGCTATTATAAAGACCATTTCTGGTTTTCCCTGTAATTAATTAATTTTGTAAAATACAAGATCACTCCTGGGACTCACTCTGTACATATGCATTTAGTATGGAGTGGAGAGGCACTAACACCACAAACTGGACAGGCATATTGTCATTACTGTATCTCCTCTATTGGCTTATCCACACAGATAAGAGATTTTTTCCGCTGTCATTACATGGGGTTATTCCTTTAACTCCCAAGGGACACCTGATCTAATGCTGAATGTTCCAGCATCTCTCTCTTTATTGAGGCCAGAGATACACTGGCACAAGCAGTGCTAAGGATCTGCAGCTGTTGAAATATCTGTTCATTGGCTAAGATGCACTGTACCTTATTTTTAGGAACCTTGTGGACTTGCTGTGCTGCTGTTGAAGCGTAAAGGGACTGTGAGAACTATCTTCTCCAGTCCTTCATATAGTCCATGGTCAAGATGATCTAATGAAGGTATAATTAGGGTGCTTCTGCCCTGTAGCTATTTCCAACTGCTGAGCAGCCCATAGGGCACCATTTTTAATAAACTAGGAAAAACATATGAAATGCAGCCCCTAATGTGTGTTCTTGTGCTATCACATTATCAGCAGTTTTGGTTGTGATACTGTGTATTGCTTACTTCTGATGTGCCTGTGCATTTGAGTTCTTCCTTCCAATAGAGAGAGCTTGGATGTAAAGTGCCCCTTTCCTCTGCTTACCATGAGTGCTTCCTCTTCATCCCCAGTAAAAGGAGAATAGAAGTAATTTGGAATAGGAGGGAAGCAGTCAGCCTTGGAGAATGGCATGTCTCTCCATGGGGGAGGCACCAGCTTTACCAGCAGATGCCTTGCACTTCAGATAACAGAGTATTCCCCAGAGCAGTTTGCAACTCTCCAGGCAAGGCAATGTAAAAATGTTCTGCAGAGAACAGGAAGGTTGTCAAGGAGAGGGCAGGGGATTGCAGCTGCTGCTTATCTTCACTACATAATGTGTGTATGTATACATGTGTATGCATAAGCACATGTATGTATATATGGAATTATTGTCTTATAATGTATTTTATTCTGAAATTCTGCCTTATCATTTTCCTACAATACTAAAACCGCATAATGCCACTTGGCATTATGATCTGGTTCTGGTATCTGTGTTGTTGAAGCACCACATCAATGGTGCCTGTCATCAGCACTCTGGGTTGGGAGTTCTCTTTGCTGTGGAGCCTGTAAGACTTCTTCTTCCAGGAGTGCTTCAGGCCAGCTAGGACTGTGACTGGCAGGGTCAGGGAGAATAGGGAGGAGCACTGCACTGACACCTCTGCAATAAAACTGGGGAGAAAGAGAAGCAGAAATTTTCTGATAGCAGACTGAGGAGAATTCTGCAATGGAAGACAAGCAATGGAGAGACACAAAATTATTTTACTTATGTGTAAGTAGCTCTTATAGTATGATGGTGTTTAAATGGGGCATGACAGGAGCTCTTATATCTTTTGTTGGATCAAATCCTTCAAGTCCCTGAGCTTTCAGGCCTCTCCTCATCTGCTGCTTTAGAAATGTAAAGTAAGAGGAGAAAAAATATGCAGTCAGCATAATCTTAACACATCACTTCATTTTTGGGACTAAGGCAACTCCAAGAGTATCTTGTACCAGACCTTGTTGAAATATATCTCTTGCAATGTTATAGATATTCCTGGAAGACTAAGAAGAATTTTGGTAGTGCAATAATTTGCATACAAAGAATACATCTTTTCTGTAATCATCTTTGCTTTCCACTCGTGTAGGATTATATTCTGAATGCAGATATTGAATACACCATAGATAATCATATTCAGATGAAACCTCTTGGGATGGTGAAGACTTCTGTGTGAAGAGTCATTGTGTGCAATGTCCAGCACAAAAACGCTCTCAGCTGTGAGTGAGAAGCCTTGATGTTAATGTAATTCCAGTAATTATTAACCTACGTACAAACCCATTCTGTTAAACCCAAATGTCTCATTCTTTTCAGATGAGTTATTTTTGTCTACCTTTCTGTTTGCCAACATCCCTGCTATGGACCATGGCTTTTCCCCCACTACAATGTGATAACCCCTTGCTCTGCTGTGTGGCCCTGTGCTGGTTTGAAGATATACCAACAGGAGGAATTAACTCCACACAAATACATTGTGAGGGATTTCAAATTGGAGTTACAAATTAACAGGAAACTTATAATACAGGCAATAGTACAGAAACGCTACCTTAAACCAGCAAAGTTGGAGTACAACCTGACAGCCTGCTGGTCAGCGTGGTGGTAGCAGTCTGATTAAATGGTGGTTGCAATCCCGTTGGAGTGATGGAGGTGGTCTTGTCCAAACTGGTGGTCCTGTGGAAAGGTCTGGTCCTGCTCCAGAGGCCCAGTTATGGGTGACCTGGTGTCCCAAGCCCCAGATTCTATAAAGCAATGTTCAGTACCTCCTTCAGGATGGGGAATTTCACTATGGGCTGATGTAATTCTGAGTCATTTTGGTGAGTTCTTAATGACCCCTTAGCAGAGATTACCCCCTTAGGGTGGGTGGTGCTGCTGCTTACCTAGAGGGAGTTATCACAGTTGAGTCATGGCAAGGATTGAAAATCACTCATGTTAACAGTTCATCAGAAGGTAGTGAAAATGCATGCTTTGGTTACACCCTGTGTTATAACCCAGGTTCTGGTCCCCAAAGGCCTTGATGAAATGATGTCCCCTGGTAGCTAATGTACTTACATGGCTGAAAGTCAGTATTGTTTGTTTAGTCCACAGGAGTAACGCTGTGTTTGGCTTGGAAATAAATTGCCTGTTTACATAAAATGAAATTATGAAAATGGATGGCAGGATTAAGTCTGCTTACCTTGCACTGCTTTTCTCCAGTGGCTCCTTGCAGGGATAATTTGATACTAAATGCTAGTGAAGAGCAAAAGAAGAGGGCTTCAAGGCATGTGGGTTGAATTAGAAGTTATGGTCCTCATTCTCCATTTTCAACAACATTTAAAACTGTCTGAAGTAAAGCACAATTCATCTTTGTTCCTGAACCTTCACAATTGCTGAAAAAAATGTAGTGATTGAATTAGCATATATCCAGAAATGTAATAAGATGTCAGTTTGACAGTAATGATTTCAGAATTGCTACATGACAAGGCCACTGCAAATATAGTAGCACATCTGCTTTATGTCTCAAATAACATTCTACATTCAGACAACGTGCTGAGATTAGGAGGGGAGCTGTTGTATTTAATATCTGTGTTAGCTAGGCTTATGTTGTTGCTGTCTCCTAAGATAATTTATTTTGCCTTAAAATTCTGTGGCAAGGGAGGAAATTTTACTTGCTTGTTACGCATACCTTTCCCAGCCATCCTTTCTTTGGCAGTTTGTGAGGATGAAATGGCCTCTGTGGTGTGGCTGCCTGTGCTAGAAGGGGATGGATTTGATGTCCTAGGAAAGTTGGAATGTGAAATACGTTAGCCACATAAGTAAGAATTTGTTCTGGTTTGGGCCTGGGCAGATCCAACAATTTGAATCTCTCCACAAGTTGGAATTTAGGGTCTTCCTCCTGTACCCCTCTGCAGTCACCAGTTGTTAGCAGCTGCTTGCAGGCTGACCTCCAGGCTGGTGGTTGCACAGCAGACCATGCCCAGTATTGCTTATCCAGTGGGGACAGTCACCTCTGCAAATGAGCTGGCCATACACTGCCAGGAAAACAGCCCTGGTTTGCATCACTCCAACTTAAAAAGTTAAAAAGCAACTTTGTTTTGGTTTCTGAGCTGTGGATCCTTGTTTAGAGGCTCTTTTCTTCTGTCTATCTGCGAGTTGTTACCAAGAAAGATGCCTCAATAGGCACTTGAAGAGCCCTGCAATCCCCTATGAAGGGTTGGGAAGCCTTTCTGCGAGATCCCACTTCGGAAATTGCAGAAAGGTTGTTGGGATTGCCAGCCCTGGGCTTTCTTTTCAGTGTCCCCAATCATCACATGCTTTTAGGAGTCCAGAAAAATAACATCTATAGTTTACCTCCATGTCATTTGAAATCTGTCAGGTATGGATACAGCCAGAATCCTGTGCGAGCAGGGCTATATTGCAGATGGAAAACTGTTGCTGGGTGCTCTCTTTCTAGAGTTCATTGTATGCTGGGGTTAAGGAGAATTGTTCAGGGCATTTGTGCTCCATAAATCAAGGGAGAGGGCAGGTTGCAGTGTGAGCTCTTCCCCCGAGCATCCTTGCTCCTTCCTTGTTGCCCATCACTGGTGGACATTACTAGTTAGAAGCCCTTATTTCAGTCTGAAGAACCTAGCCCTCAATGAGGCTTTTCATTTTGTCATCATTATGTGTCAATAATTCAACATATGTTGCAGATGCTGATAGGGCTTTTTAATGAGATGTCCTTGTTTTTCAAAACTGAATACTTGCAGTGCTCACAAAAAAAACCCCACAGGATGTGGGGATATGTCAAACAAGTCAGCTGATTTATTACTGTTATCTGTCGCTTGGGTTGAATGGTTTACATAAATGCCACAACTAACAACTCCTTCCTAACTGGGTATAGCACTGCTATAGCTGGTGCAATATTTCTATCACTTTTTTATTCAAATTGTGTTACGAGATACAAACTCGATTAGCAGGGCAAAATCCTCAAGTCACTTGATTTACACAGGCATACACTGATTGAAAATATGGTCTAGCATAAGAAGAGTTGCAAGATTTTCTCCAAAACTGGTGAACAAATTCTTTCAGGCTGTCTTGGGCCTGTCCAGAAGAACACTGCAGGAGCTTTGCTGCTGTAAGGATTTCCTGTGCTTCTCTGGCCGTTCTCGGGTGCTAGAAGTACCTTTATCCTAGCTATTGTCAGCAAAATCCTCATACTGGCTTTGCAAGAACATCAGAAGTCTTTCTGTGCAGGTGCCTGTGCCACAAAACTGGGATTGAAGGTTTCTTCCCCTGTGAATTCAAATCTTCAGCTGTACATTTTGTGCTTCAGGCAGAACTTCAAATTGGCCCCTGTTTTGTAGCTTTTTCCTCCAAAAATAGCCAGCTGATTTTACTTTGTGTCTCTGTCCCACCTGCCTGGCCTGATGTGGACTTGGAAAGCCCTTGTGATGACTGCAGCAACACAAAAGCCTCACTCACTGACACATCTCTTGGAAGAGCTGCCCTTGCCAGGTGTTTGCTCTCACACTCCAGCTCCAAATAGGTGTAAGAGGTGAAATAAAAGCAGTCTGAGCTAGAAAGGGCGATGTATTCACCGTGGGACCTTAACTGTTTGAAGGAAGAGTTTCTCCTTTCTCTTCTTCACGCAGGCTCAGCGTCACTGCCGCTGTTGCCCAAGGGGTGTGGTGCTGTGCCTCTGGTGCCAAAAGGGTATGTAGAGGCATGGATCAGCCTTCCTGAGGAAAGGTCAGGCTGCAGCCCCTGAGTGGGTCAGACTATAATTCCTAGAAATTAGATATTTTCCCAGTACCTAACCTAAACTTCCCCTGACACAACTTCAGACCATTCTCTCAGATCCTGTCATGGGTCACCACAGAGCAGAGATCAGTGTCTGCCCCGCTACTTCCCCTAACAAGGAAGTTGTAGACTGCAGTGAGGTGCTCCCTCAGTCTCCTCTTCTTCAGGCTGAGCAAACCAGGTGACCCCAGGCATACCTCATATGGCTTCCCCTCAAGGCCCTTCTCCATCTTCACAGCTCCTCAGATGGTCCCATCCCAGTGTTCAGCATCCCCTTTTCTCCATGTCATGCCAGGGAAGCGCTCTGACGGGATCTACCATAGGACACCATTTTGTGTAACTGCTTTTCCATTAAGAAGTTAAAAGGATTAAGAACTTGCTGAGACTTCAAAAAGTAGAGGCAGCAAAGAATTGAGTAATAAGGCTTGTTTTCAGTGAGGTTCTTTGAGGACTAATACTAGTATGGAAGATTTTCCACTTCCAGTAAGAACCCAGGAGGTAAATGCAGAAACTCTGTGAGAAAGGTAGATACATTTCTAAATGAATGCACTTTAGAAGTTCTCAGATGACAGGTTAAGGATGTTTCTGTGACCTTAACCTGTTCCTCTGTTGTGTACTTTGTGGCACTGCCTTTGATTAAATGGTTTCACTGCACAGTGAGTTTGTAATACTTCCATAGGTCTTCCCACAAGATGTTTTCAATGGGTAAGGTGTGTACATCTCTATACAGACTTAAACTTGGCCCCTTAGTGCCTTTTGCATGGAGAAGCCACTCTCTGGTCTTGCTCTGGGACATTGCAGACCTGCAAGTGTTTTGGGCCTCTGATGGCTAAAACTCTTTGCCAGCTCATATAAAATGTGTTGCTGGCCTCATGCCAGCCAGCTGTTAACTGATTTCGACCAAAATTCATCACAGCTTGGTGCCAGGCAAAATACTGGTTGGATAGGTCAAACCAGAAGCCCAGGGGCCAGAGGACTGGGTGTGCCCTCCCCTTGGATAGGAAATACCTCCTGGCCAGGACGAACAACAGCTAAAGGCCAAAAGGCACACTGCAGGGATGTTTTTTTTTTCTGTGGCATAACTTACCTGAACACAAACAAAACATGTCCTTCTGTGGTATTAAGACTTTAAAAGAAATCATCATACTAGTTGTCATTTCTTTTGCGGTGTTTCAGGAATTTCATGACAATTCAAGGAGGCATGATCTGTTTAAAAACATAAAGTGCTTTGCAGCCCCTGTGTTCAAAAGTGTATAGGGATCCCAGATCTCATTTTCAGGTATTCAGCACAAGGCTTACTTCCAGTGGAATGGTTTCAGGAGGCCTGCAATGACTCGGACTTTCTGCAGGCAGTCCTGTGGAGTCACCCCTGGGACAATCTATTTTTGTGACCAAAATTTTACCCAATGTATTGAAAAACTGCATGTCTTTGTGTATACTGACTTCAGTGCACTTACTTCCTGACTTTCTAGTCTTGGCACTGTGCGTATTTCCTGTTCCTTAAAAAAACCAAGCCAAACAAAACAACAAAAAACCCTACACAAACAACTCAAAAAGCCCTTGCATTCTCTGCTCATTCAATTACTCTGATTTTTGAGTCTTCTATGCTTTCTTCTAACATCTTTGTATTATTTCTACCAGACCATGAAACATCTAGCAGAAATAAATAAACTCTTTATCAGATGTGACAGCATTTCTATGTTTGAAAACCATCCAAGATGGAGAATTAAACTGGGGAGGGAGTAGGGGTTTGGATTGTACTGTGATATCTGATATAGTTTGAAATGCAGATTCAAAATAAGTTGGAAACTCATTTGAATTAGTGCCATCAGAGGCAATACAAAATAAATAGTATTTTGGGGCATCTTCTCAAATAAAGGTCGAGAAGAGAGTGAAAATAAGTTCTGTCCTGTTTGGAATATATTTCACTCTTCACTCAGTATATTCATTATCTTAAGGTACTTCGTATTTTTTCATCGCAGAATTATATTTAATCTGTGAAATGGGTTTTTTTAGTTGTATTTTTGGAAAGGTATTTTCAAGACTCTCTTTAAAAAGTATTGTTTAAATCTGCTTTCCTATGTATGTCTCTGGTTTAATTTGTGGAGTCTGAGAACAGATGTTCAGTGGTCATAAAAATGCCAACTTGATCCATCTTCATTTCTTGAAGTCAATAGGAATATTGTTGAGGCTGTGGAACTGGACTGGTAATCAGTGCCCCTGGTCCATGTGCAGAGCAATGGTTGATGCATGTTTCATGTGTGCTATTTTAATCTCTGAAATAAAATAGATGGAAATGATGTGTGGGGCCCCATCACTGTAGCAATGTAGTATCAGTGTAGAATGGGTGTGGCATTCTTCCATCTCTTCTTGAACCAGCATATTGTAACATCCAGCTTCCTACAGTAATCCTAGAGATTTGCTCAGAAACTGTCTACTCTCCTACCCAGATGGAGGTGAATTTACTGTTCTGCTTCCTTTGAATTCTCAAGATATTTAATTATTCCCAGGCAAATCAGTTGTGCCTGCATCTTGCCATTTAGAGCTCTGCTAGTGTTTGGCTTGGTTTAATTTATGCAATGGTATTAGTTCATTATGAGTTCTCTGTCTGGAGGAGCTCATGAAGGTGGCAGGTGACAGCAGGGCTCAGCAGGCAGACAGGAGAAATGAGGGGTGATGGTGAAATGTCTCTGCTCCCCTCCAGGGGTGTTTTGTTTTTGAGGAAGGGCGGGAAAGAACCAGCAAAGGTTGTCATCCTGCCCTTCTACTCAGCCAAGAGAGACAGGGAGCTCCTGGATCAGGTCCTGTGGAGGTTACAGGCGAATGGAACATCACTCTTATGAGGAAAGGCTGAGGGAGCTGGGGCTGTTCAGCCTTGAGAAGAGACAGCTGAGAGGGAACCTCATCAATGTCTGTCAGTGCCTGCAGGGAGGGGTCAGAGCATGGACCAGGCTCTGCTCTGTGGTGCCCAGCAATGGGACAAGAGGCCACAGGAAGAAATGGATGCACAGGAGGTTCCACCTGAACATGAGAAGAATACTTCTTTCCCGTACAGTGACCACACACTGGAACAGATCACCCAGAGAGGGTGTGGAGTCTCCCTCACTGGAGATGTTCCAGAACCATCCACACACAATCCTGTGCCACGTGCTCTGGGATGACCCTGCATGAGCAGGGAGGTTGAACCAGATGTGGTCCAACCCACTGTGGTCTCTTTAACCTGACCCTTTTAATGAAATATAAGAGCCAGTTTCTAGGGATCTTTCTTCTGTCATCATCCAGCTGGAACGTATCAAGGAGAGGAAGCTCACCCCTCTGTGTGCCTGGCTCACCGATACCCATGTGGAGGTGACCACCCATCCCCAAGATCTCAAACCCCACTTCATTAGGGCAATGAGGAGGAAGAGAAGATTGCACTTTACTCCAATGTGGTCAGCATATCAGGAGGGAACATGATTTCAGATAATCTGCTGGGCAGGGTTTCCCAAGGAACAGGGCATAGGAAACAAACATCTACTGTGAGGTAGTGTGATGTCTGAAGCTGAACAACTTTTCCAATATGGTATGGGTTTCTCAAAGCCTTTTGTGTTTAGTGGGAGCCAGAGTACTTTTATGCTGAGGCATGTTGTAATATTTTTTGAATTGTTTTACAAGGACCAAAGTGGTGTTCAAAATGCTGTCTCGTAAGTGCAAGTGATCACACTGAGAATGTATGGATTTGCTGTGAACCATGCAGAGAGGGTTTTTTGTTCTTTCAGTTGTAATGAACTTCTAAAATCTGCTTGGTTTGTAGCCTGCATCCCAGTTCAACTCCTAGGGAATCAGTGGTAATTTCATGCTGTATTTCCTGAACTGTGGTGGAGGAGATTAGGGGACTGTCACCTTCCTAGTGGTAACGCCATCCTTTCCTCCAGCTGGGCAGATATGGTGTTTGCTTTTCAGTTCTTCTGCTAACAATCAGACAACATCAAGGTTGGCATTGGTTATGGTGGCTCGATGTCCAGTTACGGCTATTGAGAGTTGGATCCATTTCAGTTCAGAAAGTGGACCAGAGCTGTCAAATCATTTCACTGCTGGTCTTGCAGCAGTATTTCTGAACTGATAATGTGGATATAAATTTTATTATAGATCCCCGGGATGTCTTAACCTCTCAAACCATCCATTTGCAAATCAGTGTAATGTTCATTTAGAACCTGAAGCAAAGTCATATGCTAAACACAAGACTGCAGAGTTTGGGTCCAAGAGAGGT
This sequence comes from Cinclus cinclus, assembly GCF_963662255.1. NCBI lineage: Eukaryota > Metazoa > Chordata > Aves > Passeriformes > Cinclidae > Cinclus > Cinclus cinclus. The sequence goes on along the minus strand of NC_085047.1, from coordinate 15,172,603 downwards.
GCTTTGATGTCAAGCTGGTACAGTCTGAGTCTATTCACTTAATTCCAGAGTGAGGAACAGTGAATACTGTAGTATATAGCCCACATCTGGCAGTTTCTAGTGAATTGCCTACATGGAATCATAGAATGGTTTCGGTTGGAAGGGACATTAAAGACTATCTAGTTCCCCTGCCATGATCAGGGACACTTTTCACTAGACCAGGCTACTCCATCCCACCTGGCCTTGAACACTTCCAGGAATGCAGTGTCCACAGCTTCTCTGGGCAGCCTGTGCCAGTGCCTCACCACACTGACAGGGCACAATTTCTTCCTCAAATCTAACCTAACCCTACTCTCTCACAGTCTGAAGCTGTTCCCCCTTGCCCTGTCACTCCAGGCCCTTGTAAATAGTCTCTCTCCATCTTTCTTGTTGGCTTCCTTCAGGTACTGGAAAGAGAAAGAAGGTGGTGTGTAACAGGGATAACACAAGCATAACTGATGTGCTGTCAGCTTTAGGGCTCCATTTGGAAGGCAGGGTGATAATGGAAGCACATAGTGTTGCTCAGACATGAATATCAATTGCCTTGCTCTGCTGGTCCTGCTGTGACTTCTCTCTGAATTTACAAAGGTCTTCCTTGTGCGTGTCTGCACCACTGGCCTGTGCTGCACAGAGTGAAATGGAGCCTTTTGTGTTGGTGCTGGTAAGGATATGTTCAGGAAGACAGATGAAGTCCAGGGTTTTGTTCCTTGCATAGTACCTTTCACTGAAGTATCTTCCAGGGAAGCAAATGGTGCTCTGTAGGGAATGAATGACCAAAGAGGAGTGATGACCCCAGGTGGGAAAAGTTACCAAATTGAGCAAATGATTGATTTCCTGAAAGATTCCTTGTACTGAGATAAGTGGTTGAAGCCACACTTTATTAAGTAAAAATGTTATATGTTTACAATTCACTTTAGTACTTTCACTGTTATCTCTAGTAAGGGACTGCAAATGTCTTGCTTCAGAGGATTTGCGTCTGCTAACCAACCCGTGTTGCATCTGTCCTGTTGTTTCCAAAGCAGGAATTTAATTCCACAAATTATCCAAGTAACAGCTAATTATTAGTGTTCTGTCACTAAACTGAATCTTTTTTTTTTTTGTCGCCTGTTTAAACCAGGACATTTAAGACTTGCCCACTCCCTCTGAAAGCTTGCAAGAGGCTGTTTTTTATATGGATTGTTCCCCACGCTGTACCTCTGTAGAAGTCTATTTATAGTGTACACTTGAAGGAAATATAAATTAAGGCGTATGCTAGCAGGTGAACAGAGACAGGATATGTTTTAGGGCTGAGTAGACGGCAGATCAATTAACCTTTGTTTTGCCAAATGGGAAACATTTTAAATAAATATATATAAAATAGTTCCATTTTTAATGAAAAGTGAAAGTTATTAGTTATTCTGTAATCAAATTACTTCAGAAATCTGAGAGAGTAACAACTGCTGTATTCTTGCTTGCAGGGTGGTACAGATCTGGCATTATTTTCCTGATGTTTCAAAGAAAGTAAAATTAGGTTTGTTCTCCAGAGAGTTAATTAGTTCTCTGCTGGTAAATATTTCTAAATCCGTAGGTGGAAAATGATAAAGCTTCATCAGTGTTGCAGAGAATGGGTCAACTGTGTAACTTCCTGCAGAATTTATTAGCAAAGTAACATGTCAAAGCAAAAGGTATATTTGCAGAGATTTGTGCTTCTCAGCCCCGAGTCCTCCAAGCTGTTCTCTGCATTTGCTGAGAACCCCAGTGCTCACAGGGGACCAGTTTACCAGAAGTCCCATCTTCTGGTTTCCAACTAAAACAGGAGTAACACATTTTACAGGTGTAATCTTACAGAACGAGGAAATCTTCCTGTCAGTGGCTTTCTCCACTGATAGCTTTGTATGATGGAAATACTGGGTTTGGCCCCTAAGTTGTCAGATTTGCCACTGTCAGTCCCCTCTGGCTTTCCAGTTTTTGAGGACCAGTTTTGTGACAGTGTGTCACTGTAAATTGTGACCACTATTTTAATGTCAGAATACAAACTACTGCCAAGTGAAAGGTAATTATGATACAAATGCTGTAATTTTTTTCTTCCCTGCAGCAAAAATACAAAGATGTGTTGCAAATTAATGGTAAGGAAAGCAAAAGAGAGAAAAATACCTGCTTAGTCTAAGTTCCATTTTTAGAAAGAAATTGGTTAAAAGGTGAAATTTCAGCTCCTTCTATGTGGATGAAGAGTGGGAACTGGGTTGTTAATTCCAGGATGTCAAACAAGTTGCATATTCCTATGTGTTGCACTTATACATTTACAAAAAAATCTATTACACTTTTAAAAGAAGGAGGTTGCCTCTCTTCTCCAATTTATGAATATTTTGTGCTGAAGTAGTGCATGAGGTAGCAGAACTCACACCACGATGCAGGGCTAGAACTACTCTTTTTGGATTTTGATTGAAGTGAAACACAGGGGATCTGAAGGCAGTGTGTTGCATATAGGTAAAGCCTTATAAAATAAGGGCCTTTTTACCCTTGTAAAATCATGGCTTAGACCTGCTACTTTGGCTAAGTAAAAGAAAACTGTGGGCGGGTGGTTCAGCTGGAATAGGGGTAGAGAGACCTGAGACACTGCCCCATGTCCACCTTGTGGTATATCGTGGTTTGTTGGCTTGGGCTTATTGTGCCTTAAAACTATATAAAGTGATGAAGGTCTCACTGCTTAAAAAGGTTTGTTCTTGCAGTAAAGAGGCTATCCTTTGCACTGCCTGGGGCCTCTGCATCGCTCTGCATCATCACGGCAGTGTACCCAAATCTGCCCCTGCCGGGGTTTGCTTCTCACAGAAGTGTCTGGATGAAGCCTTTTGAGCTTAAAGAAAATGGGGGGAGAAGTGATGTTGTGTCTAATGTTACTCTGCCATGCTGTCACACACTCATTGCACTTTTCACCAGGAAGGATGTGATTAATTGAGAAAAAGGCTGCCTATTTTTTTCCCCTTTATTTTTTCTTTTTTTTTTCCCTTTCCTGGCTCAGAGGTTCAGATTTTGGGCACCTAGTTGTTAAGCAGGGTAATTAAAGAGTCACTCTCAGGAGACAGTTATGGCAAAGAAGGAGAAAACCTTTCCTTTTATGGCTTTGGGGTGGAAAGGTAGATTTCCTGAGCATCAAGTCAGGAGTGTTTAATGGCAATGAGGTTTGGCTACCCCCGGCCCAGAGGTGGTGGCCAGCCCAATGCTGGATGCTTCCCCAGGCCCCTGGGAAGCTTTCAAGAAGAATGTGGGGAGAGACAAAACCTGGGGATACTGTGCAAACAATGTGTTAATGTCCATTACAGGTCATATTTTATCATGGAAGTTATGTGTACAAAGGTAGAGTGTAACTGACGACTCTTTGTATTCCCCAAGTCAGCTCATTTTATCTACATAAACCACTTAATTTCCTGCATTCCATGTCTCCTAATACTTGATTTTGTCATGAACTCCCCAGAATAGGGGGACTCCTGGAGGATATGTGTTTCTAGTAATCTGGGAGAGAAAATGTAAAAGAACTGGAGCTGAAATAAACACTGTCAATTAAAATATTATAATGCTTCCTTTTCTGAATCACTTGGAATTTGCATGATCTGGTTGGAACTACTGGGAAAAAACCCTTGGAGAAATATTACAAAATGCCCAGATGATTTGCATATTTAAAAAATGTATTCAGCAATCTGTTAAATGATCCATTGAAAGAAAAAATACAAATCACACAATTTTTTAGTACAAACGAGGTTTCTTTGTTGAAAGATAAAACTTAATTGTACAACTGTGAATTGTAAAATTGTACATCTGTTAGCAGAACTTTTTATCCTGTTAAATCTTTATAAAGTCAATAATTAATGGTTTTACCAAGCCTGTGGTTTGTTGGGGATTATCTGCACTGTCACCATTTCTGATGCATGGGAAAGAAACCCACTTTCCAGACAGACTATAGTTTTTGTGGTTCATCAGAATTATCTCAGCTGATGCTGGGATTTCCTCCTTCATTTTGTGAAAGTATCAGAGAGACAATTCAGTTTGAAGTGCAGGATGAGATGTAGTGAAAGTCACAGGTAAATCCTTGACTCTGGCACGAATGTCAGTCCATTGCCCAAGCAGCCTTGGGCAAGCTGTTGCCAACTCAACCTATAAATACATTGAAGGAATCACATACTTTCAGATCTGTCAGCGTGTGTGTGCAGTCTTTTTAATTTTCTTTGTTCCTGGTTGAGTAAGTTCATAGTCATAATCGAAACACTATGGTACTGTTAGTGTTAATAAAGAATATTCCCTGCTTACTGGATGCACTTTGACAGAATTTAAGAGTGCAATTAAATTAGACTTACCTCCACATTTTGTGTTTCCCACAATCCCACAGCAGCTAGGAGCCAGGTGCTGTTTTATAGTACTTGTTTTCCTTTTAGAAACGGCAGAAAAGAATTTCTCCCCCCGCTGTGTTTCCAGTGAGGCACCATGAGCTGAAATGAGTTTTTCTGACATTTAAAGTGAGCAAGGGTTGGAAGACAATGCAGTTCTCCTGATATTTGGTCCCTCGCTCCACTAATTGCATTTCTGTGCAAATCTTTATCAGATGTAGATTGGCAGGGCCTGGTGCAGCTAATGGACTCCATCCCTGATCTTACCCTGCAGACAGTTGGCCCTGAAGTTGGAATTTGGTTTCTTTAGAGGTCATTTTCATTCTTTGAAACGGGTCATTCTAGCTGCTGACACAGGAGACCTAGAAATGGTTTGGCAAATTGTAATGCAGAGATAAGACTCTAGTTAAAATCCAAATGATATTGGTTATTTTTAACATTACTCTAGTCAACTCATTTCTTGTGGGTAGTTAAGTACTTTGTCATTTTTTGTCTTGAGTTAGTTGTTTCAAACATCAGAAATTGAGTGGTTGTCTTTCTCCAAAACATAAAAACTCATAAATAAGCTTTACTGACAGACTGGCAAGGAAGAATTATGCAATGTGAAATTTTGGTCAGGGAAAAATGAAAGCCTGTGTGCTACAACCTCAGCAGCCTGAATTCTGCCCACACCTCCTGTGTTTCTCTGGTGGGTTGACTTGGGCCAGCTTCCAGATATGCACCCAGCTGCTCTCTCAATCCCACTCTTCAAGACAGGTGACAGGTGGAAGAAAATAACATGAGAAAGCTCTTGGGTTAACATGAGGACAAGGAGATCTCTTACCAGTTACCATCATGGGAGAAACAGACTTGACCTGGGGAAAATTAATTTATTGCTGGCTGGAATAGAGTTGGATGGTGACAAAGACAAAACACTAAACGCTTTGACTGAAACAGTCCCTCTGCCATCTCCCCTTTTCCCAGGCTTAACTTCACTCTTTCATCCCCAGCTCTTCTGAGCAGCACAGGAGGATTTTGGAGGTGGAGAGGTTGGTCCTCTCTGACCTTTCTCTGACCACTTTTCCCAGGGTCCAGTGTCAGCTTTCCATGAGTTGCTCCAGAACTGGTCCTGCCCATAGGCTGCACTTCCTTCAGGGCATGTCTTGCTCCAGCATGGGCTCCTGCACAGCTGCAGTGTAGATACCTGCCCCAGCATGGGCTTTCCAGGGGCTGCAGAGGCTCCCTGCTAGGGCACCTATTGCCCCTCTGCCCCTTGGGGCTCTCAGGGCTGTCTTCTCACTTTCCCCTCACCAGGCTGTCCCCGAGGCACTGCCACAGCCAGTGGAACTGTCTGTGTCTGACACGGGCACCTCCCTCCATATTTAGAGAGAAATGCAGAAGGTGCTCCATCAGAGTCAAAGCATCGGGAGGTGCCGTTGGAACTGAGAAAAGGTTGAAGACCTTTGTGCCATCAGTGTTTCTTCTTGAACATCCATGTGGCTGGAAGCTGTGCTCCTTGTCTCCCATGTCTCCATGATAGGCAGCTGAGTCTTTTCCAGACAGCCTCACTCAATGGTAGGGCACCCTCAGTATTGCAGTCATGAGGAGTTGACACGGTTCAAAATGGGGGAGGGTTGCTTGATTTTAAATCATGACATTAAACTTATTTTAATTGGATTTACCACACAAAAATCCCCAAAATCTTTTATAAGCCAGAAATTAGATGTACAAATCCTTCCGTGCCTTTACAGTACAAATCCTGCCAATAAATCCTAAATGCACTTTAAATATAAATCCTTTATTTGCTCTTGTGATGAAAATCACTAGTTTATGAATTAGAATGGTAAATTCTAATGGTTCTATACCATGGTTCTATCAGGTTTACAAATCCTGGCATTTTTAAAATTTATGTTTGTTTGCCAGGAATGCAGAGCTTCCATGACAGAGGAAATAAGGAGTAATATAATGTCAGCAATCTTGTGTCCAACTCCAAGATATGTATAATGCATGTATAGTTTTGCCTGACAGGCAGTGAAAAGGTTGGGTTTACACCACATTGAAAGAATTATGTTGCCAATGCCATTGTGGCTTCCAAAGCATTTTGTGTTCATGCAGACTTGATGCTGAAGCAAAATAGCTGTTTCCAGTCACCAGCTCCTGAGCCAAGAGTGTGTTGATTTAGCACAGCCCGGTTTTTGGTAGCAGAGAAGGGCCACAGAAGTGGTTTCTGTGAGAAACTGCTGGCAGCTTCCACCATGTCCGACAGAGACAATCTCTGATGGCTCTGAAGATGGACATGGTGCTGGCCCAATTGGAGAGGTTGGTAACGCCTCTGTGATGACATTTGTAAGAAGAAAATCAAAACAGCACAGACACAGGTTTCTTTCCCCAGGGATGCTGAGGCACTGCTGCTGGGGTTCATTTCCCAGCATGGCACATGGCAATGTGCCGCCACATTGTGTTGCCACCTCAGCGTGGCTCGTGGCCAGCCCTGCCCGCGTGGCTGCCCCTAGCCAGCCATGCTGTAGGCAGAAGGGCAGGGGTTGTGGCTTCTCCTTTCCAGCACTCTGCATGAAGAGAGGTGTTAAATGGTGCCAGCGGCCCATGGTGGCTGCCACTGCCCAGGCAGTGGTGGTGGGAACTCCTGGCCAGCAGCAGAAACATGGCAAGTGATTCCCCAACGTTGAACATAGATGAAATCAAGCTCTTGGCACTGCAGGATTGGTGGAACTTCAGATTGGTGGAACTTGGTGGCAGTGGTACATAGGAGCAGCAGTTATAGCCAGAGAAGAAAAGGAAGTGAGGACATGTGAGGGAAGACAATGTGGTGGCACCAAAGTCAGTGGAAAAAGTGGGGGGAGGAGGTGCCCCAAGTGTCAGAGCCGAAATTCCTCTGCAAGCCACAGTGGGGACCATGGTGAAACAAACTGTCCCCCTGTGATCCATGAAGTCCACAGGGGATGCAGAGATCCACTCACAGCCCATGGGAAGAGTGCTCATGCTGGAGCAGGTGGATGCCAGAAAAAGCTGTGATCCAGTGGGAGATCCAAACAGAGAAAGAGACCCCCTGCTTCCAGAGGTAGAGAGGGAGGGCCTTTGCTTCCAAACTAGAGGGGCCTGTCCTTTGAAGACTGCACCTCATAAATGGGTGACCCACACCACGGCAGTTTTGGGTTAACTGATTGCCTGTGGGAGGGAACCCATGGCATAGCAGAGAAAAGACTCCTCTCCCTGAGCAAACAAAAGATCTTGAGTGGCCAAAACCCCCATGCCCTGTCTTCCTGTGCTGTCAGTGAGAAAGAGAAAGGGGCTGGGTGGGAAAAAAAAAAGGTGTTTTAAAAGCTTATTTTATTTCTCATTATCCTCTTCTGACTGTGTTAAAAAAAAAATACTTTATGCCTTTAAATTTGTACGTATTTTACCCTTAGAGTGTTTTTCTCCCAGTCCTTATCTCAACTCATGAGCCCTTTGTTAGTTTTTTCCCCTCTCCTCTGCCCAACTATAGCAGAAGAGGGCGAGCAAATAACTTTCATGGGTGCCTGGCATTTGGCCAATATCAAACCACAACAAAGAGCTTGCCTGGTTCCTGAAGTCAAAGAAAATGCATTAATAATTCCTGCTTTATTTGAAATGTGAGGAAGTTGACACAAAGATTAAAAGAACTGAAATGTTGAAGGGACAGAGGAATACCTTGATGGGGATTTTGATCAGACTTGTTCTACAAAAGCTCACTTGTATTTTATTCCATACCTTCTTGACTTTTCTCACAAAAGTGTATGGCAGTGCCATTAAGATTCCCAGGGGAGCATTATTTTCTTGCATTGCATTTGTGCCCCCATTTCACTCCTGGTTTATAAGGTCTAAGCATGGAATAGTGCTCTGAGAAATTCATGTTACTTGTCCAATGAGTCCTCTTTGCTACAGCCCTAGTTCTGTGAAAGAAGCAGCATCATAGAGATTGGCAGGGTCTTAGAGCCATGCATAGCCCATAGGGCACAATGGGATCCCAGTATGGGACGGTCCCAGTGCTGTGCTTCAAAGACTCTTCTATAATCTGTCATGAGGATTGTTGTGGAATCATCACAATCTCTTCTCTCCTAGTGCTTCTGCTACGGATGACAATTTATTTCTTCCCCCCACCCCACAGTGCTTTTCATTGTGCATGTCTACACTAGAGTAAAGGGAGTGTCATCTCCCAGCCTTCTTATTTTCGTCATTTCACAAGACATGGCCGCACCCAACTACAAAGCACAACAGGAATGGAATGTGCTACCAGGTTTTTTCCTGGCTTGTTAACAGATGGGTGAGAAAACCTGTGCCTTTTCTCCTTTGGAGTGACTCCACACAGCTTCTTGCCCCATTACTTAGTGCCATGAAAAACGAGTATTCTGTATTTATTTGGACCTCATGAAAGCTTTTCCCTGCACTTTATGCAACAAGCAAACTTACAGCCTTTGGTTCTTTGGTTTGGCTCCATTCATCCTCCAGTCAAAATCTAAGAGTTATTGTACAAAAGAAGTTTATTACCTCCAGCACCTACAGTAGCTTATCTGCAGCCATGGATGCTTTTGTACTGAGCATATCAAGTGTCAGTGTTTCAGCATCATCCTGCTTGCCATAGTGCCTGAGGCAGGAGAAGCACCCAATAATAAAGTCTGTTCTTGAACAGAGATGCCTGGATGAGATTGAAACAACCTGTAGTAAGTTCTGGGGCTTCATTTTTCTATTTATTGCCAGCCTTGCTTATACATCAGTGCCCTGACCCGTAGTTTCTTCAGTTTGGTTTCATATTTTATCCCGATCCAAGATAAAGAATCATGGAAATTTGCTGGTAACCAGAAATTTTGGTATTTATGTTTATTCATGGCTGCCAGCCTCTTCAGGTGAGAACACCCTGCAAATGAAGGAAATTCAAGCCTGGAGTCAGATTGCATTACTGGATGGCTCTTCTGCTCTTCTGGAGCACATTTTCAATGTGTTAGACCCATTGAATACTATTCCAAGGGAAAGGAAAGGATACTACAGCCTGTCATCAGACTCTGCATGTCTGTACAGATCTTTGTGTTCTGACTGCTGAGGAAGCCTCTAGCCCTGCTTTTCAGTATCTTCACATCAATGCAGCAAAACACTGGGGAATTGAAAAGCTTTATTTTGCAGTAAAGGGATAGATGCTTGCAGGAATCAGCTAATATGTGCAAGGACCCAAAAGCCTGAGTTCTTTTTCATGAACAGCTGCAGTTCAACCTGTTGTGCCTCTTCTTTCATAAAACAGGATTATTGTTGTTTATTTGCCTTACAGGAGTGCTTTTATAAAGCTAATTCACTGTCCTAGGCAAAGTCTGTAAAGCCTAGTGATGAGTACCAGCATCAACTTCAACAACTTAAAAAATGTGATTTCTAGTGTTCAACTTGGCAACACAAACCTGCTACATAGGAGTTGAATGTATAAAGAATCAATTTGTCTTTTCAGACTGGGAAAAATTAACAAGCACTTCAGGCACACTCCAGCCTGTCACCTCTGGTTTGTCCAGCAATTCTTTCCCTTCCAGCATAACACCTCCATTTTATTTGTCTGCTTCAGTCAATCTTGCTCAGATCCTGTCCACAGGAGTGGAGACTGATGGGATAGAAAAGGACTAAATATCATCTGCCTCTTCCTATTTAGCTGCAGGACAGCAGTAAATCTTTCTGTCATCACTGTAACTTTTAAGCTATGATTTTCTTGGCTGCATTTCTCAGTTTTGCCCTTCTAGCACTATTTCTTTTACAGTTCCATATAATGGGATGTTGCACACATACTAGAGAAAACACCTAAGGTTTCCCTGTGGAAGGTTAGCGTGTTGGGCAGGGGTGTTGGTGAGAGATTAGATCTGGCTTTATGTTCGTAAATTTAGGTAAATACACATGTTTGCTGAGTTTAGCCTTATAGATAGATAATGTATTTCCTTTTGTTGTGTTGGAATTGTCTTTCTTTCCTATTTTCTCATTAAGTCATGTATTTTTATTTTTTTTCTGGAAATGATGGTTAACCAGCTACTGTTGAAACTTTGTTATTTCATTGCTGAATGAGAAAGTTTTTGCTCCTCAATTCTATTTTTGCTTCCTATTTAAAGTATTATCACTTATCTCCAGTGTTTCAGTATGACATTTTAATGAATGGCCTGTTCCCTCAGTTTGGTTCACAGCTGTTCTGCCACTGATTTTAAGTCATGTCAATTTGAGACCAGAATAGGTGAGCTTAACCTCTGAGAAGCTGGGTGTTAAATTTTAAAATATAATGTATTTTTTACTAGTCTGTGCCAGGTATGATATCACTGTAGTGAATTCCTTTGTGTTTGCCCTCACCAAAGCAGAAATTTTGTAAGAGAACTTTCTACTGCCCTGATTTGGAAGTCACATTAACATCATATTAACATAACAAAAAAGGCCAGGTATTCAATGAAAAACAATGTTGCCTGTCCTGAAATCGAAGTCAAGGTTCATGTAATGAATGTAAACTCACTACAATTTTGGGTTTTCTTAATACATTGGCATGTAATTTGGACAGTTGAGTAAGTAAGCAGCAAACTTGAAGTGTGGAAGGGAATCTTTGAGGAGGAGATGGAGAAGGCAGCTAAGCCCAGTCCTGGGGTTTTCTGAGACAGATTCTCCATCAGCTAAAAACCTGGCTCTTCCTGGCATACGTGCTGGGTACTTGGATATCTTGGAACATCTCCCTGTGAGAGGCTGAATCATGGAAGAATGTTGGATTTAGGGCTCTAGATCATTTGTCTGCTTGTGGTGGTCTGACCTTGAATGGCTGCCAGATGCCTTCCCAGATGCTTTCTCATTCCCTCTCCTGAAAATCATAGGGAAAGAAAATAAGATGAGGTTGAGACAAGGACAGGAAATCACTTACCAGTTGCCATCATGGGCAAAACAGTCTTGACCAGGGGAAAATTTATTCAATTTACTGCCAACTAAATATAGAGTCAGAGGGTAGGAGACAAAGACTAAAACCTTCCCCCTCCCTCCTCTCCTCTCTCAGGCTTTATCCCAGGCTCAACTTCATTCCTCCATCCCCAGCTCCTTTTCCCCACTCTGAGCAGCAGAGGGAGTGGGGAATGTGGGTATGGTCAATCCATCAGAGCCCATCTCTGCTGCTCATCACACTTTTCCTTGCTTCAGTCTGTGCTGGGTTGCAGTGTGGTTACTTCCCTGATACAGTGCTGTAAGTACAGTTGGAGAAACTCTTTTTTCTCTTACTTACCGTAGTTTTACATGGACAAAGTACAGTAAGGGTCATTTGAATGCTGTGGAGAGGAGAAATTATTTTGAAGCTCTCTAAGGGAGATCCTTGGCTGGCAAATATCTGGGTTAATAATTGCCAACTTTCATAGACGTACATTCTGAAGAATCTGAAACAACTTTTTGTCCTTTGGGAAGAAAGGAGAAGCTATTTTCTGTACTGTGAATATCATCACACATGCGTGGTGTTGATTAATTTAAAAGATGTGAAGCTCTTTAGAAATCTGGGAAAGAGATCATGTCTTTCTCTGCCTGTGTTCACTGAGGCTTGCCAAAAGCACGGTGCAGAATGCCAGTCAAAGGCAATCCAAAATGCAGCCTTGGTATTCCTCTGTGGAAATCCAGCACAGCTATAAGGCTAGGAAAAGCAGATTATGTGATCATGACTTCTGTGTTGGATATGAATTTAAATTCAGACTTAACTGCTTGCCAGAAGTCTGAGCTGTCACAGCTAGAGCAGGATTTACATTCTGATTTTGTAGAGCTTGATTCTGTAAGGAACTAAATATGCTAAATGAAGCAGCTCTCTGTGCAATTAGCAAATGAGGAAAAGGCAAAATTAAAACATGGCGGTTCCCTTTGACAATTACATAGGAGCAAAGAACATTGTGCTTTAAATCTATGAGCTTTCCACTAAGATGCTCATTACTAATGAAAACCTTTTCCTCTGGAATCTTCTGAGCCTTGTTTTTGAATGAAGAAAAATTGGAAAAAGAACTTCATTAAATTGCACTTTTGAAATGGAAGGATATGTTTCTCTGCATCCCCAAAGTTGTTGTTTACAACAGGGTCTTCATACTACACATAATCTGGTAATGAATCTAGCACAACCCTTCAGTTTCTAGGCAGATGTTCATCTGAGTGTTATGTGATTTCCTTGTGCTGGGAGAGTCTGTTTGTAATCCCCAAACCCATTAAAGAAATTAGGTGGTTGTGAAAACATTTTGAAATAGATGGAACACCTTTCAGGATAAGCTGCTGATAACAGAAAGCAAAAGCACAGTGAGACTGAAATGATTCCATGAATACTTTTGCCATTTTGTTGGTAGCTGCAGTATTTAGATCTTACTGTGGTGGCTGTATTATGTGGCATGTATTATCCAGTAGCTCCAAAATGAATAACTCAGAAATATAGACTACTTTTCATTTTGTTTTCTCACATTCACTTAAAAAAATGCAAAATGCTTGTTAAAAATAGTGGTGGTTTGTCCTTGATGTAGTTACATTAAAAGCTTTGTTGGTTTTGGTGAGTACAGAAGATGAAGGAGATGAAGATAGAGTGATATCCTGTTGTTTGAAATTAAGACTTTATAGAACATGTAGACATTTATCTTACTTTATCCACATGAGTTCTCTGATCAGAAAAAGAGAAGCTGTTAATCTCTTTCTTTTTAATTATCTATGTGATAAAGGAGGGTAGAAATAGAATGTGGAAAAAAAGGATTATTAAATAACTCCTAAGCAAAACCCAACTATAGAAACATTACAATGATTAAGTAGCTACAAGATCACATACTTCATTACTCACAAGCTGGCAGGCCCTAAGAAATGCACAAGAGCGTTTTTATGGCAGGAAATGCATCCATTAAATTACTTAATTAATTCATATACACCAGTCATTGTATTGTCTTTCTCTGTGGGTTTTATATAAACTTTACCTTCTATTCAGGGCTGTAGACAAGAGAGTACTTTTGACAACAGTCAGGTAAAAGTGCCTTACCCTGATTGATAAATCATGGGGTTTTTATTCAGTCAGACATATGTGGCTGAAGTATGTAATAGCAAAACTGCAAAAAGCCACTCAGAGTGTAAGATGTCCATTGGATCCAATAGTCCAAAAAGCTTTTTCTGCTTTCCTTGTTCCCCTTAAGTGCTTGTCTCAGTTTAGAGACAAGTTTAGGAGAAAACCACTCTAGGATGTTTCCTCTTATATTGTTTTTGCATGGCCTGTTTTTTGGTAATGGGATGGCCACAGAGGTGGCTCCCATGAGAAGCTGCTGGAAGCTTCCACCATGTCCAGCAGAGCCTATCTCTGATGGTTCTGAAGATGGACATGCCACTGGCCAAAACTGGGCCAATTAGAGATGCTGGTAACACCTCTGTGATATCGTATTTAAGAAGAAAATCAAAGCAAGGGTATAGTTGATAGTTCCCTCTGGCTTTGGACCAAACCAGACCAAAGACTCCAGGAAAAAAAAAACAAAACAAATACAAAGGCCATGGAAGGATTGCTGCCATAGTCTTCAAGGCCAGGGAAAGGGAGAAAAACCCAACTTCTTGCCTAAGCCAACAAAAAACCTAAGCTAGCTAAACAGCAAAAAATAGCCACTATCCTCACTGGATCACAGACACCTGGGGAGCGAAGCTTTTAAAAAGCCCAGGCAAGAGCCCCAAAGCTCCCCCTTCGCCTGGACCCACCTAAAAGCTACAGCAGCCATTTGTGGACATAAAGCAGACAATAAGGGAATAGAGAAACACCCCAAGACAGTGCTGGACACCCCATGCCACATTTAAACATGTTCAACTCTTAGTGATGAAGTGTTTTGTTGAATCAAAACATTTGCATTCAGCTTGGCCTTTGAGTGTAACTACCCTTTGAAGTTTGAGAAGTACAAGGAGAAATCCTCAGCAGCACAGAGAGGACCAATTAATTGTTTCTTTTATTAACCTCTTTGGTTCTTCAATGTACTTGCTCTTAGGTTCCTCTTTTTTACTTTCTTTGCCTTATTGTACCATTTGCCTTTTTGCTTCACATCACTCTGTTCTTTCATTTACCACTTGCCTTCCCCAGAGTGGAAAAGCGTAATCCTACTTTGTCCCTCAGAAAATTTGCTGTACAGTCCAGTTATTCTAGTTGAGTTGGCAGTTCAGACTGGCTGTTCTGTGACACACTTCTGATACCACCAAGAATGCCACTGTTATCCCATGAGACCAATCTAAGGGTACTATTTCATCTTCATTGGTCCTGATGGGACAAAAAATATCTGTACTGGAGTAAATATTTGCTTAAGACAAGAGTGTTCCTGTGTTTTCTATGGGACTAGCTGATGAATGCAGTTGCTTTGAAAAAAAAATAAACTAATATAATATTTAGAGAAGTTTGGAATGGAGGCTGCTAATCCCTCTCTCAATCTCTGAGCCCCAGATGCAACGTATGAGGCACAATCCCCAGACATGGTATATCTGGAAACATTTAATAAAAGTGTACATAGCTTTTGCAATATTTTTACTATTAGGTTAGAATAGTGTGAGTCTGGATAGCCAATAGTATAAATGTTCAGATGCCTCCTAACCAATAATATCCATGATTGATTTCCTAAGAGCAGTATCAACTTTTTTCCCCTAAGACAAGCACTTGTATCAGAATTTCTTCTTCAAATCTACTATACTTCTGTGACTTGTTACATTTTAGAAACTTTGCTGTATCTCTCCTGCCTTGGTGAATAGTCTTTTCTTACTAGAAGCTCTTTTCCCTACACCCAGAGCTTTCCCAGAGCTTTAGTGACTTAGCACTGACTCAAAAAGACATGAGTCCTTTTGATGTCTGTGCATTTTTTTTTTCATACCTACTGCATCTCAGTGCTGAATTCAGCTCTTTTGCTTGCATTGCACTGCTGGGTCTGTGCAACCAGGTTCCCACTCAGCCCATAAATGTGCCAAGTTCACAGTTCTTAGTACCTCACTCTTGCTGCATCTACTGGAAAGCTCTTCCAGAGCCATATTTTTCTGATCATCAAAGAATCTTTTCTTTCACAAGCTTCTTCTACAAGTGTGTTAATTCTAGCGATATATTTTAAATTGACCCTTCATTTTGATATGAAATTGTGAAATAACTTTTTTCATCCCTTCTCTAAGTGATGGATTGTGGACTGGGTTTGTTTTGGGGAGCTGCTGTATGGCAGAATATACATCCATTGTATGTATCCATGTGATTCTTGGGGTGTCCTGTGCAGGGCCAGGAGTTGGACTTGATGATCCTGATGGATCCTTTCCAACTCATCACATTCTGTGATTCCTTGATTCCCATTCATTTTATTAGTTAACTGTGTACATTGAAGTATATTTCTTGATTTGAAAAGATAACTCTTGTTTAGTCTGAGGGGTTTGTGGTTTGCACATACATAGAAGGATAAGAATTGTCTGTTTTCCTGGATAAACATTTCTTTGTGTTACTTAACTGTGCTGTTGACCAACCTGTCTGCTCTGTCGAGCAGTTGCACATGTGTCTGAAGTTATTATGTTATTAATGGACTGTGATCCTTGGGGGAAAATATTTGACATCTTGAGCATATATCTAAATGAAAACTGTATTAATATGTTGGTTAGTGGCTGTGGATGCTTTTGATGTTTTGAATATTTTGCAAGCCATAAAATTGGCATTCAGTCACTTCCTTCATGCTGTTGCAAAATGGTGTCAAGTTTAGATTAGTAACAGGTTGTGATATAACAGCAGGGTTTACCTCAAGAGAGACTTCACAAAATACTGTGTTCACAGATCATTCTCTGAAAATAGTTCAGGTTGTAACTTCATCTGTTTTTTCTACCCAAGATATTTTCATGGATAGGTCTTCTGGTTTGTGGGTGCTATTGTTTCTTCCCATGAGAAATGCCAGCTCTGGTAAAGTGCATGGACTTACTAAATACACAGGATGGCAAAGGACACCTTAAGGTTGGTTGTGCTTTGGTGTTCCTGGTTGTGTTTAACTACTGTCAGATGTGATAATCACAGCATGGAAGAGCCTTCTGCCAGGCTTCCTTGTGCTTCAGAGAGGAGGGAGCAGAGTGTTTCTTTTCAAATTGTCAAACTAGCGTCAAAGCTATTACCATAGGCAAAACTAGAATGGAAAGGTAACATATAAGGTGCCTGACAGGCAGTGAATTTAGGCTTTTAATCAGCAAAGCACAGTTGTCTGTGATTTTATTGGGAATGTGATATTTAAACTTAAGCATATGCTTAAATTTCTTCTGAGGTTTCCATGCAAGGCCCTTTGGGAAAGCACTTCTCACCTTCTCTGAGTGAGAGGGGAAA
This sequence comes from Cinclus cinclus, assembly GCF_963662255.1. Lineage (NCBI taxonomy): Eukaryota > Metazoa > Chordata > Aves > Passeriformes > Cinclidae > Cinclus > Cinclus cinclus. Next base: position 15,155,932 of record NC_085047.1, on the reverse strand, counting down.
AGACTCTGGGCTCTGTGCCTATATAAATCAGGGCATGTTCTTTGCTGTATCTCATTAGCATAAAAAGCAAGGTAACATGTCACCAAAACTGTGATGAAGGGACCAGGGTGCAGAGGGTGTCTCTTCTGCACAGCTCCAAAGGAGTAAGCAGCATCCCATCTCCTGGGAAAGGGGAGGAAGGGACTGGATCCTCTGTGTTACCTCACTGCCTGGGGTTTCTCTGTCCCCCACCTGGGCCATGCAGGTAGATGGGCCAGGATGTCATGAGTTTTCAAGGGAAGTTCTTGCTGGCTCATCAGTAACTGGCTCTTCTTCAGCCCCCAAAGATCAGCTGAGGTGGAGGAGGTCAAGCCTAGCTTAACATTATTTAATGTGTGTGCACATGTCTTTACCATGTGGTGACTTGTGCATCCATAGCATAGCTGCCCTCAGATAAAGCAACTTTCATCATTTTATGGAACCTGTAAGAGCCACAGCATGTTTCTGTAACTACAGTTTAATTTTCAGGGGTTTTTTTTAGTTTTCTGACTCATAGTCCTCCAGAAGCATGAAATGATTCATATACCCAAGCACTTAACACCTTTTCCATTTGTAAATGGCATTTCATGCATGCGTAATGAGGGTATTCCAAACCACTAAAACCATAATTTGCTTATGCTACATAATAAGGTTTGAATCCTGCAAAGACTTATGTAAATACTTTCAAGTTCATTGTAGGTTTTTGCAAATGGTGATTTAGAAACAGAGTATGCTCTGGCTTAGTCTCAGTGGGTCTTTGTGGCCCTCATAAGCTCTGACACAGCACCTGGGAAGAGAGAATGGGAAAGAAAAATGGAATTGGTGCTATATATCTGACAGAAAGAAAAGCATGCAGAAGAGCCTCTTTTATTGCTTTCACAGGGGTAAGATTTAAGTATTAAAGTACATTAGAAATAGAAAAAAGAAGATGAAAAACATTTTTTTCTTTCAATCTGCTTTAGAATTTCTAAAATTAAACTCTCAGTGTCTTATTATTTTTGTATGAAGATATGAGAGAAAAATCCCTTTGCTGGGTAATTCAAAGCTCAGATAGATTTATTTAGACTCAAAATATACATCTCTAGCTAGCACTGCAGTTTTTAAAAGCTGTTGCATGGTTACTCAAGCAATGCATAAATTTTATGATTTTCTTTTTAAAATGGAATCAAATAATTTATGATGTTAGTTTTTTAGTGTCTTAATTGAAACTTTTTTCTCCTAGGTCATCCAATAATCACTCCAGATTATTTAATGTTAAAAAAAACCCCTAAATCTTTTTCATGTGTCTAACACATAGAATTCTAAAAGCAGTCCTAAAATCATCTAATTTGAGTTGAAATTTAATATAGGCATTTAATTAATGCATTTTTGATTAACAGTTTATATTCTGAGAATCAGATTTCTGAAAAGGTCAAAAGGCATTTTTCTTCTGGTCCTTAAGGTAGTATTATTTGCAGGAAGCTGTTAATTTTCAGATATTTTATTACTTTGTTTCATTCAATGTTATTTTCACTTTGTTGTTGTGAAAAAGGATTTTTGGTTACAATTTTCCTCTCCTTTGTTGCCTTAAATGGCAAAATTCTCTCCTCTATCTTCCCTCATTCTCCAGTAACTTAAAAAAAAAAAATTAAAAAAGGAAGAAATGTTAATAAGCTTCTGCTTCAGGAGTGACTTATAGCTCATTAATGTCGGTGTAAGAGTCCAACTGAAGCAATGCTAAGAGTTAGGACAGGACCATGAATTCCAGTTCCCGCAAAGCTCAATGCATACCATGTATGTTTAGCTTTGCAGAATTGGAAGTGTCTTGGCTCCTTGCAGTCAAAGCTGTTTTCCACGTGCAGGTGTTGCCACTGGGGAACTGGAAACAGCCCTGACACTACTTCAGCACGTGGGTCCCTGTGCTCCCTCCTTCACCGTGCTGGTCGCAGCACAACATTCCATTAAAATCAGCAGGAGCTCATTGCTGGTCTTTCCTGAAGGAGCAAGCCAAGCTAAAGCCTTAAATTTGTTTATTTGTTTACTCCTTGGATGCTTTTTCAGTGATGTGGATAAAAATGGTTTGTATTCCTGGCACTGCTGCACTCACTGTCTCCTCATCTGTCACAGGACAGTACTTATTTGAGAGTGAAGCAGTTTGTGAAAAAGCATGTATTCCTGAGAAGAACCTGCTCTGGATGATCTTAGGTCCCATGCAACTACTACATAGATGATGAGGATATAACCTATGTTGCCAGAGGAAGATCTGTGATTGCCCTTGAGAGAAAATTATGGGCTCAAGAAAAATGGGGTGAATGAGCAGGGAGTGTTTCAGGGATAAGTGTCTCTATGATGCTCTTCCACTTCAGTTCAGACAAGAAAGAGCTGCAGTTGGTTTTGTAATGGTCTGTGGCATTTGCTTGGTGCACGCTGTGCACACTGTGGCATTCATTCCTCTCGCATTTGTCTTGTGCTGGCTCTGCTGGGAGCTGAGAGTGCACTTCCTTGCAATGATTCACCAAGTGTTCATTTAGGGGCTATGTTGCATTTTGGTAGAATCTTTCTATATTATATTATATTATATTATATTGTATTATATTATATTATATTAGTCTTAGCAATTTACATAAGGTACTAGATTAGCTTCTGGGCTACTTTAGTCTTCAGAGCTGACCACCAGGAAGGAAAAAAATATTTCTGTTGGGCTCAGCTTTTCCAAAATCAGAAGGAGATACTCAGCCAGAAACACAGAAACATGCAATTTTATATGAAGCATGGACTGAATGCCAAGTTTTGTTTTTTGTCTCTGTTAAGAGTATTTTGAGACTGAATGCTTGAAACATGGCCTTCTTTGGGAGCACTTAAGGGAGACCTAGAAAGTCCAAGGTCACAGCCTAGAAGAACTGCATCTTCTAGAGTTACATTTTGCTTCCCAAAGACAGCCCTGTTATGGAAAGGATTTAACTGGCAGGGAATTAATATGTTTTTACCTCAATTCACTCAGTGGTGCATTTTAGCTAGAGGTACACGGTCAGTTGAGTTTGATGTGAGTTAGTGCTACCTCCTGAATGGGCAGGGGAAGTTTTTCCAGTGCTACCGATGCTTTAGACTGGCTACCCTAGAACAGAGGCTAGACAGAGTTAGAGAATAAAGTAGGTTTTTATTAAAGGCCTTTGGCAGATACACCTTGGGCAGTGCAGAAGCCTCGCAAGGCTACACCCAAGATGGATGACGACACTCTCAAGTTTTTCAGGCAGATATAAGTTTGGTCTGTTTGCATATCAGGGGTTAATTGTCCAGTTACAGCTTCAGGTAATGAAGTCCCATTCCCACAGTTTGCTTCTCCCCAGTTCACCTTTTTTATACTTTTCAGGCCTGAGGCTTCAATAATGGCCTCGGTTCTCAGGTCTGTAAGGATTGTTTTGTCTGACCAAACTATGATGAGAGCTTACTAACACTCTGTATGAAGTTCCAAGTTATACACTAATGAAATAGAGAATCCAAAAAATATAAAAGCTAAAAATGTAAGACATCACTGCCCTTTTGAGATACCTGGTCTCTGCTGTGCTAGCACAAGCACTTCTGTGAAATGCCTGGAGGATGCCCTGTCTGGAGATCAGGTTCCAGCTCTAAATAGCCAAGGAAAGTCTTAAATTTTTTCACCCTGCCCCCTAAATGAAACGGAGACGAGAGTGCTGCTGCTATTTTTTTAGGGTTTATTTTTAATTTCAGAAACTGCAATAAATAGGCATGATTATCATGTTAGGAGCTGGAGGATTTTCTGCAAGCAAGCATTTAATTCTCTTTCATTGGCTAAGGAACCAATGAAACAAAGATATTCCAGGTGAAGGAAATATGGCAGCAGAGGATAGTAAGCTCTCAGCTCTGCCAGTGATGTCTTAATGAACCTAGAAATAAAACATCACACTTTCGAGATATTAGTTTAGAAGGTAATATAAAGGCTGGTCTTTGTTGGAGGCAGATTTAGAAAATTTCCACAAAATGCCCACCCCCACACAGGGTGAATAAAGTTTTGCACGTTTAGCAAATTAGCATAATAGTCAAAAATCACCAATTAGAGACATAAATGCTGATGCAATTTTCCCCAGTTCAACTTTCTCTGAATCCTCCCCCCTCAGGTGGAAATTAAACTTTTTTTATGAAAATGTGTCTTGAAGAGCTGGTTTTCGGCCTTGATTCCCAGAAAGAGCCAAGATAGGATAGGGGGTCTTGTACCCACCTGGGGCTTGGAGCTCTGAAATATGTTTTGTCCTTCTGCTTAGGGAAAAGGTGAGGAAAAGTACTGGAAAAACTAGCCACAGATACAACAATAGGCTACCGAGCTACAAATACATGTGTAAAGAATACAGAGAATATATAAAAGGAAAAGGCAGAAATCATGTGGCATCACTGGCACCAACAGTTCATGCCACAATGCTTGCAGTAGTGGATGGATGGCACACAAAAGGGTGTCAAGGAAATGTTTTTATGTGGAGAAAATTAAATACAAGAAGGACCAGCCTTCATTATGCAAAATTTTGCAACTGAAATTGATTGGAATGGATAGAGAATTGTGAAACAATGAAGCCTAAGATAGCTTAACAAGATTAACAAGATAGCTTGCTTGTTGAAACAGGAAGGAGTTGAAGGGCATCTCTGAAGATGTCCTGGAGCATGGCAGAGCTCTCTGTTGGTTTCCATATCCAGCATTTGCTTCTCTTGTTTAGCCCATTGACTTGGAAATCATGAGGAATTGCTCTTTGCAGATTCTTCCTTTTTAAAATCAGTTAATCTGTGCGTCACTTGCATCCTGCCTTGGTGCAAGCGTTAAAAGTATTAAAAGTCCCATCCCTTTTCCTTAGTGTCTGCAGTTATCTCACTGACCAAAAACCAGTCATCTTTGTGCAGAATGTTCCCTGACACATCAAAATCACGTCATGTGTGGCTGTTTTGGGGATTTGTTACAGGCACAAGGCAGGCAGCAGATATGCCAGAAGGTGCTGAACTATCATTATTTCTGGCAACTGTGACTCTCTAGGTTTGGCTTCAGGCTGAGCAAAAGTACCTAAAGTATCTAGATATACTCCTGGGTAAAACTATGCAGGTTTGGCTGTCTGTAGGTCAGAGATTTCAGAGTCTAACTGGTAGGATGTCCAGAAGTCAGAATAGTAACTTAGGCTGCTCCAGTAAGAGCTCCCAGAAGACAAGCTGCAGGATTCATCTGAGCTGAGCTCATGGAGTTTGTAGAAGCTACTATAATTAAAATCAGTGTCAGAAAGAGTATGTTAAGAATTACAAGAAATACCATGACCCTGTGATTCTCCTAGGTGTCTGTGACAGCTATGGATATCTCCAGAACTGGGAGCAAATGTAAAAGTCTCTATACCCAGTAACCCAACTGCCAAAAATTGTCTGTAACTGGGGTTTAGTAACTTCTTGGTCTTTTTGGAAGCCCCCTATGTCATCCTGACTTCTCTCGTGCTTTGATGCTTAGAGGGATGGAAGTTGAACAGTAATTTCAGACTCTCCTTTTGCTGTTGATTCAGGAAGTATTTTATATGGCAGGGTCAGCCAGCAATGCAAACTGCAATGATAAAAAATAAAAATCCTTACATTAAAGCAAATGCTGTATTAGATATAGTTGAGCTGTATTCTTCTATTTAAGTAAACATCACGTTGGGCCTTGAATTTTTGAGCACAACAAAGAACATTTTGGAAAGTGAGAATTGTGTTATGGCTTCTATTTCCTTTCCAGGGAAGCATGTAAAGCACATTAAAGAGCAAAGGGAGGTCATGACTGCAGGGAACAGAATGTCTGAGAGGGAAAGGTGGGGCAACAGGAGCTGCTGCAACAAAAGGAGCATGAGGGTAAAAAGTGGCAACTGGAAATCATGCCATATCTTAATCAGAATTCTTTACATAAAAGATAAAAAAGTGAAAGTTTCTTCTTCATTACTTGCATATTTCTGCCCTTTTTTAAAATCTCTTGTTTTAATTCAAATTTTTGGGTTTTTTTTTTTCCCATTCCAGCAATGTTCTGAAATTTTGGAAGTGCCAAGACAAATTCTGTGCCTCAAAGCCAGCGTCTGCATGTGTGCACATGTTGGTCTGATGAAAATGGTGGACAGGGTGGGCTGATTAAAAAGTGCTTGCTTAACCGTGATCGGTTTAGAACACTGTTGTACAGTAAGTATTGTGCCTGCTGTATTGCGGCATGCTTCTCCCAACTGTGTTTCATTCATCATTCCCTCTATCCATAAAATTATTTCTGGGCCAGGCCTGCATTGAGTCGTAAGTAGGGTGGAAGCAGTGGCATCCCTCCCTCTAACCCCTATGCCTGGAGGTACAGGAAGATCCCAGGCAGAGGAAGCAGCCTGGGAGCCAGCTAGAGGAAGTTTCTACTCCCTTCACTGTAGCAGCTACCATGACTTTTCCAGGACTGCTTATTTGAAGCACATTGCAGTGCTGCTGGCAAGCAGTACATCCAGCAGAGTGCTGCAGAGAAGAGCTTATCGTTTGGCGTTAAGGAAGTGAGCGTAAAATGTCTACATATTTTGCAAAAGGCAAATTTTCTGAAAAGCATGTCTGATGATAGCCCAAACCAGAACAAGCTGTAATTACATATCCTTTTGGTTTACAGGTTATATGATATTTCTGTTTATTTTTGCAAGTGTGCCACAGTTATGCTTCAGTCACCCAGCAGCCTTTTAACAAGCTACAGAAGGTGCCCTGTCGCTCAGGTCTGGCAGTACTGATGGGTAGCATGTCCTGTAACCCTGTGTAAGATTATGTAGCTTATGGAGCAGTCTCAGAGTGGTGATCTGTCCCCATGGAGCTGGGGGAGGAAGGTGAGGAACCGGGATGATTGCCCACTATCTTTTCATTGTACAACTCCTGCTCAGGATGTTTTGGTGCTTGAGTTCAGCAAATGTGGCATGGTAGAGAAGGAATGGCACAGAGGAAACTATCTGGAAGGAATTAAACATTAACAAGACATCTTAAATAGAACCAAGTAGGAGCAAAAGAAAGGAAATACTGTTCAAGTACACTCTGTACCCAGTTTTAACATAGGCATACAGGATTTGTTTGCAGAAGGAGATGATCGTTGCTTTCCACCCTGTGGTAAAAAGTGTATTTAAAAGAAGTACTAGATGGAATTTTTTATAAATACACCTTGCAAAGCAAAGCCTCAAAGGCAAGCCTGGTCCATTTGTCTTGCCACTCTGCAAACTAATTATTTAATTTAAAAGAGGAAGCAGCAATTAGCTTGACTGCTTGACTGATTTCCAAGTGGGATGGATTTTCAGTCCGTGTTACTTTGGTGTACCCGTTTTTCCAGGGCTGTAAAACTGCTGAGAAAGCTGCTGCCTCAACCATGGGCCACCCCAGCTGATTCAGTCTCTCCTCCACCAGCTTCTGCTATGAGCTTTGCAAGGTACCCCAGCCAAAATACTCTGGACAGCAAAACCAGTCTCTCAGAGGATCACTCATTGTGTGGTTTTGTCCTTATGAAAATAAAAGGAGTGGAGAGAGGCAAATGCTCCAGAATGGGTCTGCCTGCTCTGGTGGAGGCTGGAAAAAATGGCATGTGATGCTGCTGAAGTTCTTTTATTGGTCAAAGTAACCAAGGGGGTTGACAACTAAATTGAATAAATAGCCCAACACTGCCTCCCTCCAAACCACACTGAGTCTGATTAAGTGTCCAAAGAGTATATTTTTCCAAATAAGAATGTCTGGATCAGAATACCAAAGATCATTGATTTTTTGTTTTGTTTTGTTTTATTTTATTTCAGAGAGTGAGTTTTAAAAAATCACTTAATCACCTTTGTCATGGTTTGACTGTGGCACAATGCTTCTTTTCAAATGCATTAAAGGGTGAGAAATTAAAGGGCATTTATTAATATTAGCAGTAATTTTTCAAAGTGTATTGCACGCATTATTATTACAATTATTCTAGAGATGCAGTGTCAGCAAATCGTAGCTACATAGAGTTGGCAATAAATTAACTGAAGAAATAATAAAGTACTGGAAATTAGGAAAGATGATGAGATGGAAGAGATCAGCTGAGCAAAGAGAAGTCTGAGAATGGCACCTCTTTCTTGCAGTATCATGGTAATGAATATTGTGAAAGCAGAATGGGAATACTGATCCTCACATGCCTCTAACAACTTGCCATACTTGATCAAAATGTTGTAAAATTGCTAACGTTAGCAATTACAGGATGAAAAGACCTTTATGCCAATATAAATGCATCTCTGGTGCAGAGCACTTCTACAATGAGAGTTTCTAAATTGATACAGAATTATAGAGTGAGCTGGGCTTTGGCAAAACTGGCTCACTTGTGCTTGAGCCTGTGTCCTGCAGCAGAGGACAGGAGTCCAGACACTGAGGCAGAAAATCCAGCCCCATAAATACTACGTGGTGCATCCAGGGGGAAATAAGCCGAACTCCCAGAGGACTTGCTGGGGTCTGAACTGGCCTTACTCTCAGAAATGAGACTTGGTTCTATGGTATATAGTGCCAGAAAACCTTAGTTTCTGATTGTGTGACAGTCAAGAAAAAACAAATCTAATACCACAGTCTCAGAAAACAACAACAAAAAAAATAGGTTGAGAAAAACAACAACAAAAAAATAGGTTGAGAAAACAACAAAAAATAGGTTGAGGAAAAAGTGGAGTGAGGAGGGCTATAAGGCATAAAGCAGTCCCTGTAGTCGAAACAGCCAAGAGGGGACTGGGTTTCTGCAGGGGAAGAGTTGGCTGCCAGGCATGATTCTAAAGGTCTGTAAAATCTCAGGAAGTGCAGAAGGAAGGGGTAGCTGGTAGGTGATGAGCTGAGGGTTGTGGGTGAAAAGCTGAGGGCTCTGAGTGTTGGGCTGAGGGCTAGGAGCCCCAGAGAAAACTACTGGTTATTCAGTTAAGAATAGTCACAGAGGCGACTGTTTGTCAGATATGTAATGGTTTTAAACTGACATAGAGCAGGTTTAGATTCCATGTTAGGAAAAATTCTTTACTGGGAGGGTGGCAAAGTAATAGAACAAGTTGTCCAGAGAAGTCCCATCCCTGGAGTTGTACAAGGCCAACTTGGATAAGCTTGGAGCTAGTAAAAGGCATCCCTGGCAATGGCAGGCAGGTTGGAGCTAGGTCTTTGAGGTCCCTTCAAACCTAAATCATTGTGTGACTGTATGATTCTTTTATAATTAAGCTGGGAAACTCTTTGCCACCTCAGGCTGTGGGTGCTAAAATTTACAGGAGCTTGGGTCAAGGCTGGACAGGTTTGCAGAAAATAAATCCATCAAGTAGTACAAGTGAAATCCATCGAGTGATACAGTAAAAAATTAATCAACTTGTCTGAGCCAGAAATGTTAAGCTGGGAATGAGATTTATATTCTTTCCAGTGGGATGTTGCTAAAAACAGGAGGAAAACTGCTTCTTTAAATATCTGATTTTTATCTTGACAGTGTCTCTTCACATTTCTGCAGCTTTAAAATTACTTTTCCCTCTCTCAATCTTTACTTTTCCATGCATTATTTTTCTGTGGCAGTCCTCTTCTCTTCATTGGCTTTGTTTCTCTGAAGGATGTTGCATAGTGTTTTCCTTCAAACTGTTCCATTTCAAAATTTTCCCTTTCTTTCAAACTTCCTAGTTGCTCTGTGACTCTGTTGAGTAGTTTGTAAGTCTCCTTTTGCTTTACAGTGTCCCTTTTCTCTTAGGGTATATATTAAAAAAAAAAAAGAAAAATTATATGAAAATCAGAATAAACCTTCACAACATTTCTTCTCCCCCCACACCCCCTTCTCCTTCCCACTGACAACATAAAGAGGCAAAACCTGGAACTTTCAGTCAGTTTACCACCTCTAAAAATAGTCTTTCTTCAGTTGTTTTAGGGAGAGGAGTCTCTTTTTCTGTGCCATGGAGACTTCCTTCATGAGAAACAGTTCTCTTGTGGCTTTTAATTTCCACAAATCAGCTGCCCGGAAATCTGCAATCATGAAGTCCCTCCCATCTTTTAGAGCCTTCCCACAGCTGCATTCACGGGCCATGTCAAATTCATTTTAAGGATAAGCTGTTGTAGCATAAAAACAAAAGTTCTTTTCATCCATCTCTGGGAACAGAGGTTTTCTTCTTTTATTCCTGGGGTGAAGTTTCTCATCTCTCCCTGTTCAAATTTCTCATTGGATCATAGCAACATCTACTTCCTTCGATACTGGTGCAGTGGCTCACAGTTAGAAAGCTACATCCCTCCCAGTGCATTTCCATGAGTTCCAGGGGGTAAAAAACAAAGTCTGATCTATCAAATATATCTTCACCATAGCCTCACAAAAAATAATTTTAGCCTGAGACTAAGGCATCTCCTCAATCCCCTCCCAACAAGAGTTTGACTCCCTCTTTATTGACTTCAGAGTCCTATGTTGTCTTCTCTACATCTTCACCCTTTCTTTATTCCTGATCTGGGAGGTAATTGGTGATCGTAGGTTCATTTGTTCTCAAGTTCTGTCAACTGCAACTGTTTTCATAGAGTTCTACAGCACTGGAAAGTTGAACTCATCCAGGTTTTGCATTGGAGAAATTGCTCGCTGTGCCTCTCACTGCTGCTCATACAATCTCCGCTGATGCTGTGTGAGCCGTGCCAGCCGCCTGCTCTATCCAGCGCTTTTCTTCATGTGGAGCACCAAAAACAAGAAAAGATGCTCCTGTCATTTCTGTCCTTCTGTCTGCAGCATGGCTGGCTAAAAATGGCTGAACAAACATTGTCCATTACGAGCCATGCCGAGGCAGCCATGGCTGCGAGCCCTTGTCTCCAGCCGCGCCAATTTTTGCCAAAATTGCCAATTTTGCCAATTTGTGCAATCTTAGCCATGTGGCCGCTCCTGGTCTGGGATGGCGGTGGCCACTCCCGGCTTTGTTCCCTGCTCTGTGGTTGTCCCCAGCTCCGATACAGCCTCCGGCTGGTACGGCCTGGCAGCACCGCTGGAAAAAAGGGAGCGGCGGCTCTGCCGGGAAAGGGGGCCCAGCCTGGCCCAGCTCCACCAGACCACAAAGCCCGAGCCGGGGACTGGCCCCAGTTACCTGTTCAAGGCCAGAAGCCAAGAGAGCTTTCCCAGCTTTGTTCATCTTTAAATGCGCTTTTCCACAGAGGTGTAACGAGCTCTTTGGAGTGGTTTAACTGGGCATCAGTCTTCCAAACTAGGCAGCTGATTGGCTAGCTGGGTGTCAATCTTCCAAACTAGGCAGTTGATTGGTTCTGCCCCATACCCACGGGGAACCAGTTCTGCAGGTAATGGAGTCCTTTCCCACCCAAAAGCCAAATCTGTGTTAAACCACGACGCTGAGTCAGGGTGAGTTTACATTCTGACTCACCATTAGAGAGTGGTAAGGAGTTGTATGTGTTCTGTTATATACATTTGGAAGAGTACGTCTCCCCAAGTCCTCTCAATCAGTATAGTTGTGCTTAGGCTGAGTGGCCTTTTCCAACAGTGGACTTCAGCCCTTTTGGACTTTTCGAGGCAGATGCAGAGGGATTTTCTACAGCTGTGTCTTGCCCATGAAGAGTGCAACCCATTTCTCAACACAGATGGAGTATGGAATGTGTCTGAATACTTCTAGAGGAAATGGGATGCCTTTGCCTTTGAAAACAGTGGAGGCAAACTATTTAAACTGTGTTATACAATGGGCTTTATTAATCCAGGAATTTTAATTTAGCACAGGGAAGGTAACTTGTGCTGTGTGTTACATACTTCTTTGAATTTGAAGGATGGAGGTTGAGTTTTTCCTCTGGGTGCAGCTGGTTGGAAGCACAAAAACCTCTTGTGGTTTCTGTGGTTTAAGCGGATCAGCCAGGCAGAGTGTACCAGGGATGCGGGAGCTGGGCAGCAGTGGACCATGAACGAAGCAATGAAGGACTGGAGGCCAGCGGTCAGCAATGGTTGTGTGTCTGGTTCTGCTGCTGGGAATCCAGCTGGGAGGGGGATTAGTTCTGCGTAAGGGAGTTCCCTGCAACTCTGATGCAGTGCTTACAGTGCTTCATCCACTAAGTGAATGTAGCAAAGGCAGTAGCGAATTGCTTGTTTGTAAAGGGGGTACCATAGTTTTTTAATTGTGATATTATTGGAGAATCTTCTGGAAAGAAGAGAGTATAGTTTTAAGGTGTCTTCTGAATCAAACTGTTGTCTCCTACGACAGTTTCTCTCAAGGTAGTGATAACATTGGTCACATCTTCCAAGAGCATCTTTGAAAGGAAAATACTTATTTTTTCTTAGATGTCAGCTTTTGTGGTTGTGTTTCTCATTTACTCATGGTGGTTAATACAAAGGTCTTGATTTCATCAGAGTTTTGAGCTACCAGTTTTACAGCCAGGTGCTTGCTGTCATGAGTTAGGCTTTTCTTAATTAGGTCTTCATATATTCTGCAAAATATTAACAGATTTGTTCTCCCTGCACACGCTTCATTCATTGCTACAGAACAGCAGCAAACAATTTAGGTCTCTGGCAAAGTATTTATTATACCACCATATGGTCTCTGTTTCCTTATGCTGTACAATTTAGTGATTGTACTGTAAATCATGACCAAGTTCCTGAATAGCTGGGGCCTAAAAGCAAGCCCTTAAATTCATATTTAGATTCCTAAATAGAAGGTCTCATTTTCAAGCATTGAGTCCATTCTGACTCTTGCTGAGATTTTTGAAGCAAGCAGACTATCAGCATTTTGAAAATCGGGCCTGCTGTTTTCCTATGTTTCTATGCGGAATCTAAACTATGGTTTAGACTCCTCTTAATATTTGTGGTATTGTGGTGTCTGTTGTATTCTCCACATTGCAGTAATTCTTAATGAGGCTTATTCATGCTGACAAGCTATCAATTTGGATTGATTAAAATGTCCAGTAGAAAGGTTGCCAGCAAAGTTGCAATTTCAAGTCTTTGCTGTAAGATGAAGACATGCACAGAGTAAGAATATTTCTGTCGAGTCACTGGGCTTTTTTCATGAAAGGGTAGGCTGTAAATACCATCTTTCATATGACATATGCTTAACTGCTTGTAGCTGACAACAAACCTGATGGAAGTTGGGTTCATCAAAAAAGCTGGTTTTGCTCTCAGGATTATTGGAAGCTCTTCAGTGTCTATTAGTGAGTTTTCTTGAGGTTTTTCAAGGTTTTTCTCCAGTGCGTGAGTGCCATAAGGCTTTTTTTCCTTTCTCTATATTAAAATGTCAAGGAAAGTCTGATTCATTATTTCAGGAGCTGAGTTAAATTCCTTCCTCTGGACCATTTTAAAATAAATTGTTTAAGCCTCAAATACATGTGCTGGCTGAAGCAGCAGATGTGTGAAAGGGTGGGTGTTGCTTTGTTTTATGCCATTCATCCTTGAGAAGGGAATGCTGTCCTTATTCTGTGGGCTCAGAAGCACAACAGAAGGACTCTTTGACCTAGAATAAAACAATTGCAATATTCTGTGAGAGTATATCATGCACATGCATGCTTTTGAAACATATTGCTGAGGATAACTTAGACTTTCTTTTTAAAAGGAAATCATACCAATGCCTTTCAGAAAAAAAAAAATATGAGGGGAGAGGGAAGGAATTATTCCTCATAATCTTTAGAAGTAGATGGCCCTGGAATGGGAGGATTTAATATATGGTAAATCAGCAGAGTGATCTGGCACAATTGCAAAGGTGACTTTGAAAGAATTTCTTGCTTTTGTTTCAGATGTCTTTATTTTTTTTTCAATTCACATGCCTCGATGGATCAAAATTTGAGGTGTTTTCAGTAATTAATATGCTTTTTTTTTCTCACATAGGTGCTGCCCTTGAGAAAATAATTTTGTTTTGTAAATCTTATTTGTCTGAGTCTGACTGCACGTTTCCATTCCCCTTGCAGAGGTACAGCGATAGCTGGAATTGTTTTTGGCATAGTATTTATAATGGGAGTGATTGCTGGGATTGCCATCTGTATCTGCATGTGCATGAAGAGCAACCGTGGGACTCGAGTAGGGGTCATCCGAACAACGCACATCAACACCATCAACACGTACCCAGGTAAGGAGGCAAAGTGACAGCCCTGCAAGAGTGCCTGTGGTCATGGCAGGAGTGTTATCCTTGGGTAGTTACAGCTCCACAGTGTCATGATCCACTTGTTAAAATCCTTAGAAATGCCTCTGCCCAACTTAAGATGCAAACGAGACCATATGCCAGTGACAATAGTATGGGTTTTGTTTGATATGAGAGAGAGAGAGAAAGAAAATAGATAAAAAGGTCAGGGGACAGAAAGGTGGGTGACAGAGACAGAATAAGGAAAATATCATCTGTGGATCCCAATGATGTTTCATTGATCCACTCTGGATCTCAGTGATGTTTCATTGATCCTCTCCAGCTGGTCTTCTTGGTGGTGAAGGTCCCCCATGAAAGCACAGAATCCAATGGATTAATATAGACTGAGGCTGGGTAGGAAAACCCAGGCACCTCCCTGGGGTGGCAGGGGCAGTTTGCCATTGTCTCTTACAGCAGACTTTGGGTTTGTTGTATCACGTGCAGTCCTGTGGTGCAAGGCTTCAGGAACGACTCTGGAGAGCACTTTGGGGGGGTCTTTGATGGATTATGACACTCCTTCAGCTGCTCCTCATGGGAATGTCCTGTGGATGTGGCCTGAGGTGATGGGGGTTCCACAGCTGGGGTGGTTTGTGTAAGGGAGGATGGGTGTTCACTGCCTCTGACCAGAGGTTACACCCAAACCTCCTCCCCGATCCCTGTTTCAAGGGGGAGTAATCCTGGCCTCTGGGGGCTGTGGTCTCCCCCACCCCAAACCCACCCAGGGAAGAATCTCTGCCGGTTTGGCTTTGTTATGGATGCATTCCTCTCCCTCAGCCTTGTTTGTTTTACCCTAGGCCAGAGATGATTGAACAATAGCATCTTGTCTAGGTGGTTTAACTTACAATCCAAAGTTCCAGTCAGGTATCTTCAGAGAGGCTTCTTTGGTAATAGGTTCTTTATACAGTTTTTGTTATAGTGGGCAAAACTCCTTTATATCAGTGTTTGAGGCATGAACTATTTCAGTCTCTGACACACATTAAATGGGGAATGTGACTGCAGCAGGAGGCTCTTCTCAGTCTGGAGGGGAACAGCACAGCTCCTGCTGAGAAAGGCAGGACAGCTCAGTATGCAGTGTCTGGCTGTACAGCTCTGCCTGGGAGGGTTTGTTCAGCTGCTGAACAGGCTAAGATCTGGCCAGGTGACACACTTCACAGATGGGTGGCTCATGGTGCCTGCAGGAGTGTATCATGTCCTTCTTCAGGGCAGTGCTGCATTGCACAGGACAAACCATCTCCCTGTGCTGGAGGGTCTCTGGCAATAGATCAGTTATGCTTTTTTAGTTTCTGGTTTTTGTATTTGTTTTTGTTCACATGCAGCCAGCTCCTTTGCATTGTCCAATGTAGTGAGGGCCAGGCATATCACAGAGGGGGAGAACCTCAGCTATATCATCTGTGGACCATAGTGCAAAGGCTTTGAGTGTGGTGTGGAGTCTACTGCAACCTGAGCTGACTGGTTTTTGCCCGGGGCTCACAAGCACTGCTGAGTGCTGCAGGATCCCAGGTGACTTCTACAAAAGCGCACAACCATCTCTGCAGGGTGTTCTGTACTGCATGTCCCAGGAGAGATTGCTGGCTAGGATGAAGTGCTCAATCTCTGCATCCACCTGGCACCACGCCTGAACTGGAACTTGGAATACAAATTTAGACAATGGCTATAAAATCTTAGAATGCCTTGGGTTGGAGTGGACCTTAGAGATCATCTAGATCTAATCCCCCAGTCCCAGGTGGGGACATGGTGCTGAGGTACCTGTCTGTGCCTTGCTCAAAGTTAGCTGAGTGTTGGATGTGTGCAATGCAGGCTTGTCTGTGAGTTAAAGTAGTTTTGATGTAGTTTTTTTCTAGGTGCAGGCAGCAGTAGGAAGGCACAGGGTCTAAGCCAGAGGTGTCAGAGGGTCTGTGGCATCCAGGGGACAGTAGGGACCCCTTGTGCCTCTGGGGCAGTGTAGTTGTGTGCGAAGTGAGTGTGAGCTGGTACACAGGGCTATGTGTGAGCCAGCTGCACCACACTTGTCAACTTGCACCACTCTAGGAGCACCTGAGGAGGTGGCACCAAGCCAGCTGGGGTCTACAAGGCACATTTGCCTCGATTCTGCATCTACCATATGGAAGTGGCCACATTGTAGAAGAGAGAAGCAGACCCTGGATGCAGCGTAATGGTGTTTATACAATTCGGTGACATTGTTAATTACAAATCCAGGAGCAATTGCCTTGGGATAACTCTGGGAGTTCATTGTAATAAAATGCAAAAGTGTTCCATGCATGAAGTCTTGTCATCCCACTCTTAGAGATCCTCTGCTTTTATATTGCCTCCTGTTTCAAAGGCTGCAGCAAACTTCAGGTGCATTATGTGTACTTATAGGCAAGTTTGCAATCCTTTTTATGTATTCCTTTATCATACCTGTCCTAATGTCTGTTTTCTCCCTCACACCATTACATTCCAGTTAGACTGAAAGCATCTGTAATCATCCTTATCATTTCAACATTATTTTGCATACAGAGATGACTGTGAAAGAAAATGGCAATATTCTCAACCATGAATTGCTGAAGAGCTACTTCAAAAATGAATAGTTGCTGCAAGCTGTAAAAACAAGAGCAAAATGAAAACTCCAGGGCTGTAACCTTTTCCTCACAAACTCTGCTCCTGCAATGACTCACCCTTATCTCTCAATCTCTAGGCAGTTTGACTCTACACCTCAAGGCCTCTAGTGCAAACATCAGTGTGAGCAGTTCTTCCTCTCAGCAGCAGCAGCAGGTTTTGGAGCATGGAGAAGCTTGGAACTGTTTTCTGTGTTCCCTGCTGTCATGAACACTTCTGGAATAATGGCTGACAGGAACAGCAAGTATAAGGATGCTCTTCCTTCTGCCTCAGCCAGAGCAGCAGCCCAGTGTTGAAGAGAGCAGGACATGCTTTTCATGGCACTCTGGGACTTGAGTCTCTTCCCCCATCACAAACATCCTGGGTTTCTCTTTCCACTCTATGCTAGTACTATTTCATTGTTGGTCCTACAGAGGGGACAGGAGAGGATCTGTGGTGACATAAATGGAGACGTGAGCAGATTCTGGACCCTAAAATTTGTAGAGACTACTCTGATAGAGTGTTGATACAGAGCCTTTAGTTCTTATCATGCTATCATTCTGCAGTATTCGCTGTCTTCTTAGTCAGTGAATTAATCCTTCTTCTTTAAAGTTATTAGAAGTAATTGAGAATAAGTTTTCAGTTACTTCTGAATATTTTTGTTGTCTCCTAAATGCGTAACCCAGTTTATGAATGCTGGGCTGTCCTCAGATGTCCCCATTGGTGTGAACAAGGTGAAAGGTTTGTTCTTCCTCAGCTCAAGCTATGCTGTCTGGTGTTTGCCCTGGGAGGTGTGATGCTGCTGTGTTTGCCGTGGTGTGGCACATGACACACCTGGAGATCCAGAGGGTGTTTGAGGGGTCTGTGGAGTTTAAGAACTCTGACTGCTGTCATTTTGACATGACAAATCCCTGTTGCTGCTGAAGGAGGTGGAAGGGAATGGATCTGATAAACTCAGCCTTTCTCCCATGAAAATGTTTAGCTCTGCCACCTTTGCCTGGTATCATCTGCCATACAGGCACTCAAACACTTACTGGCACAGCCTGTTGGTAGGCACACAGCTAAGGAGTGAAGGAAAGGGCAATAAACAATGACTCACATTGATATAAATTGAATGTATAATGGCAACCTGAAAAAAAATGAATGCATTACCAGGAGGTTTTATATCAGTTACATGCAAGTCTGGATATCAGCAAGAAAATACTTGAAGGTTGCGTGTGAAAAACAGTTTTTTAACTCTGTTCTTTTTTCTCCCATTTCAGTGGCTCCACCACCATACAGTTATGAATATGGAATGGAGTACCCAGCTGACCTACCTCCACCTTATACTCCAACCCCACAGACTGTAATGCAGTATCCTCCACCCCCTCCATATCCTGGATATTCAGGGAAATAATTAACTTGGCTTTACATGGATGCTGACTGCCTCTTGAAACTGCCAGCACTGTTGGGACAATGCTATCGGCTCAGGGACAAATAGGATTGGGTTTTGCATCAACACATGTGGCCAGATGTTGAAATCAACTGGAAAGATTGCCAAGGCTCAGGATGAATAAAAGTACTGTCCACTCTGGACCATCATGTTTCATGATTAAACAAGATGTGACCAAAGAAACAGCTCCTGTAAGTTAGTGTCTGATGAGAAATGCTCAACACCAGATCTTAGCTTCACCTGCAGCACATGGGAATGGGGCTTTTCCCACGTAGCAATGTGTAAGTGGTTCAACAAACTGTTTCAAAAGCATAAGAGGCAGCTGCTGGGACTTATTCTGGGGGAAAGTGTCACCTGTTGTCTTGAGATAACCACTATGCCTTTCCTAGAAATCAGGGGAATAAGCAAGAACAAGGAATATTGAAACTCTTTTCTGTTTCTACTCCAGCTGATAATACCCAATGATCACTGTGCACATTGGTCTGATAAGCATGCTAAGGAGAAGTGCTGTTACAGTTTTCTAGTACTTAAAAAATGATGAGTATTGTTTTTTGCCATGTGCAGATTTTTTAAGTGCCTCTTTTTAAGCAGTTTTTAACTAGTTTATTAACTGAAATGTTAACATAAGGAGAAATTTTGTACGTGAAATGTGCTAATTTATAACTGATTCACTTTTACCTGGACTTAAAAGCTCTATACATTGGAAATATGTTAAAATGCCTTTTATATCAGCAAATGATATTTTGATTTTAATACAAAAATGCAGAATCAGCAAAACTCAGAAATAGGAGGGGAAAAATGCAAAACAAATATTAAAACATTCTAGATTTGACTTGAGTTCATTTGCATGAAGACAGGGTTTTGAAATCATATTATTTACCAGTATTGAGGGTATTCAGCCTTAGCAAAGAGATGAGGGTGGAGACTGTGAGCATGATTACTTTTGAATGTGTCTTGGGCATTTTATAACTGTAGGTTACCAAGTAACACTCTCTATATTTGTCATGCATGTTGTTCAGACTAATTCTCCGCTATATGCAGTCCAGATCTTTATGATTTAAAATGTTTCATGTACTTATGAAGATAACTGTAATTTTGCAGCAGCTATTTCACTTCAGAATGGTGTATCCCATTACCTAAAGTATCTTAGGACTATTATTTTTCTCAGGTTTACATGCAAACCGCAAAGACTGGCTTTCCTCAAGAATTTAAAACTGATGAATGCTCTTAGTTTGAGTTGGGTGTCTTAAGCAGTTTGAGGATGCTATAGCTGAGGCATCAACTGCAGCTTACTGCTGGTTCACAGAGATCAGAATGCATTTAAATGTTTTCCAGTGCAGCCTTTCTCTTCTTTTCAAGTGTATCTATGTTGTAACAAATAAAAAAGCAGCTTGCAAAAAGGAGATACCGTATCACAGTGGAATAGACCTCTCATAATCTCCCAAGTCTGGTGTTTTTGGTATTCAGTCCTGATTCAAGGAAGAACTGAAGCAACATTTAACTGAGCATAAAATTTGTTCAGAGGCATTCTTGAAACAAAACCTTACTGACTGTTCTTGCTCAGATTTTGCAGTTGTATTTGTCCTTTCCAGCCTGACAAAACTTACCCCCTTGAAACTCCAGCTGAAAGTGCAAATGGCCTCAGTCACTGCCACAGTGTAAGTTCAGAAGATCTGTTTTGTGGCCATTGGCCACACTGAGTCCAGAAGCTACCAAGGCATTTGTGACCTAGTCGGGGGAAAACCGAGCTGCATCTCAGGTGTTCGGTTGCTGCTGGTTCCTTGGAGTCTTCTCCTAGAAAGGAGAGTTAAATTCTCATTTCTGTTTTGCTATTCAGAGGTGACAAGTCCTGAACTGGCCTGTCCTTACAATAACTTCTCTGGGTATGTCCTGTGACATTTCATCTGTTACCCTGACCTCTCAAGAGATCCCAGTTGAAATCTTTCCATGAAGAGCAACCCTCTGTGTGTGGTGTTTTGGCAGTCCCTACTCAAAACCATACGCCGGGGTGTTGATGTGCCTGCCAACATGGTGACCAGCATGAAGAACAGAATAGACATAGCTTTTCCTGCAGAGAACCCTGTTCCTACTGTTCATTCTATGCCTGGTATCTAGTACCTCAGCACTTTCTAGTTGATCACACTGGATAATATTTTGGTGCCAAAAAGTTACCTGTATGTCACTTTCCCATTCCCATATTTCATTTCTTTGTGCTGAACATGAGACACACAAATCAAAGAGTAGCTTGTATTTGAATAATCCAATCTTCTGAAAAATATAGGGAAAGAAAACTGTCCAAGAGATCATAAGTCTTCCCTTAGAGAAAGAATTGCTCTACCAGTGACATTTACCAGAACAAGTTAGGACACAGATTTCTTGCATAAAAAGGAATTTCAAAGACTGCAAGTCTTTGATCATAGAGTTTTCTGTTTTTCAGCTTTGCAATTGCATGTTTTCTCTGATGATGATGCATAAAGGACATAGTGACCAAAGTACCTACAAGATTTACATGACTTATTTGAGGGAAAATTATGGAAATGGGAAGTTGAGACTTTAGTAGTGATTGAGATCTACTTGTTTGCTATTAAAACAGCATAGGAATGTTCATTTATACGTGTTAGTTAATGTTCTGCAGATCCACATATACTGGGGCATACCAGTCAGTGATTTGAATCTCGAAGGACAGCACATCTCTTTTCCTTGCTAAGAGAATAAAACATGAAGATATTGCCCTTTCAGTAGCCTGAAAATCATGATGATTCCATTGAAAATAAGTAAAACTGAGAGAAATGGAGAGCAGGGTGGAGTCCAAGAGATTTATAAAACCAAAAGAGACAGAAGCAGCAAAAAAGTTGCTGTGAAACAAATGGAAGCATCTGACAATAGTAAAGCTCTATTATTTGAGTGTAGGTGAAAAAATTGAAGTATTCTGGAAGGAAAATATTGAAGCACCTGAAAGGGACTACAAGAAGACTGGAGTAGCACATGTACTTACAAGAGCATGTAGGCGAAAAGGGGGAATGGTTTCAGAGGATAGAGTTAGCTCAGATACTAGGGAGAAATTTCTCCCTATGGGGATGGTCAGACACTGGCACAGGTTGCTCAGAGATGTGGATGCCCCATCCCTGGAAGTATCCAAGGCCGGGTTGGACAGGGCTTTGAGCAACCTGGGCAATTGGAAGGTGTCTCTGTGCATGGCAGCAGGATGGAACAGGATTATTTCCAAAGTCCCTTCCAATCCAAACCATTCTATGGTGCCATGATTCTTTGTGTGTAAAGAACCTCTGTATTCAAAGTTCCTGCAGTGCAGGTATTGCTGGCCAATGGTAATTTATTCTCTCTCACATGAATGGCTTGCAGGTGAGTGCATTAGTACAAAGAGTTTTTTACTTAGTCATGCTGATTTTTGCGGTCTCATTGTACTGTAAAATAAGAAAAAAATAAACCTGAAAATGCAATCTATAGTTGAGAAAGGCCAGAGGATCCTTTGCTTCTCACACTTGCCAGTGGATATAAACACAAATTTGGTTGGTGAATGTACAATTGCCCTGGGCAGTTCAAGGACTTGGACCAAATGCTACTGGTTTTCTTGTGTTCTCAGGTTGCCCTGCCTTTGATTCATGATTTCTAAATGGCACTGGAGAAGCAGAGAGTGAAGGTTTTGATGTGAGGAGTATAAGCTCCAGTCCTGTGAGCCATCCTCCTTGGTTTCCTTGTTCAGCACATTAGTTGTCTGCCTGGTTGCAGGATTTCTGTTAGGGGTTGGAAGCAGCAGGAGTTGTGGGTGCATACAAGGGCATATGCTGGCACATGCTTTGATGCCAGTCCTGTTTCATGGGGGGGGGGGTGGGGTGGGGAAATCTGTGTGATGTCTTATTTATTCATGTATGAGGTATATTTCAAGCCATGATGCATTTCACAAACTTGATTTAATCAGAAATTCCTTTAACTTTTTTGAAGTAGCAAGAACTGCTTCAAAACCAGTTCTCTCTCAGGCAGCCTACTGTTTCTAGGATATATACCAAGCAGCAGGAGATGCCTAGTTAAAGACCTGATGACCCATTTGGGAGAGTTGAAAAATTAGGAAATGATTAGTTGGAGCAGTTAGACGGCCCAGGCAAAACCTGGGGAAGTTAATGGGATAGGCTGCCATTGCCTAAGTTACATATGATGATGAAAGGATCATTAATGTTATTATGAGCTGGTTTTAATTAATGAAAAATGTAAAAAATTGTTTTTTTAATGTTGGTAACCTTGAAAGATGCAGTTTTACCATTATAGCATAGTAAACTGGATTTTCAGTAGTGCCAAAATGAAAAGATTAGTTTGCTCCATAGAGCACCTGGATCGGTATTAACAGTGTTCTTGATATAGCAGAAATAGTCTTTCAATTTAAAGCAAATGGTCTCAAGACCATTTGTGAAATCACAGTGGTATTTTATTGGATGTAAGGGGATAGTTCTAAAAGCTCTGATGGCTGTCTATTAGAATAGGAAACATTTGGCATTTCTATATTCACTTTCATCCTGGTGTTGCGAACCAGTTTAACACAGAAAACCAAAGGAAACAGCCTCTGTGAATAAAACTGATTGAACCCAGAAAGGTACAAAATAAACTAAACATTATTAAAACCAAAAGAGGTTAGATGTTGGTCCCCCAAAAAAACTTGGTATATTTTATTTAATAGTAAAAGAGGTGAATAGAAAGAAAAATAAAAGAAAGAAAAGAGGTGTGTGCAAGTGGGAGAACAGGAAGAGAGTGACGGAGTAGAAACATATCACCCTTCTCAGGGTCCCAGTGATGTCTCGTTGCTTCCCTCCATCTGGTCTTAGCAGTGAGGGTCCCTCACCACTGAAAAGTGTAGAATCCCATGGATTAATATATCTTTGTGTGGGTGGGAACACCCAGGTGCCTCTGCTGGGGAGGGCAGGTTTGACACTGTCCCTTGGAACACTTGTGGATCTGTTCCATCATGTTGCAGTGCTCTGGTGCAGGGTCTGGGACCCCTCTGGGGGGGATTTGACGGGCCATGACACCCCCTGAGCTGTCCTTCATGTGATGTGGCTTTTCCTGGAGTGAAGGGGCCCAGAGCTGAGCTGCTCTGGGTGTTCACTGCCTCGGACCAGAGGCTTTTTCACCACACACCCAAAACCTCTCCTCCCTCCCCGCTTTGGTGAGAGTGAGGGTCTGTGCAAGCCTGGAAGCAGATAAGCTTGGGGCTGCAGTCTCCACCCCAAAGGTGCTTTTTCTTTTTCTCCCAGCCCAGATCTGAGTAACTTTATGTTATCTCCATCAATGTGCAGTTTTATAGAGTTTTGCTGTATTAGGCAAAAGTCTTTCACGAAGATGTTTAAGCCATAAATTAAAACATTTCAGTCTCTGACACCTGGGAATTCTCCAAATGCTTTAGTAACTCTAAAAATAACTTTTTTAGACACCATGAAATAAAACACAACAGGTATTTAACAGCATAGAGTAATAGCATCTAACACCCTGAGGCAGAAATTGCACAAAAGAATTAACGAAAGTTTAATTTATATCTTGTGTTTCCCTAATACATCAAAGACCTTGACAACATAATGACCAGGACTTCATATCAGGTGGCTTCTGTGATTACACACAGAATAATGGTTGTAGTTTTTATATTGCAATAATGAATGAAATCCGAAAAGCAGAACCCCTGCCCAAGCCTGGCTTGTGGTGCACCTTTAGTAATTTTTGTTCCCACTCTGTCGAGATATTGGTGTACATCAAGCAGAGGACTGAAAAAAGGAGATGTGACGGTCCATCAGTTCAAAAAGAGAAAGAGAAATGCAGAAAAATAAAATGGTCAAGACTTTTTTTGTTCTGTATGAGCTTCATAGAACAGCTCACTGTCACTATATGAAGGGAGCAGTGAGCTGGAAGTGTGTTGAGGAGCTGCCATATAGTTAGGAGAATAGCCTAGAGAAGGATCTGGGGAGCTCCAGCTTTGGGACCATGTCACTTAAGGTTCTGGAGGCAATAACTAGAGCAGAAATGTTTATATATCTGGTCTGCTGTGAAGATTAGACAGTCAATATTTACACAGCTCGGGAAATTAATTATTTTGGTTGCCATACTGATGCCTTAAGTTTTAGCTTTCGTATTTTTCAGATTATGTACTGTCTTGGTGTGTAACTCTGAACTTCCTATTAAGTGTTAGTAAGTTCTCTTCACAGGGTAGTTAGACAAAACAATCCCTTCCCAGCTAGAGAATCAAGGACGACCATTCCAGCCTCAGGCCCAAAAAGTAGAAACAGCAGCGAACTGAAGAGAGCAAACCAGGAGGATGGGACTTCATAACCTGAGGCTGTAATTGGACAATTAACCCAAATATGTAAAAGGACCAAATCTTACAAAAGTGAAAATTTGTGGCCGGTTGTCCATCTTGGGTCCATCTTGGGCAGAACCCCTGCCAGGCTCTTGTACTGCCCAGGGTGTATCTTTGGAAGGCCTTTTAATAAATACCTACTTTATTCCTTTAACTCTGTCTAGTTTCTGTTCCAGGTCAGCTTCTCAAGGCATCAATTCTATGCTCCATTCGTATTTACATCCTTAGTGAAGAGTAGAAAAGGGCAGGCTTTGGATGCCATTTCTACCACAATGATGACTAAGAGGGGACTAAAGCCAAGAAAAACAAAAGGAAAGCCAAAGACAACCAGTTCTGAAGAAAGTGGCTGGTTTGTTTTTGGGGTTTTTTTTTGTCAAACTAGCATATGGAGCTTGTTTCTTCATGGAGGCAAGTTGGTCTGCTGCCAGCAAAGGCAGCTGGTTTTGGGCAGCTGAAACCTGCAGGAGGGAGGCTGCAGTGGGAACTGTGTAATGCCGGTCTTCCCCCAGCCTGCAACTTCACCTGATCACTCTGCTCGCCCACAGGAAGCGTGCCTGGTGGGAGACTTCAAGGCAGTCCTCGTTTCTGGCATTAGTGCCAAACTGGCCATCTTAGCTCATAACCTTTGCAGCACATCAATGACACGTTAAATTTCAGGAACACGGTCAAAGACATTTTTAATGGCCAGTAAGCAATCCCCAGATTTCTTGCAACTGTATTGGTGAGAAATGCAGCTGTTTGAAAAAAATAGAGACCACAGCAGAATCCATGTTTATTACACACAATCATGTATTTATGTGTTTCTACTACTGGAAAGTTCAGAGAAAGTCTTGGGAATACGCAGGAGGAAAAACAAAATCACACTACCAAGAACTCATTAAGGCAGAGTTTCTGCCCTTATCAGCCATTCACTCAAACATTCTGCCTCCCAGCTTCTGAGAAGTAAAGGAGAAACATTCACACGTGGTGTTTATGGCTGTAGTCATTCCTCAGGTATGCACCTTTCCCAAGAGAACAGAAAGCCTTATCAAAATCAAGACAAACAGTGACAGGCCTGAGACATGATTTTACACAGGTAGCAAGGCCCTTATTTTGTAAGGCTTTATCTACACTCCACAAAAAATTCTCCATTACAGGAACTAATCTAGGTAGAGTTTCCTTTCTCCAGTTTATTCAAATTGTCTCTCCATGCCGGTGGCTCATCTCATTTCCCTTATTTACATGCTCCCTCCGGATCCTTCAGGGCTGCATCCTTATTGTTGCTTGCCAAAGGGCTTTTCCAAAGAGTGTTGATCACAGGTAGAATATCTTCCAAGCAGACCCCTGCCCACTTGCATCACCACCATGTAGAGGCTTGGCTCTGCAGATCACCTATAATCTGATGTTAAACATTGCCTCCTCTGCAGGGGAGGAAGGACAGCCATCCCAAGATCACCCTGAGCTCAAGTTTGGCTTGTGATGAAACTCTACTTTCTCTCTGTTTCCAGGAATCCAAATGTGCTCAGTATGTTTAGAAAGAAGAAAGCGAAATGGAAAAAAGCCCACATCTGCTTCCTGGTTTAGCTCACTTGAGTGATGTCTTTTTCCCCGTGTATTGCCAGCTCTGGAGTTGACGGCATGTCTCCACTTCTTTGGATGTTGCTCTTTCCCTTCATTGTAGAGCATCTTTAAGAGGAGGGAGAGGGTGTTTTATGGACACCTGTGCAACTGCAAAGTCTGAACTGTGAGACTGCCTTTTGATTTTGGTACCTATAGTCCCCTCCTTTACATTTGGACCTTTTTGAACAATTGCTCAACTGGAAAGCTGTTTTTGCCCTTTTTGTTGCAGTGTAGTACTCTTCCTGGCCTAGTTTTTATATATTTAATGTTCCTTGGTCTTACACAGAGGGTAAGCTGCTGGTGACTGGGCTGTGCTTAAGGAAAATGGGAATCTCTGCTGGGAATCCAGCAAGCCCATTTAATGAGACCCATTATACCCTGTAACTTGAACAATGAATTGATAGCTACAGATTTTACAGACTGTACAGCAGGATATGCAGAACATTCATGTGCAATAAATCTGTATACTTGTGACTGGCTGCCTAGCTATCATAACAGTGAGTTGCTTTGTTATGGTAATTGGGGACCTTGAGTACTTGCCAGGACACAAAGGAATGCCATGGTATCTGCCATTTATTGTCAGTCAAGGGATAAATATGCTTACTCGTTTTATATCAATTTGATGAGCTGGAATTTTCAACTTTTGCAATTTTAAAAGGCAGTTAAGTCTCTGTCATTTGCTTCTTCAATGCCCCACAACTAAGAAAGGGGACTGCAAGCTGACCTTTGGCAGCAGCTCTACCTATCCTTGCTCTCCTGCAGGGACCAGTGACAGTATAGATGGAGCCTGAAAGGAATGGACACAGGTCTGAGCATCTGCATCCAGCTTTGGGAACTGTTGGGGCATCAAATGGTCCGCTCTGCAATCTCTAGATTGTACATTTTTGGGACAGTATAGTTAATTTGCCTAAGTTGTCCATAAATGTGTGCCTACCAAGGAGTTGATATAGTTTCTTTGACTTCCTGGCTTCTGAAAAAAAAAAAAAACCCAAAATCTCCCTTCCTTTGTCAATGATACATGTCTATGAGAGGCCAATTTCAGTGGCTCTATAGGCTAAACAAACAAAATGCTAAATCTACTCTGCTCTTCATCTGAAAACTTCCTCACTCCAGGTAATTAGCTCAAGTCTATCCTGGGTACAAGAACTGGAAAATTACAGCCAAGGATTTCTGTTAAAGGGAATTTGTCATGCTGGGCAACAAGAGTGACTTGGGTGCTGCTTCTTAAAAATAAGATAATGCCATCTAAAATTTAGAAATATTTAATTTATCCTGGGTATGAAAAGGAAACACAACAGGAGGTGTTGGAAATTTTCTGGTGCAGATAAATCCTTCTGCAATATCTTGGAGGTCAGTGTTTAAAAGTAAGAAGCCATAGATAAAGATCTGCAACAATCTTCAGTCTTCTCTTGCCTGTGTATTTCCCAAGTGGCTGTCAAGTGTTGTTTTTTCCTATTGTTGTCAGCTTCTATTGCATGGTTCATTATATGTATTTAAATTGACAGCCAGTAACAGCCATTCCAATCAGTGAAAACTGTATTTTATAACCAGTATGGATGGAAGTCATAACTTGAGGATGTGTCAGTTACTTGTTTGAAGTATGAATAATTGATACTGAGCATAATATTTTTTCACGGTCTCTATTTATTAGAGACAATACAATAAAAAATAGGGGATTTTCCTCAATGTTGTCCTTTACATATGATTTGGTAATCTGTGTAATTCAGGAAGAAAATTGTTCAACATCTAGTTAGGGTCTGAGTGGAGACTTGAACTTGTAAATGCAATCAGGCATAACAAAATATTTCAGTCTGCCCACATTAATATTGAATACAGGGTTGACAGGTGAAAGTCTCTTGCTGGCATCATTCATTGAAGTGTGCTGACAAGACTTCAGGTGAGGTCTGCATGGCAGTGTGGAAGTGTGATTTCCACATGCTGTGTCCCTGGCAGCAGGGCAGAGAGGACAGAGCAGTCAGACCCACAGTGGGAGTTCCAAAGAGGCTCTGCAGACACTGCACCATGTTCTGGGACCACTGGCAACCACTATCATGGAAATTAAATGCCCTCAAGGAGTATTTGGCTCTACTGGCAACTAACGTGTTTCCTATGACATCTGTAATATATCTGAGCTTGGCTCAGAGCTTGAAATTATTTTTCTGGTCTGCAGTATGATACAGAAACTATCTAAACCTTCTGCCGTGACCATGCCTCCAGAATCAGTTGTTGTGATGACTGCAGGCCACCAAATCTACCCTAAGCCCCTTGGTGGGAGGAAGGTTTGTTTCTCCTGTCATACTGCAGGGGTGTTATCAGGACCAGAAGGAATTTAAAACCATCTCGGTGGGTTGGAAGGTATCCCCTTTTAAAACTTTGTACTTGATGATCTAGGTTACTCAACAGTCAGCCCACAAGAAGTTTGTCTTGATAAATGAAGGGTGAATACCGATTGAAAAGGACAGTTTTATTTGGTTTGTTTACCCAGAAATGAACAGCTGGATTGTGATTTGGGGAAAAGAAGGGATTCTCCTTTCCCCCTGTATTTTCAGTGAATGATGAATAAACTTTCAAGACCCAAAGGCAAAAGTAATTAAATCATTAAATACAGTAAACCTTCCCATCTATTTTGGAAATGTGGCCTGATGTACTCATCTCCAAGCTTTCATAGCTTTTTCCTGTTATCTTCCTTACCCACCCAGAGGGTTTTTTTCCAAGGCAGATTTTGAGGATCTTCCAGAGTTTTCTTGGGAATTTGCAGCAGACCCATTGAGGCACCATGCAAGAGCCAGAGGCAGAAAGTCCTGCCACATGTTTCCATGTACATCCCACAGCACTGATGGGTCTGGGAGGGGGCAGAGGAGTCTTCAGCCCAGAAGAGACTGTCTGCTCCTTGTGGTAAAATAATACTACCTTTGAAGGAGATTTACTGCATCTTTTCAGAGCTTTCCAGAAAATTCAGATTTATTGTGTAACACATTTGTTCGGGAAATTTCCAGGTTAAAATAAAAGTTGATGAGAAAAAAAAAAAAAAGGAAGGAAAAAATAAGTTGTTTTACCACAGGTAAAGCTAATAACCAGTCCTAGTACGAAATCAAGTAGAAATAACAGAGTTGTTTGTTATAATACTGACAGCAGCTTTCCTTTCCTGAACCACACTTTGCATCAACAGGATTCACTCCTACACAGAAAATTTTTCAGTGGAATAATTAGCCATCTCACAGATTAAAAAACATACGCAAATTCCCCTTTTTCACAGAGTGAAGACACAGTCTTTAAAAATCAGCTGAGCTGAAGAAAGGAAGAGCTCCTTTTCCATCTAAACTTGAACCAAAGCTGCAGTTTCAATTTTTATGCAGTGAATGGGACGGATCCTGATGGCTGCACTGTAGCAACGTGGCACAGCACTGAGTGCCTCACACCCTGTGATGGTGTCACTGGTGAGGACCCTGTGCACTAGGGACTCTGGGGCATGGGGAGATGCTGGGGCCAGTCTGCACTCCTGTCACACACCATGGATGCCCAAGCCAGCCCCGTTTGCTGGACTGCCTCCGTCCCTGGTGGCTGGCACCTCTTCTCCAGCTGGGATATGCCAGCTTCTTCATGAAACATTAATAGAAATGTGAGGTTAATGAGACTGAATCAGCAGGCAGCTTGGCAAATTATCTCCTTATGTCCATAGTTGATTTTCACACATCAGTTCCCTCTCCTCTGAAAGCTGCCAGTTGAGCCAAAGTATGAGTACATGAGCAAAAGTCTCTTGACCCCAATTCTTCTGGTCTGAGTGTAATTTCTCCTTTCCAGAAGGTGAGCACAGAGGGATGTGAATTCTCTGACAGGTGATATCCCAGCAAAAGGTGACTGGATCACCTACAGATACAGTCCTTCGTTGTGTCACATCAAAGCAAGCACGAAAAACGACCATAAAAAAACCCTTGCAGGTGGAAATATTACACAGTGAGAGGTACCCTCATTTGCTGTCACTAGGCAGTCAGCTTAGGGGTGCCCAAGCTGTGGCACACTCCCTAAGAAACCTTATCCAACACATCTGCTCTGGAAAAGAACCTTCCTCTTTTGTGAATCAGGGAACACTGGTGTGTGATTTAGTGGCTACCCATAATGCATCAAGTATCTTCTTTCTGACTTCATGTTTCATCTTGAGCTGAAACATTCCTATTTTTTGTTAATAACTGCTTTAAAAACAGATCTTTTTCATTCTTTCTCCACTCTCTAATATATAATTAGGGCTTCTATTGGCATGTGAATGCCTCATTTAACTACAATTCAGTGGTCTTTCCTGGATGGAAGTAACTGTATGAGGCTTCAGGACCATATACTGTAGTTACACCAAAGGAAACTGGTACTGCTTCACATGCACTTTCTAACATTTATAAATGCTTCTCAGAAAGTCAAGAAAACTGTACATCAGCCTCTAAGTTACATGTTACTCTCCAAGGCAGAGCCCTTTCCTCTTCTGGGGACATTTCAGACACAAACCTAAAAAGCCCCAAGCTAGGACAAAAGCTGGATGTTATTTATCTGGACTTCTGCAAGGCCTTTGATCCCCCTTTGATCCCCCACAACATCCTTCTTCCTAAATTGGAGAGAGATGGATTAAATGGGTGGACTGTTAGATGGATAAAAAAGAGTCTGGATGGTCACACAGCCAATAGCTGAGAGTCCCAGTGGACATTAGTGGCCAGTGGAGTCCCTCAGGAGCCTGTACTGGGACCAGTGCTGTTCAATGCCTTCATTAGTGGCATAGACAAAGGGATCGAGTGTGTCCTCAGCAAATTTGTTGGTAGCACTAAATTTGTTGGTAGCACGTGGCTCACATGAAGGATGGGATGTCATCCAGAAGGACCTGGATGAGCTCAAGAAGTGGCCAAGGCTAGTCTCGTGAGGTTTAACAAACCAAGTGGAAGATGCTGTGCCTGGGTCAGGCTAAGCCCTGGTACCAATCCAGGCTGGGGATGAGCAGATCCAGAGCAGCCCTGGGAGAGGGACTTGGGGGTGCTGGTGGGTGAGAGGTGGCCATGGCCCAGCCGTGTGCTCTGGGAGCCCAGAACCCCCCGTGTGCTGGGCTGCATCCAGAGCCCCGTGGGCAGCAGGGCAGGGAGGGGATTCTGCCCCTCTGCCCCGCTCTGCTGAGACCCCACCTGCAGGGCTGCATCCAGCTCTGGGCTCCCAGCACAGCAAGGACAGGGACCTGCTGGAGCCAGCACAGAGGAGGCACCGAGGGGATCAGAGGGATGGAGTGGATCTGCTGTGGGGAAAGGCTGGGAGAATTGGGATTGCTCAGCATGGAAAAGGAGAAGGCTTTGGGGTGACTGAATTGTGGCTTTCCAGTACCTAAATGGAGACAACAGGAAAGATGGAGAGAGACTGTTTACAAGGACCTGGAGTGACGAGGCAAGGGAGAATGGCTTCAAACAGACAAACAGTAGGTTTAGATCAGACATTAGGAGCAACCTGGTCTAGTGGAAGTTGTCCCTGCCTATGGCAGAGGATTGGAGCAAGATGAGCTTTAAGGTCACTTCCAACCCAGGTCATTCTATGATTTTATGATTCATTGCCTTAAACATTGTTCAGCTATTCTAGAAAAAACAGTGAAAATAACTAGGAGCTCTCACAGAATTTCAGAAACAAAGGGCTGCATTTATTGTCACTAACAGCAATTTGTTGCTGCTTTTTTTTCCTGTAAGCTCCCCATTTTCAGTGCTGTGAGGAAGCTGGTGAGGGTCAGTGGCACCAGAGCAAAAGGCAAGTACCAGAGTAGGTGAAATCCCTCTGTTCGTCTGGAGAGGTACTTGTCTTGTTTGCAGTTCAAATTCACATGGTTATGAGAACTAGATGGTCTTTAAGGTCCATTCCAGCCCAGGTTATTCTCTGATTCTAGGATCTCTTTTTCCAGAGCCAGCTCAGCCTCGAGTGGCTTTGACTTGATATGGCAGATGAGATCTTGTCCCCAAACACAAGTTAAGGCACCACTACAAGCATAATATAAGGATTTAAATATAATATAGTTTATACCTCTTTTTCTTAATAACAATAATGTTCTCTTAACATTCTTCAAAGAGTACCTACATTCTTATTAGCTGGTATTTTCCAAAGAGCAAAGAGGTATACCATAACCTCTTGGCAGCTGCTGTTTCTTTGTTGTATGAAACTTTGGAGAAACACCAAGGCTAAATAGAAGTTCCTAATAGAAGCTCTGTGTTGTAAGTGGGCACAGGCAAGCTTTGCTCACCACAGGGGCATGGAAGGAGAGACCTTTGCAGAGCACAGAACAGATGCTGTACAGCAGAGTCTACCTCCCAGCTCTGAATAAAACCCCAGTATCTTTATTTTAGTAATCTTTCTAGGCTTGAAAAAAGCAATTCCAAAATTTAGAGGATGAAGAGCTTCTCTCACGCTTGACCCTGTTCTTGTCACCTAATAATGTCACATTTCAGGATCTCTGCAGAGCCTGGCAAAACAAAGGGTTTTTCAGCTGATGGAAAAGAGAGGTATTTCTGTGAATGCCATGTAAGCAAGAGGTTGTGTCACCTCCCTGCATTTTCAAGAGAAAGTTAGTATTTCAGAACCTTTTAATTTTTTTTAAGTATTAATTCCTCATAATGTTTCTAGGATAGCAGGAATTCTTAGAAACAACTGCTAATGAAGCTTTCCTTTATTAGGCACACAAGGACAAAAGTTTTTGGTGTGAGGGTTGGCTGGTAGTGTGGTGCTCATCTCCTTAGCCCTGATCCATAATAGCTCTGGGGCCAACATTTCTCTCTGCCATTGCTTGTGCTCCTGATGGTGCCTCTGCTCCCACGTGGCACCCCATCCTCATTTCTCCCACCTGCTCTTACCCTGGTGCTGGGCCATTGCTCCAAGACCAGCAATCCCCCTGGTTACCCATCCTACATAGGTCATGTCTCTGCAACATGACCCCTCTGGGGTAATTTCTGATCCATTCCTTGCTCTTCTCATCAGACTGGAGTACTAAGTCAAGGCTGAGGCATTCAAAGGCATAAAAGTGGAGTGTGTACTGGGTTGCTGGTGGCTTCAGGAGGGGCTTGGGAAGGTGCAGACTGGCAGATGTCAGCACTATGAAAATGAGTTTTCTTGCCACCTCAAAGAAAGCAACTTTCTTGAGGCAGCTTGCAGCAAGTTCCTCCAGAGCCCAGGGCCTTCACACACTGTTTCCATTATGGGCAAAATGTTTGCATGTTAATTAAAGAACTGTCTCCTAACAGGCAGTACTAGCCAAAGAGCATAAGGGCTCAGCTCTGGTGGCGCTGGCTCGTGCTACCCTCTTGAGGGCTCTGTCCTGATCTGCACAGGGAGATGGCAGAGCCCACCAAAACTGGTGGAAGTACTCTCACTGCAAGAGGCAGAGCTCTCACCTTGGTCCTTCACCTATGAGAATCCATGGTTATTGCATTGCTTTCTTTATGGCAATCTTATTTTACATCAATTATTTGAAATGTATAACTCCCCCAGTAGTAATACCCTAAGTCATTTCTCTTCTGCATTCTATTTCTTAGCATTTCAGATCAAATAAGCTTTCTCAATATTAAGTTCTTCATTACACATATATTACATGGTGATGTGAAGCCTAATTTCTCCACAGCACAGAGAAGAGGTGGAATAGTTAATATCCCCTTGCTCCAGGAAAGGCTGCAGAATAATAAACGGGGAAGTTGAAATAATCACTCTGCCATCATTGTTCTCCCCTGGGTCTGCCTACAAGGAGTCATATGGAGAACTGTTAGAGGCAGGCATCACTGAAGATTGCCTGCTCATTTTACTGCCTGTAAAATAATTTGTTTATTCAGGAGATGTGTTCTATCTTCTCTGCTGTGATTCAGAAGAATCTTAACCTCACAATTCCTTTTCTCCTCTCCCCTCTGCAATTAATACTGCTGCACAAAATTGGAAACTTACTCTTTATTGTGAGCAATATATTACGAACTTTTTCTTTTTTCTCAAGAAAAGATAATCTGTATGTTATTATTAGCTCTCTAAATCTGTTTTCTCTATATTGTAATAATAGTGTTGTCTATTGTTATAGTGTTATTGTAGTCTATTGTCTATAGTGTTGTCTTGGAAGATGGTAATTAAATGTCTAGATTTTTTGGAGTTTATTACAGAAGAATGCTTGGTTAAAATGGCAGCAGGAACAGTCTTGAGAAGTATAATTTATATAGTTATTTAAACACAGCTTTTGTTTGAGTTTCAAAGGTGTCTGTTGATAACCCTATTTATGAGATGCCCAAGGGACTGTGCCTCTAGTTCGCTTTGTAGAATGGCCAGATTTCCTTTTCTTGTTTTCTGTTCTGGATTTTTTTTTTCTGTGTTCGATTTGAGTTGGATTGAGTTTCTGAAACCCAAGTGCCTGAAGCTGTGAGCTGTTTCCCCAGAATAAAAATCTGAGTCCCAGTGCCTCAGTTTGAGTTAAGCAGTGCCTGGAGCTACATATGCTCACACTGTTCAGAAGCAGCTGCCCAGGGATCAGTGTTTAACCTATTTACAGGACAGGTACTTAAACCAGTAACCAGAGGTTTTTATCTCACTGTCCTCTGTGTCAGGTGTTTCTCCCTCATTAAGTAGTACTCCTCGTTCCCAAATAACCCCATTCATAGCAGCAGTAATAAAATATGAAAACGTGCCCCAAATGCCAATTTAGCTATGCATCAGGGGACACTCTCAAGAAGGTAAAATGGAAAGCAATTGACTGGTTACACAGTAAAATCAGTTGATAAATCTTCCTTTTCCATGGTCCCTTTCTTTTTATTAGTATCTCCTTCCCTCGTTATTTTGCACTAATTTTCATCGCCAAATATGTGATTGTTAATAGAATTGTTGACTGAATGGGACAATCTCCTGTGATGTGATTTGCCTTCGCTCATAACTCTGCTGCAGCAGTGATTTTCAGCAACTAATCTCTGCCGTGCTTCAGTTCCCTGGCAGGGATGACATTTCTCCATAAGATGGTGTGTTGGTTTTGCAAAGCCTGGTTTTTGGTAGCAGGGCACCACAGAGGTGGTTCCTGTGAGAAGCTGCTGGGAGCTTCCACCATGTCTGGCAGAGCCAGGGGCTGATGGCTCTGAAGATGGACATGGTGCTGGCCAAAACTGGGCCAATGAGAGAGGCTGGTAATGCCCCTCTGATAACATATTTAGAAGGAAATCAAAACAAAGTGAGGCATCGCTTTTTCCAGGCAGGGAAGAGAAGGAGGAGAGAACATGCGAGGGAAACAACACAGAGACACCAAGGTCAGTGCAGAAGGAGGGGCAGGAGGTGTTCCAGGTGTCAGAGCTGAGATTCCTCTGCAGCCCATGGTAATGACCACGGTGAAGCAGCTGTGCCCCTGCAGCCCATGGGGATTCATGGGGAATGCACAGATCCACCCACAGCCCATGGGGATCCATGGGAGATGCAGAGATCCACCCACAGCCCATGGGGATCCATGGGGAATGCACAGATCCACCCACAGCCCATGAGGGATCCATGGGGGATGCTGAGATCCATCCACAGCCCATGGGGATCCATGGAGGATGCAGAGATCCACCCACAGCCCATGGGGATCCATGGGGAATGCTCAGATCCACCCACAGCCCATGAGGGAGGTGCCCATGCTGGAGCAGGTGGATGCCTGGAGGAGGCTGTGATCCAGTGGGAGACCTGGAGGAGAGAGGGGTCTCCTGCTTCCAGGCTGGAGCAGCCTGTCCTTGTTGGACTGCACCCTGTGGATGAGTGACCCATGCCACAGCAGTTTTGGGAGGAATGCCTGTGGGAGGGACTCACATTGCAGCAGTTTCGGAAGAACTGGTGCTCATGAGATTGAAACCACGCTGGAGAAGTTCACGAAGAGCTGTCTCCTCTGGGAAGGGACCCCCTGTCATATCAGGGGAAGGATTTCTCTCTCTGAGCAGAACTAAAGTTCTTAGAAATGCCTCTGCCTGAATTAAGGTGCAAATGAGACCATATGCCAGTGACAATAATATGGGTTTTATTTTATAGTAAATATGAGAGAGAAGGAAGGATGGATTCCAGGAAGGGGTGTGAGAGAGAGGGAGAGGAAGAAAGAAAGAGAGAGATAGAGAGAGAGGGAAAGAAAGAGAGAGAGAGAGAGGGGGAAAGAAAGAGAGAGAGAGAGAGAGAAAGAGAGAGAGACAGAGAAAGAGACAGAGAAAGACAGGGAGAGAGAGAGAGAAACAGAGAGAGAGAGACGGAGAGAGAAAGAGAAAGAGAAAGAAAGAGAAGGAGAGAGAGAGAGAGAGAAAGAAAGAAAGAGAGAGAAAGAGAGAAAGAAAGAGAAGAAGAAAGAGAGAAAAGAAATAGGTGGGGGACAGAAAGAGAGTGACAGGGACAGAATAAAAATATCACCACTCCATGGATCCCATCAATGTTCCATTGATGCTCTCCTGCTGGTTTTCTTGGTCATGATGGTCCCCCCCAGAAAGCAGAGAATCCAATGGGCTAATACAGCTCAGGCTGGGTAGGAAAACCCAGGCACCTCCCTGGGGTGGCAGGAGCAGTTTGCCATTGTCTCTTACAGCAGACTCTGGGTTTGTTGCATCACGTGCAGTTTTTCCCTAGGCAAAGACAATTGAACAATAGCATCATCTAGGTGGCTTGATTTACAGCCCAAAATCACAGTCATGGAGGCTTCTTTGGTCACAGATTCTTCATACAGTTTTTGTTATAATGAGTGAAATTTTGTATCAATGTTTGAGGCATGAACTATCTCATTCTGACAGAGCCCTGTATCTTGTGTGCACTCTGCCATAAGTGCACCTGGATGACCCTCAATGAATGGTAACCACTTCTTATCATTTTAATATTATTTGTCTTGTGATTTTAGGGCTGAAAAGGCATCACCCCAAACCTGACTTATGGATAGTGGAAGGCTTTTGCAGAGGAAATGGTGACCCCCAGCAAAAACTGAGCACTCTTCAAATCCCCTTAAAGCTCTCCTAAAGCTTTGTCTCTTGCCCCAAGACACTCCCTCTAGGATGGACAATTCCTCACCCAAAGGAATGTTAGAAGACCAGGAGGGCCTCGGTCTAGAAAGGCTTGCCTAGGCTGCCTATGCAGGGTAGAATGAAAACTGTGAGTAAAATGTGAGCTGGAAGAGACTGGTGAAAAGATGAGGTGGGCTCATAGCCTAAGGAAACCCATCACCATCAGGGCTGATTCATGGGTCAGCTCCCTGGGCCAGGTGAAGCCCTGTCACAATGAGTTGTCCCCTGCTTCACTCTAGACTGGTACAGCTGTGTGCCTCTCATGAAACCCTCCTCAGCACTTCTGAAACTCAGACCTGCACACACAAGCAGTTGTTTTCTATTTGCAGTGTGTTCTGTCTAAATATCACAGTGGCAACACCAGGGACTTAATATTTCAGCCAATCCAGGAATAAATTTCTGTTCAGGGCAGAGATAAGTGGTTAAAACAGAAGATGGTACAGCTCTGTGGGGTGTTTTGGAGGGTGCTCACTTGGAGGGCAACCAGAGATATCCTTGTTTTGCTTGACCGTAGCAATCCTACACAGGCAATTTTTTTCCTCTTTTCTCTGGTTCTGCAGGATTATTTTAATTTTGTTTTTTTTTAATTTTAATATTGTCTTTAGAGCCAAAGCATTCTCCAAAAATTATGCCAAAGCAAATAGCAGTGAAACTGTATTTTGTGTCACATACACACTCCTTATCTGGGGATTGCTTTTAATTGTGTATTAGCACTGTAAAATTATTTGTCCACGTGAACGCGTTGGCTTAAATCACCAAGAAGTCTGAGGACACAGGCAGAAAGGCAGGGGGAAGGTCCCCTAGATTATTTTTCTGTCTCCATTTGAACCTGCAGAAATTAATTTCTTCATGGTCCAGAGAACAGAAGCAGGGGAGAATATGAGGACTCTGACAAAGGCTAAAGTTCATCTTCCCTCAAGGAAGGTGGTGTCTCACATGGTAATGAGCCTCTAAATGTAAGAGACTAATTCATGTGGATGATTTGTTCTCAGGATGTTTTTCCATGCATCACAATGTCTTGATCCTGCTTTTCAGGATTCACTGAGTGAATTCACTGTACAGGGGTTATTGTAGAGGGGACCGGGATGTTTCTGAACTCATGCAGGATTAGCACAGTGAATATACCTCACACTTGTGTCAAAGTCTGTCCTAGGGTGACTTTATGATGCTGTATTGTATCCCCCACTGTCTGCTTATGCCAGATACTGAGTTCTGTGCCTTTGAGAGTAGATCTGAGAGTGAAGGGGCAGAGAAGCGGTGGGAAATCTTTTTGCTGCTTCTTTTTAAAAAACAGAGATGAGGCTCTCGGTGCTGTCCGAGTTCTTGGCTCAACAGAGAGGGAGAGAAATGGGGAGTTTTCCTTTGCTGTTTTTTGCTGTTTTCCCTCATTAGCTAAGGCAAGAAAAGTTTTCCCAGGACTGTGGCTTCTTCTTTTGGAACAGTTCAGCTTTTCTCCGGTCTGGAACACCAGGACAATTGCTGGGCATCCCCCCCCCCCCCCCCTCAAGCTGCACACCCGGCCTGAGCCACACCCCCAGAAAGACTCTTTGAACCACAGAAAGATGCTCTGAATTTGCCATCTCTTCAGAACAGCGAGAGGTTTCATTCTTTAATATTATTCTTCGTTTTGGTTTGGTTTTTTTTTCCTCTTGTAAAATAAACAGATTTTTTTCCACTTTCTCCAAGGAAATCTTTCTCAAACCAGTTGGGAAAGGAGCTGGCTGGAATCTATCTTTTCAGAGGAGAAAGCACCTTTTGGATGTTTCCTCCCGAATTTGTCTCAAACCAGGAAAAGGCCACAGCCAAAGCAGTCGCGAGTGTGAGGATGTTCAAGGAGCAGATGTCAGCTGCCAGAGGAGAGGAGAGGAGAGGAGAGGAGAGGAGAGGAGAGGAGAGGAGAGGAGAGGAGAGGAGAGGAGAGGAGAGGAGAGGAGAGGAGAGGAGAGGAGAGGAGAGGAGAGGAGAGGAGAGGAGAGGAGAGGAGAGGAGAGGAGAGGAGAGGAGAGGAGAGGAGAGGAGAGGAGAGGAGAGGAGAGGAGAGGAGAGGAGAGGAGAGGAGAGGAGAGGAGAGGAGAGGAGAGGAGAGGAGAGGAGAGGAGAGGAGAGGAGAGGAGAGGAGAGGAGAGGAGAGGAGAGGAGAGGAGAGGAGAGGAGAGAGGCAATGCTGCTGAGGTGTGTCCCACCCATTGGCATGGCACACAGGTCCCTTGGCCATGCAGATAACTCCCATGCAAGTTCATTTCCCAGGAGATAACTCCCATAACTCCCATGCAAGTTCATTTCCCAGGAGGCTGTTCTTGACAAGAAGTCTGAAATTGTGGAAGGTGGACAGAAGTGGTGTAATCATCTGAACACTTCTGAGTTTTCAAGGAGCACTATTTTTCTGTTTCTCTGCAGCCAAATTAAGCTCAAAGAGGTGGGAGGCCAGCTTGCAGACTTCTCTTGAAGAGTTAATTCCTTTTTGGCAGGTTTTTCCAGGTTCTCCTAGCTTTTGGTGAAAGGCCATCTTTTCTTCTCCTTCCTTTGGAGATTTTCAAAAGAATCTCCAATAAAACTGTACATACAGAACTGCAATAATTATATCTGGATTGGTAAAAATAAAGGGTTGTTTTCTCCCTTTCCCAGAAAAAGTGATAAAGTTGATGCCTTCCAGGAAATGTGTGATCATTATGCATCCATGTATCCTTGACCTCCCATTTGCCCTCAAGATTGCTGAGACTGGAATAAAGAATAAATAAACAATTTTTTTTTTTTAAGTATGTAAGTACCTGCTTCTGCCACAAGCAGCCCCCAGATCAAAGACTGTGACAGGAGAGTTCTGCCTTACAGTGTATTCTGTTTAATTGGCATGGTTATTCATGCAGTTTAAGCAGGGAGTGAATAATTGCAGAAGTTTAATTCTAAGTTAAGCATGGCTTATATTTGCATAAATCTTTTTTTCCTGTCATTCCACAAGTTTGCGTTCCTGCTAGTTTTGTCTGTTGTCTTCAAAAGAAGTCAAAATGTCCTTCCTCATCCCTGACCTGCACAGCTCAGCTGATGCCCCCACAGCTAAATCCCTTCCCAGTGCAGGTCTGCTCTATCCTTTCCATGCCAAAGGCTATCTTCCCCATAAAACTAGGAAAGAAGCCAAGTTCTTCCTCCTCTTTTAGATCCTCATTAATCTGAACATCACTTAATGGTTTAGTTGTATCTTTATGCTGCATGAAGTTTAAACCTCTAAAAACTCAGCTGAACAGGGCATTGCCTTCACTGAAGCTGTGCGTTGCAACTTTTTAATGACTAGCTTCATGTTTTGGCAACATTAATTAAAACCAGTTAGCAACATTAATTAAAACTGCCTATGGAAGTGGCTATAGCAAACTATGTTCCTCTTGTTTTGGTTTTTTGGGGGTGTTGTTTTTGTTTTTGGTTTTTTGTTTTGTTTTTGGTTTGGTTTGGTTTTTGCTGGGTGTGTTTGGGTTTTTTTCTGATTATCAGTCCTGAAAGCGTTTTAGTTTTCTTTATATTAAAGAAATTTCATGTCTGGACTCTGAAATTTCATCAAGATGAACCTTCCACTATACTTTGTCAGTCTTTTTGTGAAGAGAATATTGGTTCCTTGGGGACACAGGGACAGCCAGGCTCTTGACCTCTCTATGGAAAAGCAGGTGGACGACAAGATCCTGGTTCACACTAAACCAGGTCTAAAAGCCAGGTCTCAGATTTATCCTGT
This sequence comes from Cinclus cinclus, assembly GCF_963662255.1. Classification (NCBI taxonomy): domain Eukaryota; kingdom Metazoa; phylum Chordata; class Aves; order Passeriformes; family Cinclidae; genus Cinclus; species Cinclus cinclus. The sequence goes on along the minus strand of NC_085047.1, from coordinate 15,115,170 downwards.
GGATCCAGAGGACACGGACCTGGTTAGAGCAACTCAGGAGCCTTGGCTCTGACAGCCTTCAGTCTCTGTACAGTGCCTCTGGTAGAGCTGATGTACTGTGTGAAATATTTTCCCATAAACCAGGTCTAAACCCGAGCTTCTTAAACCCTGTCACTTGAACTGTCATCTGAAGAGAAAGACAGTGTTCAATGTGACTTCTGTTTTGTGCCATAGGTGAAAACAAGACAGAAGTCAGATTCACATAGCCAAAAGGAGACACAGGATTTGTAGTATTCAGTAGTAAAGAGAACTTTATTTCCTCATTTTCTCCTGTCTTCTCTGATTCAGGAAATTCCATTTGGGAAGCTAATTACATTAAGCAGCTTAACTTACTATTGTAGGCCTGATGGTGAGCAAGCATAAATAAGTCTAATACCCAAATTATACTCAGAGAGACGATCCCTGTGTCACCTAGAGATCATATGCTAGTGATCACCATGCTATATTCAAATTTATTTAGTTTCAGCATCTATTTTTTTTTCGGCCAGAAATGATTATGTGATAAACACATTATTTGGAACCTAAAAGAGTCGGATCATGGTAAATATCTCTCCTTGTCTCAACTTACTTAATAAGGAATGTTGAAAATCTGGGAAGCTGTGACACGAAATGGCTCCTTTGGCAGCTTGAAAAAGAGAGATGATATAGGATATCTATACTAGAGATTTTCTTTACCACATTTTTGAGGAGACATGTAAAAAAGGAACAATATTAGAAGTGATCCTGCTGTTCCCTGTTCTCCCTGAAATTATTCTCCAAATTTAGGTATTTTTGTATTTTTGCTTTATACAGTAAACCTTGTTTTAAACAAGCAGCCTAAGGAACCAAGAGCTCTTATGACCACCCTTTGCTTTGTATAGTCTCTTTGCAATAAAAAACTGGGCCTCTTTTCTGAATAAGGTTTTATATTTATAGCAGAAGAAGGCATCTGTCTTCAACACTGCATTTCTGTGAATTCTGGTATAAAGTATTGTAAAAATAACACTGGCTCTTTCTTGGCTATTTCACAGTCAAATAAAGCATCATATTTCCTAAACACTTACAGCATTTCTTTAGTCTGATAGTCAGCATTTTCCCCCAAATCCCAATTTCATTTAGAACAGATCAGTCAGTACAGCTCCCACCCATGAAAATCTTTTGTTGGCTTGGTTTGTATTCCTGTGCTCACATGTAGCCAGAGTTGGGATTATTAATGTTTAACAGGAGAAGCTATAGAAAGATTCATGAAGTCTTCAAACAACCCAATGGGCTCTTGAGGTATGAGTGCTTCTATAAAATATTGAAGAGAAATGTGAATCTTTCTTCAACCCAGCCACAGATTTAATTAAAAATTTAATTTTCTTTATTTTATTTATCATCTCTGACTACAGACAGCATCTTTGGTGGTTTTTTTTGCTGACTTCCCATCAGTTGTGGCCAGTGGTGGACATTGAAATATTGATGCAGATTTTGGGTAGTGCCAATCTGAGTCTCAGGGTGTGCAGAACCTCCTCTTTCTCCAGCATACAGCTCTCTATCATTTGCACAACTGTATCCTCATCTTCCTTGGGACAAACATCACTGCTCACTTTCCAGATGCTCCTGCAAGGGCTTCCTTGCTCCTGTTGCAGATGTTGAACTTTCATGAGGCATGGTCCTGCCAGCACCAGGGCTCAACACTGAGGTTTGGCTCCTCTTCACCTCCTCAGCCTGTCCATCAGTGTGGTGATCACATCTCTATCTATCTCTATCTCTATCTCTATCTCTATCTCTATCTATCTCTATCTCTATCTCTATCTCTATCTCTATCTCTATCTCTATCTCTATCTCTATCTCTATCTATCTCTATCTCTCGATATCTCTATGCACTGAACAAATAAATATTTTTGTTTCACTTCTTTGTTTGAAATTTTCCACAAAATTTGAGGTTAAGGTATCAAGGGATGCATGATACCAAAAATACAACTTGATAACTGGTAGCAGAATAATTGATTTCTGCCTTTTGTTGGACTTTTTTATTCTGCTTTCTTATTCCAACATTTTTTTTAAGTCTTTTTGTTGTTGCTGTTATCTTTAAGGTCGATAAATATGAAATTTACTGACCATCATAGCAATAGAAGATATTGGCACATCTCTTTTAAAATATGCTTTGTTTAGGCTATCTGAAATGTCTCCTAAAGAAAAGACCACCCATTACACCCTAGCTGTTAGAGAGCTGATAAGTTAGATGAGAGGCCTTCTGAAGACACCTTGTTCTCTTAATTGCCTGCAGGTGGATCCTAGATAAAACGTGTTCTCTAAATATAGGGAATGTGTTTCACTTGCTTCGAGTATCAGTCCTCATGTGAATTCAGCTTTTGGCTCCTTGGAAGGGCATTTGGGGCTAAAAGATGATGCAGGACTGGTGGAGCTACACATCTTCTGAAGCTTCAAGTAGGTTGCTCTCAAATGATAGTGGATGTTTGTGGTTTTGTTATGGATTTAAACCTATAATGCCAGTTAGACCAAGAGATTATTCCTCTCATCTCTCCCTGTGTCTTAAATGAGGAATGTACCTTGTTAAGAGATCTGCAGGTCTTGAAACTTGAAGTGAAAGACAAGAAAAGCAAAATCTCTTTTGGCTGTTTCAGTGCAAAGAAGAAGATTTCATCAAGTATGTGATAAAAAATAAACTTTAAACCACCAGGAGTTATGCCAGCTTCAAGAGCCATCCCTAGCGTTCCCCGTAACTCCACCTGACATCCACTGCAATCTGTGCAGACACTTCCCAAGCTGTACCAGAGAGCTGTGCACCTCGATAGGGACCAGCCACTGCAGCTTCTGCCTCCTGGGTCTCTGAAATGCTGAGGAGTTAGGCTCCCTGTCTGGTAATCACATTTTTTTTATATAACCTTTAATTGTGCCATGAATTTGTGAGAAAACTCCTCATCTTTTCAGAGTGTGGAGATTAAAATTAAAACCATCTGTTTCCTCTGTTCTTGTGTGAACATCAGTTCACCAAACTAACATGGAGCAGGAAATTACCCATGGATATGTCACAAAGGCAGTCTTTGCAGCATCTGGAAAAGCTGCTGTTGACTTTATTGCTGAAGGAAATATTTGTTTGGACTCTGTCTGCAGGTAACAATAAATCTATTAAAATAAACTGCATTCATTTCCTGGCACTTCACATTTCCTCAATGCCTAATCTCTCCATAGAAAGTAGCATTGTTGCTTGGGTTTCAAGGATGAAACATGAACAAGTCTCCAAAGATATATATGTTTAATATTATGTTTATTAACAGTAGCAAGGAGGGAACTCTTGCCTCTTCCCTTTATTATTCTTGTGATCAGACAGAAGCTAGTGTAAAGGTTTTGGATCTGCACCGTTTAAGGAAGCCAGTTGTTGTGTGATGGCTGCCATTCTGATGTTCCTGATGGAAGTGTTTAAAATAAGACTGGATGTGGCACTCAGTGCTATGGTTTATTTGATAAAGTGGTGTTAGGTCATAGGTTGGACTTGATGATCTCAAAGGTCTTTTCCACTCTAGTTGATTCTATGATTCTGTGTCTTTCCTCTCATTCCTGGCAAGCAGCTGCTTGCTCAGAGAGGAACTCTAAAACAACTGCTGCAGTACACAAATTTGGGATGTAAATCTTGGGATATCATGAAAAAAATCCAAATCCAGCCAAAATCACCACAGCGTGTAAAGTTAAAATGCGTAGGTACAGAGATTTCCCTTCAAACAATTATATATCAAAATATTTTGTGACTTCAGAAAAGAGACAAAGAAACCACTGTAATGCAAATACCGCTGAAGTGCTTCAGTATATGGGAATAAATTTTTCAGGTGGTGTGTATACATGGTGCTAGTAATCATGGCTAATTTTAAATAGATGAGTATTGTGAGCCTCTGTTCTATGCTCAGATAAAAACTAAGGATTCTTCTACATAACTGGAGGAAAAAAAAATGGTTCTTCTCTAGAAGAAAATTTCCAACTTCTTTGTGTGAGCAGGTGCATAGCACCACAAGTTTGCAGTTGGGTTTTTGGAGTGGCTCTTTACCCAAACGCTGGTTAGAGAATTGTTGCATGGCTTCGGTTCTAACGGTGCATGTGGAGGGTGGTTCCAAGAAGATTTTCTAAATGCAAAGTTGGTATGATGTGTCAATTAAATGTACTTCCTGATGTGCTATTTAGAAGTGGAAGAGAAGCAGCCAGTAATGCCCCTGAGGGATTTAAGGACTTAAGTAGGAAATGGTCTGGGCCAGTCTCTATGCAGAGAAATAGACCTTGATGAGTCGTAAGTTCCTTGAAGTATGTTGATGTGACACTGTGTAAGGTCTCCCTAATTTTCTTTCTCTCCAACCATGAAGACACTGAATCTGAGCTTCAAGTTCACCTGCCCACTGCAAATGCATCTTTGGAAAAAAGACGAAATATTGGATTAAGCTGAAAACAATATTAAATGTTGAAGAAAACTTGGGATTGCAAGTGCCTAGAGGAAAGACCAACCCTTTAGTAGGACAGCCATTAAAAAAAATGACACATTATATTCAAGATAAGAAATTACTCATAATAATATTAGATGCTAGATCTTCTAGAAGCAGATTAAAAGCAGGAGGTTAATTTAGATGAAGTCAGTACATCTTGCAGGACAGATGTATTTCTAAAGATAAAAGTTTCCCTTTGAATATTCATAAGATCAGGCTTTGACAGCATTGTGATTGTATCCCTTAACCTTGGTATGACTCTTCACTCAGGAATGAATGCTGCTGTTTTATTTGCTGCCAAGGAGATCTCATCCAGTCCAAACCCCCTGCCAAAGGAAGGTCTCCTCAAACAGATAACACAACTTGTCCGGGTGGGTTTGGAATATCTCTGGTTATAGAAAGTCCACAACCTCCCTGGGTAGCCTGTTCCAGTGCTGTGCCACACTCCATGGAAAGTTCTTTCTCATGTTGAGGTGAAACATCTTGTGTTTCAGTTTATGGCCATTGCTCCTCATCCTGTCGCTGGTCACCACCAAAAGGAGTCTGGCAACAATCTCCTGGTGCTTGCCTTTGTGATACTTATATACATTAATGAGATTTCCTCTCAGTCTTCTCCAGACTAAACAGGCCCAGCTCCTGCAGTCTCTGCTCATAAGAGAGATGCTCCAGACTCCTTATCTTCATGGCCTCTGCTGGACTTGTATCTGGATACTTTTCCCCAGTATCTCCTTGTCTTTCTGGTATGGAGGAGCCCAGAACTGGACACAGCACACCATTTAGGGTCTCACTTGGGCCAAGTAGAGGGGAAGGATCACCTCCACTGACCGACTGGCCACACTCTTCTTGATGCACCCCAGGACACCTTTGCCCTCCTGGCCATAAGGGCTCTGCTGGCTCATGGTCAATTTGTCACTGAACAAATACTCTGAAGTCTTTCTTAGCAGAACTGGTCTCCAGCAGGTCAGCCCCAGCCTGTGCTGGTACTGGGGGTTATCCCTCCCCAGGGATACATGCCCTCGTTGAACTTCATTTGGTTTCTCTCTGCCCAGCTCTCCAGACTGTCAAGGTTCCCCTGAATGACAGCACGGTGTTCAGGTGTATCAGCCACTAGACCCAGTTTTGTATCATCAGCAAACTTGCTGAGGGAATATTCTATCCCTTCCTCCAGGATGCTGATGAACAAGCTGGATTAGTCTGGACTCAGTACTGATCCCTGGGGAATACCACTAATAACTACAAGCCTGCAACTGGATTCTGCTCTGCAGATCACAACCCTCTGAGCTCTGCCATTCGGCCAATTCTTGATCCACCTCACTGTCCATTCATGCAACCCACATTTCCTGAGCTTACCTATGAGGATGTTATGGCAGAAAATGTCAAAAACCTTGCTGAAGTCAAGGTAGACAACATCCACTGCTCTCCCCTTGGTGACCATCCTGCCGTGGTACCATAGGTGGCTATTAGATTGGTCAGGCATGATTTCCCCTTGGTGAATCCATGCTGACTACTCCTGATGACCTTTTTGTCTACATGCTTGCTGGTGACCCCTAGAATGACCTTCCATCCCTCTCCTTTCCAGGGATGGAGAAAGGCTGGCTGGATGGTAGTTTCCCGGGTCTTCTTCTTGCCCTTTTTTTGAAGATGGGAGTGCTATTTGCCTTTCTCTGATCATCAGGTACCTCTCCTCTCCTGTATGATTTTTCAAAGATGATGGAGAACAGCAGAGCAACAACATCTGCCAGCTCCCTCAGCACCCATGGGTGCATTCCATCAGAGCCCATGGTGTTTATTCTGCCCAGGCAATCTCTGAGCCCTCTACAGCCAGGGGAGTTTTTCCTTCCCTGGCCTGCTCTTACCTCTGAGGTCTGTGGCTCCCAAGAGCCATCCTTAGCAGTGAAGACTGAGGCACTGAAAACATTCAGTAATTCCACCTTCTCTGTGTTTTCCATTACCAGGACACCCCATCTAATTCAGTAGTGGCCCCACATTTTCCCTAATTTTCCTTTTGCTGCTGATATACTTGTGGAAGCCCTTCTCATCCTTGATGTGCTTTGTCAGACTTGATTCCAAGTGGGCCTTGGCCTTCCTTGTCACATCCCTGCATACTCTGATAATGTTCTTATAGTCCCCCCTTGGCCTGTCTCTTTTTCCACAGCCCATAAATTTATTCCTTGCATTTGAGATTTACTAACAGTTTCCTGCTCATCCACACAGGTGTCCTGTGCTCTTTGACTGATTTCTTCATCATGGGGATACACTGGTTTTGAACTTGAAGGAAGTGGTGCTTAAATAATGACCAATTCCTGGACTCCCTTCTCTTCTATCCCATAGGATTCCTCTAAGGAAGTCCCTGGAGAGGCTGAAGTTGGTTCTCCAGAAATTTAGGGTTCTTGTCCTGCTTACTGCTTTGCTTCCAGCAAAATACCTTTCCTTGTTAGCTCCTCCACCACTTCCATCAAAAAGTTATCGTCAGTAGTCTGCAGGAGCTCCCTGTCTGTATGTTCCAAGATGTGCTGTCCCTCCAACAAATAACAGGGTGGTTGAAGTCCCCCAGGAGAATTCTGTGTTCAAGTTTTCAGTGAACAGGGCAGAAACTGAGCATGGCATAAGCAATGCTTATTTTGATAAACTGTTGAGTCATTATGCCAGGCTTTGTCTGATTCTAGATGCTGTTTTCTATAATCATGGAATATGGCTACTTAATGGCTGGTTTTCCTTATCTTTTATTATGTAGAGCATGGTGCTACACTAAATATACTTATATTTCATATTAATCCACTTGACACATTCCTATTGTCTGCAAAAGTCTGCTTCTGCCACTCCAGCAGAGCTTTTCCTATTGTATCTTTATCAACCTTTTTCTGTGGGAGGTGACAGTAGGAGGACATTCTATGACGTTCATGTGTTAATATGTTTTTAACTAGAGATGATTTAGAACTGTGTCACTACAGCTGTACTCTGCAACTTTGCTCAAGGGGAATTAAGGGTTGTGGGGACAGAGCACAGAGGGGTTGATCTTTTTGTCTTCACAAACACATTAGACTCTTCTCAGGGATCTACTCTGGAATCTAATTCACATGATGGACATGGGATGGAAATGGGATGTGCATCCAATCCTAGACCTCAGCTGGTGCTCTGGATACACATGCCTGGGGGCTCAGGGCGCGGGGTCTGAATGCATGTAAATGTATTTTGTACCATTTAGAGACATTCTTTGTAGGAATGGGGAACACAGACACATGGACCTCCTTGCTTACTCCAAAGAAAATCATTTGTTGTAACAAACTGAGCCCTTTTATGTTCTCAGCTTAGCCCAAACAAGCACACATTGTCTGCCTGCCACTGCAGGGTCGCTGTTCATGCATCCCTTTACCTGATCAGCTCTCTGATCATGTGGTGTCCATGCATCTCCTCAACCAGCCACTGCCTCACCCACGAGGCAAGCACACGCCAGCCATACAACCTGTTCTCTGCTTGCATCACCTCTCTGCTAGCTGAACCTTTCCCAGAGTGCTTTCTGGTGAGCAAGAGTGAACAGGATTTCTTGTCTCCCACAATTCTTTTCTTGAGATGCAGAATTCTCTTTCCTTTTGTGTTGGTGTTACACGGTGTCCTACATGGGCTGTGTGGGTGATGTTAAAAGACACAAAATATAGATAATGCATTGGTAGTGTGTGAAAATCAAACACTAAATAGCCAAATAAATGGCCTGGAAAGAGACTGAAGGATAATTTCAAACTAGAATATCTTGTTCATAATCATCTGTTTGACTTTTTGAAGTGACTTGGTCGATCCTTGCTTCTTACCATAGCCTTTTATGGACTCTACCAAGCTAAGCAGAATTATTGCATCCAGTTATACTCTTCCATTTTAAGTTTTCTTAATATTGTGTAAACAAGAAATACAGCTTAAAATAAAAGCCAGCTTGTATCATAGAGTGCATTCCTTTGGCAAGAAGCAAAATGGATCTTGTGGTAAATTTTGCAAATATGAATTCTTATCATAAAAGAAACAGAATACAGGGTTACCCCAGCCTTAGCAATGGCAGTGTCTTTTTGCAGAACAGAACAGATGTGGTAGGTAAAACTCAGTTATAACTGCTTATGTATTTTTTTATTTGTGGTTTTATTTTATAGGCGGGGGAAGAGGCAGAGATGTTGGTTTCAGTTAATCTCTAAAATATGAAGTGTAGTGGCTAAAAGATAAATATGGGAGTGGCTAAAAAACAGTATGGAGAATAATGTGGAAGTGTTGAAATACGGTAAGTAAAACAACTGAATAAATCTCAGGCATGAATCAAGGGCACCAATTAATTTTTATGTTATTCCAGGGAATCTTAAGCCAGTGCAGCTCTCAGTGATTTTTGCCCCACATACAAATGAATTGATCTGTGTGTGTCCACATGCTGCCAAGTGGAAATGCAGGATGGCTGGTAACAGCCTGCAAAGCTCCCCATTGCCTACCTTTCATGGGCCACTGAGAATGCTGTACCTCACTTTTGTTGCTGTCCCTTTTGCTAATACTGTGAGGAGCAGCTCTAGTGAAATAGGCATTAACAACCACAAATTGACTTTCAAGTGGCTGCCAGACATCTAGAAACCCACAGCTTCTCTTTAAAGGCAGAACAAAGCCAATTCTGTGAAATCCTAAAGCCAGAGTTACAAATATAATGGTATCACATTGAGATACAAAACCACCTCATTTCAAGCCAGGCTTGCCATCAAACTCACAGCATAGTGGATTTAATCCTTCTAAAGTATTATTAGTAGGAGCACAGAAAAGGGAACCTCTTACCTTCATTATAAAGTTTTATAAAATAACTTCCTGGAAAAGCTTGCCTTTGCTACATCCCTGAAATCTAAAAAAAGCAATATTTTAGTCTTTGACACAGCATGGCTTCAGCCACTGATGAGATCTGTCTGTATCTGCATGCATAAAATGCAGTGATAGCAATGGATATGCTTTCCCAGTTGAAATTTTATCACTTTTTTTAATGCTAATGTCTTTATTTTAAGCATATGGTGCCATAAGCCTTTATTTGGTTTATCTTAATTGTTAAACCAAAACAGATACAAAATGTGTGCCAATATCTCACCTTATTCCTTTCTTTAAAAAAAAAAAAATCTCTTGGAACATTAATCTTTCCACTGACTATGTCTCCCTCCTGAGCTCAGCAGGAGGGAGTGATGCCTGTGGAAGAGTCAAAGCTGCACGTTCTCAGCACTAGCTTTGCTGAGGGGTTTCTCTCATGGATACTGATTGCAAATAATATGGCTCTTGGGAAGAGGGAAAACACTGCGGGACTAGAAAATAATAGAATCACAGTCTGGTGTTTTTAAGCTCAAAATCCCAAACAGCCTTGCACGAGTTCATATGTAGACTTTACAACTAATGTGTTGTGCAGGGAACCTACTTTATAAATGCAAGGAAATCTTTTGCTTTTAACGTTTCTGATTTGTTGATACTTCCTTGCTATAGAGCAAGGAACTTTTGAACCTATTATATTGTTTAAAAAAATCCACTTTAACTCAGAATGGGGATGAATATATAGTCCTTTCACTCTTCTAGTTGGTCTGGTTTCAACTTTAACTTGATCCAAGGCAATTTGCTCTTATTGCCTCAGATACCAGCTACTTCTAGAGGGTACAGCCAAGAACATTTTCTTTGGGAGGGCATTGTACTTGATGGTCTGAAAAAAAAATCCTTCAAATATGTACACTCAGCCTCCTAAAAGAGTATGTTAAAGGATGTAATGTGATCATAATAATGTTATTCTTTTTTGTCTTAACCATTAACTATCTACAAGCTGCAACAAAGGAAATCCCAACCTCTGTGGAATTTGTGTTGACACAAGCTGAGTGCAGCTGCTGTGCACTTTGCATGGAGGAAAAAGTCAAGTTGCTCATCTTCAGCTCATGTGAACTAATTTGCCATGCACACATACCTTCAGTTCTGTTATCTGCACATGCTTGAAAAATGAGTTTAGTTTCTCAGTATGCTTGTGAGGTGGGAGCTCTTGACAGCGTGTAGTGAAGAAAGCTGAGAATCCAAGAGGATATATGACAACATTTCTGGAAATCTGCACTAGTCAGCCATCAAAAGAGGCTCTTTATCACTAAAAGAAACCCAACTGGACTTTTTTGAGTGCTGCTTCAAGGACTTTGTGGCACTTTAGTACAACGTTTTTTCTTTCTGGCCAATTCTCCAGGATGTTCCTATTTGTGTGGTTCTTTCATAGGACAGCCCTATATTAATATGTATATGGAATTAGCCTGGCTCTCTCACTGCCCTAGTCTATAATAATGGGAATAGCAAAGTGAGGTGAGACCTTGGCTATGCAAAAAAATGCTCTGAAGCTTTCACTGACTTTGCTGGAGTCAGATGTTTCACACAAAAACTCCAATTCCTTGCACAATATACTGATAGTCTATCTGTATGGGGGAATAACACTTTCAAAATCCATAGGTGCTCTAAGTAGCAATAATAATAATGATTTATTCTATTGTAAATCAGTATGGGATTTACCATATTCTGATATACAAATGCTCAGCCTGTGCAGTTTCTGTCACCGTAACAGACAAGAAAACCCTCCTCATCTCTCTAATTCTGTAATTTCTCCCATGCCAAAGAAATAGTTGTCATTAAAAATTTTAACTACAAATCATGCTGTGATTATGCAAGAAAGCTTGATGGCATAGCAGACCTCACTAAAATTTTGAGTGACAGAGAAGTCTCTTGTAAGATCGAGCTCTCTGGAGACATTGGAAGATCAACCTGAATTAAATCTAAAGTAAAATGGATTATTGAGGAATATTACTTTCTGTTGATAAGCAAAGCAGCTTCAACTTGTGGTCTGATAGAAGAACAAAATGAGGAGAGATTCAAGAAAGCTTTGGAGAAGGAATTGTGGTTTGGTTGGCATGGGGGCTGTGGAGGACAGCTCAAAGCACATCATAGAACTGACGTGGAACACAAGTGTATTATAGGGGTGTGTAATCTCTACTCTCTTCATACACTCTGTTGTTTTACCTATCATTTAAATCACTTGTCCTGAAAGACAAAGATATCAAGAAGTCACTGAAGAGCAGCCAGGGACAGCTACAAGAAGCCAAGGCCTTTTCCTTGTCCCTGCAGAGCCCGGGTTTCCTGTCAGCCAGAGCTTTGCAGATTGAAGGGAATGATTTTCTTGGTCAGTTTCCACCTAGAGTACCAGGATCCTTCAAAGCTCCTACCTGCTTCTCAGACGGACCTGCTGCATGGCAGGAGTAGTGTGTTCACAGGAGCTCTCATGGCACTTTATGTAACATTTATCTCCTGACTGGATGTGCACAGAGCCTTACTGTAAGTCTAGAGATGCTGGCACATAGCCAAATACAATACAATGTTGATAGCTTGACAAAAACAAGGAAAGTTGGACTGTGTGAATCGTTAGAGGGAGAGCTGCTGGTTGCCAAGATGTTGCTGAGGGGAACCTTGTCACCAAGCTTTATCCATTCTTCCTGAGAAATGCTCAGGTTGCACTTGCCCTGGGATATCACTCTGGGATGTTGCTGGCTGTTGATACCTGGAATGCCCCATCCTGCAGCAACTTAGGGTTCATTGGTCTCTTGAGGCTGAGATGAAAAGTCACTGGAGACCACGAATTCAGACAACCTGAATGATCAGCCTGTCTGTGTTGGCTTTGGAGCCTGTTTTTAATCTGCTGACATAGGATTTGATCTTTGACAGATGTATACTGGAAATAGAAGTAGGATTAAGGAGACATAATGTATCCAGTGCTGATAAAGGGCTTTATTTACTTTTCATCATGCCTTATTTCGTGAAGTATTGGCAATGGAGAGACAGGGACAGCTGAGTTTGGATCAGAAGCCAATTTTATTGAGTACACAAGGCATTTATATAGGGTTTTACCTCTATGGCATTTAAGTAGGGTTCTATTTTTGGCAACAATTTCCCATTGGTTGCATATTCTTCATTACATAAATCTGTAATTATGTAACTATTTTCATACCAACACTGATTCAGCAGTGTACTTTAGCATATTAATAATCTCTTTGAACATAACAGGACTCCTCACAGGCTTAAAACTAGGCATGGTTTAATTGCTTCACTAAATCAGCAGCTATACTGATGCATAGAAACAGAGTAAAAGAGGTGGCTTGCATCTACTGTGAACACTGCTATTGTACTGGACATTTCTAAACTCCAATTTTATCTTCCTAATTTTAATGTTTTCAGCTGGATCATATTGTTGGAGACAGCATATGTGAAGTATTAAGATTGAATAACATCTCTTAAAACTGTTTTCTCTAGAGGCAAAGCAGTTTAAGGAGGTTTGAGCCCTCCCTTGCTCTATGTTCTCTGGAAGCTGGCTGCCCCTTCAGGCACGCCACAGCAAGAGAGACCAGCACTAGAAAGGGCCTTTTTTTATCCATTAAAAGAGGAGTAGTGTGCTTACAGGGATTCCAACATGATCTTATATTTCATGGTTATATTTGAGATGTTGATAAATCATAATGCATGATCAGGAACTGATAGTGGAGATGGGAAGGTCTGGGGCCACCTCAGAGCACGATGCTACTGAAGAAAATTTATATGTATCTACACTCTGAGAAGTCTCTACTTTGCTCTTTAATCTTAAAATTGCATATTATCTAGGATCTTTAATGCCAACATTTTTAACCATTACATAGCCATGACAACTCTTTTACCTTATGGTATATGAAATAGGCAACTTGAAGCACAGTCACTGATTGAAATTGCAGCTCTTCTATGTTCAGATGAAATGGAACATCAAGAAGTACCCTTCAAAAAAGTGGGAACGTAAAAGAATGAAATGAAACTTTGCAAACTGCCTTTTGTAACAGAATATGAAGGTCGGTACCAAGTATCTCCAATATTTACCTTAGGAAATGCACAGGTAAAATTCTTTGAAGTTAAGTACAAATAAATTATTTCTATGAGGCACAACGTTGTGATAATATTAAAGAATTTTTCTTACTGTCATAATGGCTGATCCAAGCATAAGAGAGCTTCCAGAGCAATGGTCTTGCCCTGAGTCAAAACAGGACTGATAGGTTTGGTATCTTTGGTACTTATACAGTGATTATTTTATAAAAATATCAAGACACAATCAAAATGTTCTACAATAGGACAGGCAAGGACAGAATTCTGTCCCTCAGTCTGCACAAACAGCAAAAAAAAATAAAATTAAAATATGGTTAAGGATTATTTTAGAGACAGAATCCATGCAACAGTGTTAAAAGTTCTCATTTGTGGCTTAGTAAGCACTGATGGAGATGGACTTTTACCTGAAGCTGTGAGTAATGAGAGGCTGCTCAGACAAATTTTACTGAATAAGGTGGCAGCCTGCAGGGAGTCTGAATCTCAATTAATAAACCAGTACCCAACCCCATAAAAAAGAAGACAAAAGAAGTAGAGGAGGGATATTTGTACTCTTTGGCTGGGAGAGTTGTTTGGGCATATTCACAGAATAAATGGGAATGGGCCTTTTGGGGTCCAAATGGATCCAAAATAGGTTTCAGAAAGAATCAAACAAGGGCATTTGATCTATTTGTTTCACAAGATTAGGTTTTCACAGATTAGGTTCTGAAAACAGATCAGTCTGTGAAGTAAATGCCTGTTCATTGTTTTCTAGTTGAAATTCTCTTTCATACAGATTTTAATGTTAGTGGGCTAGTGGTAGTGACACTGCTGCTAGTAAAATGATTAATGTCCAGGAAGGCATTACATGAAAAATTTACCATCTTGCACAGCTCAATCTATAAGTTTACCCAGTGGTGGGGGGGTTTTTTTGTTTGTTTTTGTTTTTTTTAATCAAACCTTTACCTTTTGCATAAACATACCTTCTAAGAATTTAATGTTGATTTAGAGATTTAATTTGGTGGAGAATAAACAGCTTTCACCTATTGAGATGTGCTTCTTTTGCCTGAATTTCTCTAGCTCCAGCTATCATATGACTCAGTTAAATAGGTCTTTTATGCCTCATTCCACCAAAAAGGTCACTGAGTTACTATATATGAAAAACTGTAAAAAACTAGCTTTGTCTTCTGATGTTCTAAGAACAGTCACCTCTGACTCCAGAGCCAGGCTATGATGGTCCAGGCAGCCTCTGTGTAAGAAAAACACAGCAATTAGCATTCCAGAATGTAATTTAGTTACCTAAAACCTATCCTATGCAACCTAAAATTTGGTTTGTAAACTTCCTGTTCCTATTTACTGTTCAGACTAGCCTTAAATGGTGTTTTAAAATAACTTGCAAAAAATGAGGTCTTCAAGTGAGTAGAAAGACCATGGCTTTTTACTTTATTTATTTATTTATTTATTTATTTATTTATTTATTTATTTATTTATTTTATGTTAAGCACTGGGAAAAAAGTTCTTAACAAGTGGGATGATGTCCCAGTGAATACCTAGGCTCTTGGCCATAGTGGAGCAGTGCTGGCTTCTCATGTGCTGGAATTGAAAGAGCCAGGTACCATGGAAGGGATCTGAAAATGATACAGCTCCTCAAACTGTATTGTGTCTGAATGAAGTCATAAATAAAATTAAGATAAAGGCATGGAAAAAAAATTCTACCTCTTTGGGGCTTAGGAGTTTACTTGTGGCTCCATGTCTTCCTCCAGTTAGAATTCCAAGTCCCATACCTGTGTTTAATAGTTGTTTTCCTTATTTCCTTGCAAGAATAGATCAAGGATTGTCTTTCTTTTAAAAAATCATTCAAGAAAAAATTTTATGTATTCTGTTGCTAGTTTTGACTGCTGAGTATGAGAAGTCCTTGGTAAGGTACTCTGGGATGTGAGTCCTCCTCATTCTCTGTGAGATTACTATACTGGACATATGAATACTCATATTATATGCTTTCTCATCTTTTTCACAGTTGCAAGAAAAGGGTTTATGGTTCCTTGTTCCTATGCTTCCTTTCTAATGAAGTCCTTTGGGTGGGAAGGATGTCTGGTCCAGCCCAGTGCCCAAAGCAGGACCAGCTCTGGGATCAGGCCAGGCTGCCTCAGGGCTTTCTGTGGGCAGGTCTTGAAAAATCCCTAAGGGTGGAAATTTGTTATTCTTTCTTCTCCCATGGATGACAGCCATTACCCTGGTGATCAGGCCATTCTCTTGAAGTAAAGAGTCTGGATGGGAACTTTGATATTTCACATATAACAGAGGGTGACAGCAGCATCAACCTGTGCCCACCAAGCCTGCAACTACCACTACAGTCTGTTAACACAAGCAGATGTTCCAGTGGTTGTCTAGTGCCTTCTGTGAGTGTCTACCTGGAGTATGGGTTTCAGAAGGTGCATGGAAGAATTTACTTTATGGTTGACTTAATGGCAATAGGCAAAATGACTTCTATTTGTATTTAACTGTGTAGCTTTTTTACAAACACAGGCCATGATTTCTTCACTGTAATTTACTTTTCCCTTGTCAATGGCAATCTCCAGTTTTAGCTCCTTGATATTATCGAAACCTCCTGCAAATACTGTACTTAATTTATGTTGGGGGCAAAAATCTTTATCAAACTCAAATGACAAAAGGTTCATTAATATGGATGAATAATAAATTATAGGATGTTGCCCTTAGATAAACCAGCTATAAACACTCAGAGAAGTGAAATTCTAATGTAAGCACAACTATGATGTTCTAATTTATTTTCTGCTTCCTTCTGTTTGCTAATTCATTGATATATTAAACTGCTTAGCTGGAAAAAACACTTTGCAAATAACAATTTCATTTGTGACATACTTATAAATGTTTAATATTAATAGTTTAGAAATTGAAGAGGGACGGTCTGGAATGATACTATCATCTGTGCAAAATTATTTTCAAAGTTTGTCCATTGCTCAAGGATTAGATCACAGGGCTCATAATAATCTGACTTGTGTGTACCCTCTCTGTGCAGGACAGGGGTGAAAGAGCTGAGAACATGGAATTAGATAGTGGCAGTAGCCAGTGTGCTGAAGAAAGAAGAAAAATTTATTGAGCCCTCATGTATAGCAGAACATGGGATGAGACATAACAGACTTAAGGGCTGTATACATCAGAATTTTTGTTCTGCTGAACTGCATGCCATGCAGAGTAGAGAAATTTTATGCTTGGTGCAGCTGTCAGTTTCTTACTAGTGCTTTGGTTTCTCACTGCTTAGAAATCATTCACACTTGTGATGAGCATCACACAATGATGTGTCATACAATACCTTCTTTATGCTACATAGTTCCAGCATCCACAAAGCTACTTGGTTTTGATTTAGGAAAGAGAAGTGAGTCCAAATAGCTACTCAGCTCCTGTCTCTTCCACCATTTTACTTCATTTTCTCACAACAGAAATTTTCAGGAGTTGGGCATGGATTATTATGATGTAACTCATGCTCAAATCATGATCACATTACTGAAATGATTCATTACAGATTATAACCTTGTACAAGGTTTACAAGGAGGATGTTTCTAGTGGAGTAGCTCTAGTGCAGTTAGACTCCAAACAAGCACCTCTGTTTCACTTTGCTCATGAAGTACCCTGGAGGAGCTGCCTAATGAGAGCCCATCAAGGATCCTGTGGATGCAGAGTTAGTGGAGTGTAAGCAAGCAGGTTGTCTCTCATTACCAACTCAGAATTAATCTGTTTTCCTATTCATTCAACGGAAAAGAATAAAAAAGCTTCTCACATTCTTAATCTCTTTGTTCTGTTCACTGGTTCCTCAGGATAGACTGCTTTTTCCTTTTGTTAAAATAACAGAGACCTAATTTCCCCTCATCGTTTCTGTTCAATTAACCACTCCATTCATGATATGACTCAATTGATTTTAATATATGCCAGGTAAAGCATTTGATCCAGTGAGTTTTAAAGCAATGGACTTTTTTACTTACTTTCTCCTACACTTACTTGTTTCTTTTATTTTTTTTTCTTACACTTCATCAGATGGCAACATTCCTATTTTGTAATATAAATATATGGACATTTGTCTTTGTGGGCTTTAGGATGGTTTACCACATTCTAATAAACAGTGATTACCACAAGGCTCAGATCATGGGCAGTACATTATCTTCAGTCTTCTGTAAAACAATTTCCTTTTTTTCACAGCTGTATTCAGGGAAAAAAAAGGTAAATTTATTTTGTCTTGTTAGCAGTCATTGTCCCTGCTCTGTGGCGAGTACAGTTTGTCTGAAAGGATTTATATTGTGGTTGTTAAGGATTTAGAATAAATAGAACTTTTAGGAAGCAAAAGTCTTTCCTGTGAGGGTGGTGAGCCCCTGGCACAGGTTGCCCAGGGAAGCTGTGGCTTCCCCACCACTGGAAGTGTTCAAGGACAGGTTGGATGGGGCTTGGAGCCACCTGGTGTAGTGAAAGGTGTCCTTGTCCATGGCATGGTGTTGGAACTGGATGGTCTGTGAAGTCCCTTCCAATCCAACCCATTCTATGATTCTGTGATAAGTATGCTTTAATCATTAGAGCCCAAAACTGCCATAACACCTTTAGTGAAAACACACATAGTCCCCATGCTGAGATTCTCTGTGAAAGCTGGCAGGTGCTTGTAGCAGCTTGTAGTGTGCACCAAGTATTTGTCATGAAGGCTAAAAAAATAATATTGTTATTTTTCTAGAGGTAACTGGTAAAAACTTAATAGCCTCATTTCTGTTCTTATACAACTTAGAAGTCTACTTTAAAGGAGACAGTGGTGTTTTCTGGGAGAAGCTTGAAAACAAAAGGAAAACAGCTCAGAAATTTCTCTTGTTCTAATATTGCTGTGGACACTTTTTCAGTACCATGTAAGATGATTAAGGGAGAAATGTGGTCTTGGACTGTTGTCACAAAACAAGTAGGAAAAGAAAAAAACTGTATAAAGCACCATGACCAGTAGATCAAGAGAGTCTTGACTCCCTCTCTCTACGATACCAAAAGAACCTCCATTTACAGTCATGGAACTCTGAAGTGCCAAACACAAGAAAGACCAGGACTTGTTTGGAGCAGGTCCAGAGAAGGGCCCCTGAAGGTGATTGGACAGCTCAACCATCTCTCCTAGTAAGAAAATCTGACAGGATTTGGGTTATTCAGCCTGGAAAATAAAAGGCTCTGGGGAGACTGTAGAGGCCCTTCTGATGCCAAAAGGGAGTTTATGAAATGTAAAGATTAAGAGACTTTTTACCAGATTCTGTAGTGACAGGTAAGGGTTTTAAACTAAAAGATGGTTGTTTCAAATCAGATAGAAGGAAATTATTTTCTTTACTATGAGGATGGTAAGAAACTGGAACAGCTTGCCCAGAGATGGTGTGGATGCCCCATCTTTGGAAGTGTTCAAAGCCAGGTTGGATGGGGATTTGTGAAGCCTGATATAATGGGAGGTGTGCCTGTCCACAACAGGGGCTTGTAGATTATCTTTAAGGTCTCTTCCAACCAAAACCATTTTATGAAGAGTGAAAAATAATGAATTTCACACTGCCTAGAAAAGAAAGGAATCACTCTGTCATTTATATAATGTACTGGTATATGAAATTAAGGAAAATGTGACCGTGACTTTTGTTCTTATGTACTCTTCATATCTCAGCTAAGAAAAACCCTTGAAAAACTCCAAGCTGGTTAGTTGCAAAACTCACTTTTCTGCTTGAAATTTTAGCCAAGTGAAGCCTGCCTTTGCAATTTTGTAGCTGCTGTTTGGGCCTTGTGGTAACTTTCTATTTGGGCTCAATGGAAGCTCAAAGCTGCTACCTTGTAGCATAGGCACAGGGGGTTGGGTTTGCAGGCTCAGGGTGCCATACATTTTCTAGGAAAAATAATGGAAGATTATCTTCTCTGGAAACCTCAGGACGATTATTTCATAGACTTACTTGATAAAGCATTCTAGGCATGTGATCATTTGAGATGTCTCATAGACAAGAGCTAAGTGCTGTTACACAGAATGGTTGCTAATGTTGATGGGCAGATAGAAATCCCTTTGGGATTCCTCCTAGAGTGATGTATCCTTAGAGATGCGCCCAGAGCGCAGGAAGCAAGGAATTATGAATTTGGGAAGATACTTTTGGTAATGTCTTTGCTATTTTATTGAATTGTTACGGGCTGTCTTAGTTGAGCACTCTGGGTGTCTATCACACAGCTGCCAGCAAACAGCAGATGCACCCCAGTAAAACACCCCCAGAGCTCACCCAGTAAAACACTCCCAGACCTGTCCCGAAGCCCCTTCCAGTTACCTCCAGACAGCTGCTCTTAGGTTTGTTCCCAGGTGCTGACTCATGGGCCATTTAAAGCCTCGTATCCCACCTGGACAGGTGTCAGAAAGGACAGCAGGCAAGACCAGGAAAACCTCTCTGAGACTGGTCCTGTGGTGAGCATGGCCCAGTGCCTCACAGCTCTGGGGTTCTTGCAGCTGAAGGTCTGTCCTGTCCTGCTGCAAAAGTTGCGGAGAATTCTTTTTTATAGTATTCTAGGATGAAAATACAGCTCAGGTGGGACGATGTAAGGTCTGAGGAGTGTTTATTGATAAAGAAAGTGTTCCTAAGGGGTAGGGGATAGAAACGGGAGCAAAGAGGGGAAAAGAGAAGGAGAAACAGAAAGCTGGGACAGATGGTGAGCGCTGTGCCACGAGCGCCCCAATGGCCCCAGCCCGGCCCATGGAGAGCGTGGGCTGGGGGCTGCCCTGAGCCTGAGGGGCTCCAGGAGGGGATGTGGGGGGTCCCAAGGAGCAGGGAGCCGTGTCCCTGTGTGTGTCTGTGTGTGTGTCTGTGTGTGTGTGTGTCTTTGTGTGTGTGTGTCTGTGTGTGTCAGTGTGTGTGAGTGTGTGAGTGTGTCTGTGTGTGTCTGTGTGTGTGTCTGTGTGTGTGTGTGTGAGTGTGTGTGTGTGTCTTTGTGTGTGTGTGTCTGTGTGTGAGTGTGTGAGTGTGTGAGTGTGTCTGTGTGTGTGTGTATGTGTGTCTGTGTGTGTGTGTGTCTGTGTGTGTGTGTGTCTGTGTGTGTGTGTGTGTAAGTGTGTGTGTCTGTGTGTGTGTGTGTCTGTGTGTATGTGTGTCTGTGTGTGTCTGTGTGTGTGTGTGTGTGAGTGTGTGTGTCTGTGTGTGTGTCTGTGTGTGTGTGTGTCTGTGTGTGTGTGTGTGTGTATGTGTATGTGTGTGTGTGTGTGCATGTGTGTGAGTGTGTCTGTGTGTGTGTCTGTGTGTGTGTGTGTGAGTGTGTGTGTGTCTGTGTGTGTGAGTGTGTGTGTCTGTGTGTGTGTGTGTGTGTGTGTGTGTGTGTCTGTGTGTGTCTGTGTGTGTGTGTGTGAGTGTGTGTGTGTGTGTGTGAGTGTGTGTGTATGTGTGTCTGTGTGTCTGTGTGTGTCTGTGTGTCTGTCTGTGTGTGTGTCTGTGTGTGAGTGTGTGTGTGTGAGTGTGTCTGTGTGTCTGTGTGAGTGTGTCTGTCTGTGTGTGTGTGTGTCCCGGTGTGTGTCCGTGTCCCGCTGTCCAAGAGCTGCTGCGGTGGCTCCAGGATCTCTCGTGGAGCAGCTCGGGCTGTCGTGGTCGGGGCACAGCAGCTCCTCTGGGGAGCCAGGGGAGCACTGGAGCCGTGGGGCTGAGCTGCTCAGGGGAGCAGAGAACAGGGCACACAGCCAGGGAAGGAGCAGGACTGCAGGGACGAAACGGGGGGAGAGGGGGACCAAGCTCACTCTCCGGGCGAGCCCCTGATCCCTCCAAGAAACCCAAAGGAAAAAGGCTGGGGGTTGTTGCTTTTATCTGCTAGATCTCCTCACATAGCCCAATTTTCCGGGCATTTTTCCTGGGCATTCAGGGATATTTGCCACTGGTAAAGAGGTGGGATATAGGGAGAGGGGGTTGCTTGCAGCTGGATCGTGGAAGCTTTGTCTGCCCTGATCGGCTGCCAGGAAAAGTCTCCCAGGGACAGGGCTCCCAGCACGTGTACAGCCACTGGAGTAATTTTTCGCTTCTTGTATACGATGTTGAGGCATAAATAAAAATCCAATTGGTCCCTCTCAAAGTCCCATATCCCATCCAAGCAGGATGGACACCTCTGCCAATGCCACAATGCAGTGAGGGGAGGAGAGAGCCAGGGAGAAGCCTGGAGGTGCTGGATCTGTTCTCTGCCGGGACTGGAGGCAGGCAGGAGCAATGTGGGACAGGTGGGAGCGCCTTGGAGAGGAATGTTCATAAATGGTGACAGTGGAGCTGCCCAACAGCCCGACACCTCGTCTGAATCAGAGAAAGTGAAAATGTTGAGAGCCTCCTTAAAAGTGTGCGTTTCATGTAAAAGAAGATGACTTGTTCTAGATAAGTCCTTATACCCACCCTGGACAGGAGATCACTATTTCCCCCAGCAAGTCTCAGCCTGGATGAATCAGCCCATTTACACCGGATGCCACAAGGCCACCATACCTGTTTTTTGGGGTTGTGTTTTTTATTTTAGTCAATACTGGGAACACAAACCAAGGCATATGCTGGATTTGTTTTCCCCTGATCTTTGAGCTGATCTGTAGCCACAAAATCAGGGCATTTAGTATTTTTAGAGGCCCCTCTTGGGCACTCTCTTAGGAGATACTGAATATTTTCCAGAGAAGAAAGTATTTGGTGAAATCCTGGTCTTTTTTTACCCCAAACCATTATGTGCATTAAGGTCAAATCAAAATAGTTTGCTCAGGGTGGGTAGGAAGAGGGAAGGGTAGAAATGGGGAAAAGGATCTAAACCCACAGACCTAAAAGGAACAGTAGTGTTTCCTTTCCCTCCAGGGCCACAAATTTCCCTTTGAATGATCTAACCCTGTGCTTCTGGGTAATACAGAGTCAGTGGTAACAAGCCTGGATGTCTAGGGATTCCATCAGTGTCAAGTGGCATAATTTGAATGAAATTAAATGTACTGTGGAAGACTTTTAATCCCATAAAGAAAATATTTAAAGTTCTTAAATTTTATCTTCTTTATGTGTGCATGCAAATTTTTGCTACTCCCACTGTCCAACTGAAAATAAAATTAGTTTTTGAACAGCCAAGCAGAAAAGAGAGATGTTGCTAGAAAGGCTTTAGGTGCTTGGACATTTTTTAGTATAAGTTTTAAAATACCTTGCTCATGATCTGTCTATTCATGCTATGAAATTCCTAATGTGTATCTACAAGGGATATCAGAGAGAGATAAGGTTCTTTGAATATGACCTTGTTAGGGCTTCTATAAATGCCAGAAAATAGGCAAATCTTCTAGGAAATCTTGATGAAAATGGTTGTCTTCAAGCAGCATCCTAGTTGCTCTTTTATATATAAGAGAAAGGAGGAAGATGAAAAGAGGAAAAAGCAAAAACAATTCTATGGCAAATACAGAGATGTTGAGGATAATTTTATTTAAATGCAGTACTTTGTGAATTTTATGCTACAGCTTTCAGAAAATACAGTCCCTCTCTTGCTAATTCAGTTCTGTCCAAAAGGAAATAGGATTTAGTCTGTTCTTCCCAAAATAAACCGAAAATGTCAGTCAGGTGTTGCATAAATAAGGATGGACACAGGCCATGTACACCAGGTACAAAACAAGTTTGGCCCTATTCTAGAAGCAAGATTTGGAGAAGACTTTGGTACTAGTCCTTCTCTAAACATGTGAAACAAAAACGCGTCTTTCATTTTCAGACTGCAGTTATAAAAACCTGAACTGCTAAATTGTATTTGAACTGAATAACTTTAGAATATTATTGATATTCTAACAAAAGCCTAAGCCAAATTTAGGAGTATGTGGTGGCTTGTAAAGATTTATTGAAATTTTACCTGCCAAGATTTGGTCAGCCTCTTTTATACCTGACAAGAGCTAATTAATGTTTCTTTTGTTTAGAGTTGTAAAATGAAATTTCTCCTATTTTAAGCTATGGAAAAAAGACTCTTGTTTCCCTATAACACATAAAGATATTATGGGGTGAATGTAACTTTTCTAACTGTAGATATGAGCAGAGGCATTGGTGTTGGAGTAAGTAAATATTTAAATAGCTGTGATCCCTTGAGTTTAAATAGTGATAAGATGAAGACCCCCTGCTGCTCCCCAGAGAAGAAGAAAAAGAAAGACCTCTGTTTTGGTTTTTTGTTTTTTGAAGATGAAGAAAGCTTTTGTTTGAACTGTTATAATCCTTAAAGTGTGCCCCATAGTTGATATGTTCCTCAGTAATGGCTCTGGAAAAACTGTTAGCTGAGAAAGGATTTTTTCATAGTGATCAGATTTCCATTCTTCTGGGCAGCTGATCACTGTGACATCGAGGCCATGAAAAAACTGTTTCTTGTAGAAAAATCTCCAGAAACTAAAACAGAAGGTCTCCTCTCCCAATGAATTGGTAAAAGACTATTTTTAAAATAGTAAACTGACCAAATTATTTTCTCAATGTTTTCAGTGTAAAAGAAAAAAATGTATGTAAAAGGAGGAAAGATAGTCTGAAGTTTTATTCTAAGTTTTTCTTTCTTATAGTTTCTAGTAATAGTTTCTCTTTGTAACATTTAAAGTTGAGCCTGTTTTGCCTTCCTTCTAATCCTGTCTCACAAGAATATTTCAAATTAGCAAATCAAAACCACAGCAGAGTAAAAACTCTTTCAGCCCATTTAAATGTGGTATAACACATTTGTTTTCATTAAAGCACTTGTGATCACTGCAGTTCTGCCTGTCCCTAGGTGTTGCATCTTACTGCCTCTTGAACCTAAAACTGAAGCTCTTGAGGGTAGCTGGCCTCTAGGAACAGAGTTTATTTCTAAATATACACATGCTAGGACTGAACTGGCTGAAAATGTTGTCTCTCCATGTGAAACATTGAGGGAGAAAAAACTGCTTCTCAAATGGATTTCTTTTCTCCTTTGGGATCATTCTAACAATGTGTTTTCTGTTTGAGTGGAAAAATCTTTATCTGCCCTTCATCCCAGCCAGTGTTAATTCCCACATTACCTAGGAAAGTGGTGGATCAGGAAAGCCTGGTGGGAAATGGCAGCAGAGGGCAAGACAACCCCTGATTTTATCCAATACTAAAATTGTGTCCATGTGCATGGACATGGATGATTGGTTTGTAAGGCACTCTAGAGGGAAGGTAAATCAATAAAAGCAGTTTTCACAAGTTTGAAATTAAACACAAATAAAGTACTGAAAGAAATCAGGTTTTGCCTTAAAATTTTTTCACTAATTGAAATTCAGTGGAAGCTTTTTTTGTTCTTTTTCTTTTGTTTTTTTGTTTTTGGGGTTTTTTTGTTTTATTTTTTTTTTTGCTTTTTTTGCTTACAACAAAAATTTGGGGATTTTAATTTTTTTTAAATTTTTCTGGATGTAGCTTTCAAAACTGGCCATTTATTTTGATTGATAAAAGATTTTGATGTGCCTCCAAGGTAATGGTTAAGAAATGATGAATTCCTGTGTTGTAAACATAGATTTTTATTGCTGTCGTATTGATGTCAGATAATTTGATGACTGGTCATTCTACAGGATAGAAAAAGAGCCTTGGAATGAGTTTCCTTTAATATCTGTCAAATGTCAATTAAAATGTTTTCATTAATGCAATAATCTCTCTCATCATGTAAATGGTATTGTCTGATTCTGATAAACTGAATTAAACATCTTCATTAACTTGAAGTCTGAGGGACTGCTGATGTGAAAAATAGTTGATGAGCCACCCTTCAAGTCAGTCAGCACTATTCCATTGGCAAAAAAGGCCATAAACCAGTAATTTGGGATTTGGGCTAGTATATTTACTTGAACCCTCCACCACCCCCACCCCCCCCCCCACCCCCCCGAATTGTCCAATACTATTTATTGAAGTTTAAATATTGGGGGTTTTTTTGAGGAGAAAAAGCTGAATAATGAGGATCTGGAAAGAGGATAGTCTAAGACTGCCTCATCCAAGAAAAGCAATGTCTTGGAGAAAGGAAGTCTGTGTTTCTTGTTTTCCAGAAAAGTACTGTCAATGCATGGTAGATAGGTAATAGTACAGGTACTTGGAATAATATCTTGGGCAGGTCAATTAATTTAATTCAAAGCAACTCTAGCATTTTCATTTTCTTATTTTTTATTCCAGGTGAAGACCATGTTTCTTAACCTTGTTAAATGGATACAAACATGTGTTTGCAAAACAGCAATGCTTTAGATTTTTACAACAGAAGCTATAAGTCATACCAGCATCAGGATGAAAAGCACCTTACTCCAACTTTGTTGATAAAAAAAAAATCAGAGTTCCAAGGTAAAAGATGAATCCTTGAGGCATCTAGTTACACAGAGGAAAATAATGTCCTGTGGCTCAATTCCTTTTGTTTTCAAATATGCACCTATGTAAAAACAGACCAAAATTTACTTTCATTGGCTTTATTGCTCTTGATGTTCTGACTGTAACACTTTATATGCATTCTTTCAAATATTGTATCTCCCCTGTATAAAATCCAGTCTTGTGTTTGAAGGCATACAGGTTAAAATTTATTTTTATTTATTACACAGAAAACATCTCAGGTAATAAATCTGTTAGAGAGTCTAAACATAAACTGTATAGATAAGTGAGGAAGAGCATAGAAGATGAAGGGTTACGTGATGATATGAGCAGAAACTGAACTCAAAATTGGAGCTGTTATAAATTGAGAAAACTACATAGCTCCAAAGTGTTTTAAGAATTGAAAGCTATTAATTTTTTACACAATGTTACTAATAGTTACCTGGATAGGTTGCATTGAAATAAAGCTGAGAGTTAACAAAGTTAACTCGTATTTTAACTCACAGTCATATTTTGTAGGTGCATGTTTAATTAAATTGTATGTTTTATCTGTAATAATAAAACATGATACTCACTTGAGTTTATCATGCTTTTACAGTTTGAAGGTCTGAACCATCTCCAGCATCTCTGTGGCAGGGCTGTTTGGTATATGAGCCATAACAGCCATTCAGGGAAAGTGCCATTCTCTGAACCTTTCCATTTGCAGCTGGAAAGTTGTCCTGCTCATCATGCTGGTGTTGTACTAAACAAGTAAATAGAACAGCTTCCTGATCTGGAATTAAATGAATCCATGAACGCGAAAGGAAACTCTCATGATCATCAGAGAGCACTCAGCTTTGCACGTGATTTCAATTTAAAAGCACTAGCACAGGATAGTACTATAAAACTAGTCCTTCAAGCCATGCAGAAAGACATACCACAGTTTCCTTTAGATATTGGAGGACAGAGGAGGACACTTTTACATAAGGCAGCATTACCTGATAACCCTTATGAACCACCTGCACTGTTCTCACAGTGCTTGCTTCTAGTCTTTGTTGACAGTGAATAATCTTTTGTATTTCTCCCTACTACAATGGATTAGTAAGTGTTTGATTTTGGGGATAACCATGTAAAAGGACTGATTCAGTATGTCCTGTATGTTCTACTGCTTCAGTTTTGTCTACAGAGGAGCTGAACTTGCTTGATGTGTACTTTTGATGTGTACTTTTAGACTATGTTTTACAAACTGAAAGTCCCAATCTTTGTAAGGAAAAGGGATGAACTGATTGGTTACTTCTCCCTTATATCACTTGAACCTTTCTCTTTTTGAAAACTAAAAGGGCTTCAATCTAGTTCCCACTCAAACCAGTGCAGAAAACCCTCCAGCAGGTTGGCTAATGAGGTTGTCTCCGTTTGGCAAGGGGCTTTTTCTGAAACATTTGGATTCAGCTCTGCAAGCATCCCAGTGGCATTGCTGTGTTTAAGAGCAGACTGGGAAGTTGTGTGCAGCATCACTGTTGTGTTTGTCCTGTAGCTCAGGCAGAGAGAAAGGTTTAAAATCTCCAAGAAAGGTTTAGAACCAAACCATCCTCTGGCTGGTGGTTATATTATGTGGATGCCATGTCCAGGCACATGTCTGTCCAGGCTGCATGGCAGAGAGCTGGGAAGCACCAAGACATCTCAGTGTTTAGAAGAGGCTGGAGCTTGGCCTTGTTTTGCTTGTGCATAGGCCAGTCAGCACTTCTGAGCAGATTCAGCTCACTGTCCATCTATCCTGGCAGGTGACTGTGATGCATCTCCCAAGCTCTGGCAACAGGAACTCTATGAAACTTTTAAGGCAGAATCATACATGGTTAGCCAAACTTGTGTGTCTGAGGAATGATCTGGACAAAACTGAAACACATCTGCTGAAACTGGGCACAAAATTTCTCTGCAGTACTTTATTGTCCATGAAAATTCAGGAGGATTTTCATGTCCACATCTATTGAGGTCTGAGATGATTTATAGAGAAAAGTGATCTGAAATTATATAATCTAATTTTCTCAAAACTGTTTGCTGTATTTTTTTCTGTTGTTTGATTGAGCTGGGAGAGAAGGAAATAACTTTGTTTGTTTAAATTGATATTTTATAATGATTTTTCCAAAGAAATGGATTTGCAGTACTCATGTAGCTGCTCTGTTCCATAGAAGCCAGTGGAGCCAACAAAAACCTCTGCAGAAAGAAATCAGTACCTGTATCCTGGAGATCATCATTGATTAGCATTAGTATTGATTTGTGCTCATCGGAGGACAGAACACATCTATCATACAGATAAACAATCTGTTCTTTAAAATACTGCTTGTAGGTGTGAAAGATTGCTGAGGATTGTTTTGGAAAGCTTGGACAAGCATCTCTAGCTGAAACATGAGCCTGAAGTCTCTAAAATACAAGTTTCCGTTGCCTAACAAGCAATGTTTACTGCATAGGTAAGCAAAAACATGTAGCACATTACCTTTGCAATATTGAGTGGAAATGTAGCTTTTTCTTCCAAGGTTATTAGCCTCAGCTAAACAAAACCAAAAAGTGACTTTTAAACAACTACCTTTTATTAGCAAGCAATACCTTGTACAATCATTCCCAAGAGAAATAGCATTATACTGGTGAAAGGAAGGAATGAGTCGTTCAAGGCTTGGTCCTTGACTGGAAATTCTCTTCGAGCAATGATAGTATTCTTTCTTCTCTCTATAATAGCACCCTGGGTTTGAATTTGAGATTGCA